>NW_026596034.1:1406274-1428605 GCF_907164565.1 Psammomys obesus
TCTTCTTCTTCTTCTTCTTCTTCTTCTTCTTCTTCTTCTTCTTCTTCCTCTTCTTCTTCTTCTCCCTCCTCCTCCTCTTCTTCCTCTTCCTCTTCTTCTCCTTCCTCTTCCTCTTCTTCCTCTTCCTCTCCTTCTTCTTCCTCTTCCTCTTCTTCCTCTTCCTCTCCTTCTTCTTCTTTTTTTTTAAGACAGGGTTTCATGTAGCCCCGCTAGCCACAAACTTGCTATGTAGCTAAGGCTGGCCTTGATCCGCCTGCCTTCACCTCCCAATGCTGCTATTACACACGAGCACCACACCTGGTTTGTGGGTTGCTGGAAATGGACTCCAGACCATAATTATGCTAGGCAAGCACACTACCAACTAAGTTACAGCCCATTTCCAATTTTTTGAATGAGACAGAAACTCATTTCACAGCCTAGGCTAGCCTTGAACTCAAAGCAATCCTCCTACCTCAGCATTCTGAGAGCTGGTATTACAGGAGTGTGTCACCATATCCTACTAGCACTTTTCTTACACCACCCACGAAATCCCCTACTCCAAGCTATGGCTGTCAAGCTGGTCTCAAGACCTGGGTCCTAGCAGTAGGTCTACTCTGACATGGTGACTGTGCTCACAGGTTTCCAGACAGCAGCTCAAAGCAAGGGCTTGTTCTTCACAGTAGTATACTTTAAACAGTTATTAGGGAGAAACAGCTGACCACAGTGTCTACCAGTGCCGTGACATTGCCTACACCACCCTGCTCTGGATTTAGACTTGGCATGTCCTCCTCCAGGGTCTAGACTGATAAGTATAGTCTTTAACCCTCATTAGGAAACTTCTCTTTGCAAGACAGACCCCTACAGAAAACTACAGCCAATCAATATGCAGAGCTGTGGAGCATCTACAAAATGCTCCCACACCTAAGACTCAGGGGGCATTGTGGAAGAGGAGGCGGGAAGATTATAAGGTCCAGAAAATCAAGGACTTTGTGTGCAATTGTGTCTCATCGTGACATCAGAAGCTACACCCATAAAGTCTCACCCACACGATTGCCCAAACGTGAGCTGAGCAACAAGCACACCAACAAATATGCCAAAGTGGACAGATGAAGACCACAGGCCTCAACCCTACACAAAGAGCTACGGGCAACTGAGGAAAGCTGGGAGTGGGAGAAGCTGCCCTCCCCAAGGAAAAACACAACCACTGGGTTGTCCAGCGGCAAATGGTCAACCCTGAAAACACACACACACAAGTGACAGTGCATACAAAAACATAATATACATGCAAGACATATACACTCAAGAACAACTGATGTCCAAAGAGGCCATAAATCTGAAGGAAAGCAGGGAGGGGGATATGGGAGAGTTTGGAGGGAAGAAATGTTGCAATTAAAGCACAATCTCAAAAATAAACAATGATGAAACACATGGTCTAGTGCTGTGACTGAAGCTCAGGGGTGAAACACTTGCCTAGAGCCCTGAGAGCAGCCCTGCCCTGAGGGGCAGAGTGGGGAGTCTGTCTACACAGTCTAACCCTGGACACATGATGCGGAGTGAAACCCAGGGGACAGCAGACGGTGTAGTACGTGCTCAAGGAAGGCAGACCCAGAGTCTGGAAGCAGCTGAGTGGCTAGGGTAGTGAGGAAGGAAGGGTGAAGAGTGACTACTTAGGGCCGTCTGCGAGCAAGCCTAAGGACCTGAATTTGAAACCTGGGTCCCATGTGGTGGAAGGAGAGAACCAGCTCCCCCAAGCTGACCACCCATGCATGCGTACCCCCTCTATGATAAATAAGCATAGAAGGGTGACTGCTTGGCCTCCCTTCAGAGGACGACAGCCTCCCAGAGCCGCACTGAAGGGAGGACGTGGGCAGGAACATGCTCACACACTTCACAGCCACTAACATGAGGTTGGGCTATGGCTCTGTGGCAGCATGCCTGCACACCATGCACAAGGCCCTGCACCCCACGCACAACTCTGCAGCAGCAGGGTGTGATCCTTACACTTGGACATGGATCTCTCAGAAAGCAGGGCCAGGAGTTTAAGATTATCCTGTGTTAGCGTCAGAAAGGAAGGGAAGGGGCAGGGAGGGAGCAAGATCTAGATGGACAGAGGACTGGTTGGGTGGTGGTTCATGTGCCCAGCAAGTCTGCAACCACCACGTGTAACAATAACTGCCACTCAGGGGCCTGGGAGAGGCAGGCTGCCTGAGGCCATGCTGGCGCCGAGGAGGAGCCCAGTCTTGGGACTCTTCTACTCACCATATTGGGAGCTGCCTACAGGTCCCCTCTAGCAAGGATCAACTGGGAAACCGGCCTGGTCAGCACATGCAGTGGTGGTGCGAGCCTTCCTGTGGAGCCTGCGAGGCTGCAGGCTGCCTGTAAAGACGTGGCTTAAATCTTCCTATTTCTTGAAGTTCACGATGGTTCTGAGTTGTGACCTAGCACTGAGCCTCCACAGGGTGCAGGAGCATCCAAGGACAGCCTGGAGGGAGAAGGGAGGGGGACAAAAAGACAGAGAACTGTGTGGCTTCAGACTCTATTTTCTGGGGTGACCAAGCAGGGACAATGCAATCTGTGTTCTAGCCCTGACCCCAATTTCTACTGCCTGCACTGCTCCTGCTGCAGACGCTGCAAAGGTCTCCTTTTAAATTTACATTTTAAAATATTTATGTGTGTGTGCGCATGACATGTTAAGCACGTGGAGGTCAGAGGACAACTTGGAGTCAGTTCTCCTTTCCCCTTATCAACCTTTCATCAAACTCAGGCAGCAGGCTTGGTGGAATGTCACTGAAGCATCTCATCAGCCCAGCAGGGGATCTCTTACAACTGTGTTCCTATGCCCTGGCCTCCTAGAAGCTCCTGTCTAGTTTATCATCAAATCTACAAGCCCGGCTGCCTCCCAGCCCTTGCTCTCTGAGGAAGTCTCTCTCTCAACCCTTTCCTCTCTTGCTCTGTTCCAACCAAGCTGAGCTCCTGGCTGTCTGCAGAGGCCAGGCAACCGACTGCTCCTGTAACTTGGATGGACTCGGAACCTCACAAAGGCTAAAACAGTACCTTCCAATTGAGCCCCAACTCCCCATCTCTCACTTGAGGACTATAGGCAGAAGCCTTAGCACTGAGCTACAGCTCTAGGCAAAAAGATATAGTTTTTATTGTTTCTCTGGAGTGCCAGAGGCCTCATTTAATCAGCTAATCTAAAGTCACTTTTTGGAGCCAGGTGGAATACCTATAACCCAGCTACTAGGGAAATTGAGGTAGGAGGAATCCAAATTTGCAAACAGCCAGGGCAATGAATGGGACAATGTCAAAATAAAACTAAAACAGGTTTAGGGATATAGCTCATGGGTAGGTACAGTGCCTGCTTAGCACAGAAAAGATCCTGTGTTCCATGCCCAGCATGCAAATAAACAAAGAAGTTAATTGAAAATGAAAATAAGGCAGCCAGGTGGTGGTGGCACACACTTTTAATCCCAGCACTTGGAAATCGAGGTAGGCAGATCTCTGAGTTCAAGGCCAGCCTGGTCTAAAGAGTGAATTCCAGGACAGCCAGAGCTTAACAAAGAAACCATGTTATGAAAAGCCAAAAAAAAAAAAAAGGAAAGGCTAGGGATATGGCTCACTGGCATAGTGATTGTTTATGCAGAGCCCTGGGTTCTACCCGCTGCATACACCACATGCCGTGGCTCATGCTTATCATTTCAGCACTCAGGAGGTGGAAGCAGGAGGATCAAGTTCAAGGTCATCACTGGCTACAGAGCAAGCAAGGCTAGCCTGGGCTACATGAGACTGTCTTGTGAGCAACAAACTGTGAGCAACAGAGACTCATGTAAGTCAAGGAACTGTCAGAACTGGGGGGTGGGGGGGAAGGGGTTGTGCACTGTCTCCTACACAGCCCTTCCTGGGAGGAGGGCGTGAAACTGCTGTTACAGCATTTACAGAATGGTTAACATATTTCTGTCTTTTTAGCACAATATCCGTGTTCAACTGTCCTCAAGCTAAAAGCATGTACAGATATCAGGCCAAGGATTGGCCTAGGGAAAAACATTTTATTTCAAAATTTTATTATTGTGTGTGCATAACGCCCAAGTTACAGAAGACAACTTTGTGTCCTTCCAAATGTACAGTTTTTGGTTTCCAGGACTGTGTAGCAGGTGCTGTGATATACTGAGCCACCATTCTGGCTCACAGACACTGTTGTTGTTATTATTTTTGTTTTTCAAGATAGTGTTGTTCTGTGTAGCCTTGGCTATCCTGGACTCATTTTGTAGACAAGGCTGGCCTTGAACTCAAGAGATGCGCCTGCCTATGCCTTCCAGAGTGCTGGGATTACAGGCGTGTGCCACCGTGCCTGGCCTCAAATGTTATTTTTATTGGTAATTTTGAATTACTATTCTTACCAGTCTCCTGAGATTCTCATGATTTACACTTGATCTTAGCCAAAGGCTGAAATGTGATATTTCCCAACCATTTAAAACTTGAAAACTGGGGCCCACGTGGTGGAAAGAGAGAATAGACTCTGATCTCTACATGTGTGCTATGACATTTGCCCACACACACGAATGCACACAAAACGAATAGATAAAATGTAATAAAAATTTCTTAGCCGGGTGTGGCCCATGCCTTTAATTTCAGCATTCAGGAAGCAAAGGCAGGCAGACCTCTGAGGTTGAGGCCAGCCTGGTCTACAAAGTGGTCCAGGACAGCCAAGGCTACACAAAACAAACAAACAAAAAGCCATTCTTAGCTTGAGGAAGTGTGGCAGGAGTGCAGTCCATCACTCAGAATGACTTGTGTGTCATGATCAGTCCTAGCTTTAGTCTAGTCACACCTCACTGTTGTGCCAGCAACTGTTAGGTTTCAAACAAGTGACAAGGACAAGTGGCTGAGGTGCCTATTTAATACATCAGATTGGACCTGGATTTCAGGTTCTCCCAGCATCCCTCAGTCCCATCTGTTACAGGTTATGGTTGTCATACCCCATCTCCTACCCTGAACTCTCCAGCCCAGGGGCTGCGCTGCCCTTTCCCCAGAGGCTCTTCCTTATATAATCCAGACATTTTGGTTATCCACCCTTTTTGTATCTTCGGCCTCCAAGATGCTTTACGGTTCTCCTCTCCTCCCTCTCCTGTCCCCCACCCCACACACAGTCCAGCTTAGTCTGGTCATGTTCACTCTGGACTTTCCCAGACTTCCCTGCCTCTACCTACACTCTCCCTTTTATCTACAATAAACATGCTCTTCCACCATCCTTAGGAGCAGTCATGCCCTCTCCTTTCCTTTTTTTTCCCTTTTGTTCATTCAGTGGCCACCAAGGACTCACACAGCACCAAAGGCTGATAGTGGTAGGACATTTGTTCCTGTGGGCCTTATTTGCAAACTGAGGTGCCAGAATCCAGAAACTACATTCATTTGGGATTTTCTCCACTCTTCTTTCCCATCTGCCTTGATAATTTTTTTTTAATTTAAATTTGATTTTTCTTTTTTTAGGGACAGGGTTTCTCTGTGTAGCCTTGGCTGTTCTGGATCTTGCTCTGTAGACCAGGATGGTCTCAGACTCTAGAGATCCACCTGCCTCTGTCTCCCAAATGCTGGGATTACAGGTGTACATTACCACATCAAGCAATAGGAGATGCATTTTTAAGTTGTGTGTGTGTGTGTGTCCATGGAGTCTAGGGGAACATGTCAGATTCTCTGGAGCTGACGCTACAGGCAGCTATGAGTTACTTGACATGGGTACTGGGACCTGAATTCAGATCCTTCAGAAAAGTAGTATATGCTCTTAACTGCTGAGCCATCTTTCCACCCTTAAATTAAAAAAACAAAAAACAGTTCTAGAGCAGGAACTCAGGTTGTCAGGGTTGGCAGCCCTGTCCTCACCTACTGTGACATCTCACTGCTTCCTCACTCAAACGCTTTTGATGGCCAAGTACTTAAGTGCCCAGCCAGGTGTGGGGGCCACAGCTGCCTGGGTTTAAATTCAAGCTCAGTCCCTGAGCAGCTGGGGACCTGACCTCTGACTTCCCTGGAGCTCCCATTCTTCACCTGACAAGAGGGAATCGAGTCCATGGAGTGGTGGCATATGCCTTTAATGCCAGCATTCAGGGGACAGAGCCAGGAGGGTACACACTAACTTTGAGGTCGATCTAGTCTACCTAGCAAGTTCCAGGCTAGCCAGAACTACACAGTGAGACCCTGTCTCAAAAAGCAAAAACATAACAAGAAACATAACAAAACATAACAAAAACATAACAAAACAAAACAAAACAAAAACATAACAAAAACATAACAAAAACATAACAAACAAAACATAACAAAAACATAACAAAACATAACAAAAACATAACAAACAAGAAGAGAGGCTAATGACAGCAGGAACGACTTTGGGGTTTGCTGTGATGAAACCGTGTACAGGGACTGCCTGTCCTGGAGACACCAGCTTGTCAAGTGGTGTGTGCCTGGAGTCTGCCTTAGAGTGTTTAATAAGTTTGTTTTGGAGACACGGCTCCCCACGTAGGACCTGGCCCCGCACCCCAGATCCTCCAGCCTCAGCTCGGACAACCTTAAATGGCTAGGTAGCACCACTGCCAGGTTACATATCATTTACTCAGGAGGATGCATCCGGAGAAGTCCTGACCTCACTCGCCAGAGCAAATTACGGCTTGGGCATCAGTCTCTGCTCTGCTGCTTCCTAGCTGCCTGACTGCGGGCCAGCTGCTATCTCCAAGTCCCAGTTTCCTCATGTGAAAAAAAAAAAAATTATTTTAAAGGATTGAGTTGTCAAGGCTGCTGTTGGGAGTCGTGACAGGGACTAAGTATTGAGAAGAGCAAGTATGGGAGAAAGGACTGGGACAATTTCAGCTTTCTCCTACCTACTAACAGTTTTAATAATTACTTTTGTTATGTATGTGTGTATGTATGTATGTGTGTGTGCAGTAGCCGGAAAGGTTAGAGGGTTGGGTTGTTTGGAGAGATCGGCACCTGTGAGTTCTGGGAACTGAACCCTGGTCCTCTGCAAGAACAGTACAGGCTCTTAACCGCGGCGCCACCTCACTAGTCGCTTGCAAATGACATTTATTTGCGTTGGGGGAGTGTGTCACGAAGTGTGTGCGTAGGCCAGGGAACACCTAACAAGAATAGATTCTTTCACCATGCTCGAACTACGGCGATCAGGCAGGGTTGCAAGCGCCACACCAGCTAAGCCACCTCGCCGGCCCACCATACGGGCGCCACTGGCGTAAAACGGCTGCTGGGCCCTGGGAACCCGCTCGCGTCCTCAGGGCCCGCGTCTCCCGCGCCAGGCCACAGGGGTGGGATTGAGGACCTGCCACCCCCATCGCCGTCGCGGACCGGTCCGCACCCCGTACCTACCTGCCCTCCTCCTGACGTCACGCCGCCACCAGCCCGGAAGCACACCCGGCGCCGGGAACCCGCAGAGCGCCCGCCTCTGCGGCGCGAAGGCGCCTGCGCGAGGCGGAGCGAAGCACTTTGGTTATCTTGATTGGCTGATTCTCTTGCAGGCAGCCCAATTCAAGCCGGTCTAGCCGGCAGAAGCCCCGCCCACCCACCGGGGCCCAATCTGAGGTGGCTGCCTGGGCCCCCTCCCGGAAGTGCCAACTTGCCCCCGCAGGCCTAGCGGCTGCGTTTCCAAAAAAAGGTAGTTCGTCATTTTAAAGCTTTGATTTGATTGATTCTTGAGACCAGGTTTCTCTTGTAGCCCTGGTTGGCCCGGAACGCATTATATTGTTGAGGATGACCCTGAACTTTCTGACTCGCCTTGTGATCTCTAAGTACTGGGATTACCCAATGTGCCGCACAGCAACGGCTATTTGTTTATTTATGGATTTTTAAAAGTTACATTTGTGGCCAGGCGTGGAGGCAACGCCTTTAATCTCAACACTCTGGAAGCAGAGCCAGGTAGTCTGGTCTACATAACCAAAGTGAGATACAGCCTCCAAAAAATAAAACCGAATAGTGCATGTTGGAGTGCCAGGGTGTCACGAAGGTGAAGATCTGAGTGAGGGAGAGTTACAGGGCTCTCCGTGGGCCTCTGGGCATGTGCATACACACATACACAGCCAAAACATCCATACAAGTACAATAAATAAATATATCTTAAAAGTGGAAAGCAAAGCCGGGCGTTGGTGGCACACACCTTTAACCCAGCACTAGGTGCTGGGGTCCGATAAAACAAAACAACCCAAACAGTCTTGAGTCCAGCAAAGCGAGACTTTTATCTGAATTAGGCAGCAAAAATTGATCAGTCTGGGACAACATCCAGACCTGGGAATTGACTGTGTCTTTGAACGTTCATCTTGGTAAGCATTTAAGCAGGTGACAGAATCTTACTCATCAGTACTCAGTCCGATACTGATCCATCAGATTTAGGACCTCAGCTGAGACCCTGAAAAGAAATTGGACAGCATTTTTTTAAAGGATGGAACCCCAAGGTGAGGGGGAGCAGCCTGGGCTGTAGCATTGTCCAATCATAGTTTGACAAAAGGGATTGAGCAAGGAAATAAACGTTGG
This sequence comes from Psammomys obesus, assembly GCF_907164565.1. NCBI lineage: Eukaryota > Metazoa > Chordata > Mammalia > Rodentia > Muridae > Psammomys > Psammomys obesus. The sequence continues at coordinate 1,414,780 of NW_026596034.1, forward strand.
TGACTGGGCCTTTTCCAACTCTCTTGGTTTCAGGGTCCTTGACTCAGCTTTTGCAGTCAGCCTGTTAGGAAACGTGCGAATGTAGGGAAACATACGCCTGTGCGCCTGTTGAGGTTACACGCGGGTTCACAAATCACACCACGAGATCAGTTCCACGTGGGAGGTTTCTTAGGGGAAGGGGAGAGAGAGAGAGAGAGAGAGAGAGAGAGAGAGAGAGAGAGAAAGAGTAAGAGAGTAAGGAAGAATAAGGAAGAGAGTAAGGAAGAGAGAGAGGGGGAGGGCTCCAGTTTTCTTATAGGGTGACCCAGGGCATGCACGGGTAGTTCCAGGTGGTCAGCAGGTGGTCTGGGTGTCTTCACAAACTGGTCTGTCAGGTCCCTTGGGGCTGGCTGTAGAAGTGCCTGCTTACTGATCCCAACACAGCCCCCTCCTGGACTTCTGGCCCAGGATTCAGGATGAGAAGAGAACAGAGGAGTGGGCAAACTGCACGTAATCAATTTAAACCATGACAGGCAATACATTCATGGCTTGTGTGCCTTAGTTTAGATAATTGGCAGCTTCCCCCTTTACATCCTTTATTGGTTAACAAACATGCAACACCTGAAGAAGCAGGGTAGGAGTTGTTTCTGGGCCTGGAAATTTGAACTCAGTTTTGACCCTGCCAGAAATATGGAGGTTGTTCCTGAGGCGGCTGGACTCAAGAAACTGTCTCCTAACACAGGGAGGCAGAGGCAGAGGCAGACAGATCTCTGAGTTCGAGGCTAGCCTGGTCTACAGAGTGAGTTCCAGGACAGCCAGGGCTACATTGAGAAACCCTGTCTCCAAAAAGTCGTGTGTGTGTGTGTGTGTGTGTGTGTGTGTGTGTGTGTGTGTGTGTAAGCAGAAAAAAGAGGTTTATTCAACGTTGGTGCTTGGGAAGTGAGACAAAGATTCAGGGAAGGAACCACCCTAGTCCTGAAGTGAGATAAAAGTTTAAATAAAGGGACAATGATATGCACATTTAAGGAGTCCTAGTCAAGGTGTGGTCTCACCCACTGCTGACCATTGTCTGAGCTTCAGTCTCATGCTGTAAGGCTGTCTGGAAAACTGTTAGAATTGTGTGAAATCTCTTTCCAGAAGTCAAGTGCCACCTCTGGCAGGTGCCCTTTCCTTTGCCTAGCATGAGATTCCTGGGGAAATATTCCCTTTCCTTTGGAGTCCATTATGTCAATAGTCTGATAGAGAGGCAGGAGTCTCTCTAGAATATCATTTCTACCAGGCCCATTAAAACAAAACAAAGGTGAGGAGAAATGTGGGAGACTCTTGAAGGCCCCTCAGTGTTATAAAAGGAGTCAACTACTGGGGCAGGAGGGGGCGGGGGTGAGAAGGGGACTAACAAACAGCTGTGAGAAGAGATTCTCAGACCTACTTTTGAGTCATTCCTTTTCCTTGTAAGCAAGCCTGACACACTCCTGTTGATAACCCTGGCAGAAACTTGTTTATTTACCAGGTCAGACTTCTACGTAATCGTTACTTTGATCTGTTGTGGGTTCTCTTTCTGGAGTGAGCAGATGTCATGGGGAAAGTCTGTGACACAGTACTTGGCAGTGAAACAGGAGAACTGCACATCCAAAGAGGACCTGGGGAAGAGTGACTGCGGGGTTCTGGGTAGCCAGACATGCATCAGAAATGGAGCAGCCTGAACGGGGAGCATCAGAGGAGGAGATTCTGAGAAGTGGACCTTTCTTGTATGGTATCTGTTAACGTGCCTTTAGGCTGTGAATGAAATGTGCCACTAAGGCTGAGCCACTAGGAGTTGGCATATCAGTGGGAGGGATCCCAGGACGTCATTCTTTGTCTAGGTGATGTTTGTCAGGTCTAAAGGAAACTCCATTTTCCAAGATTCCAAAAGGCAGAAGTAACAAATGACTGTTTGTGGTGGCTGTTAGCCTACGAAAGTGCATGCTGGCCTCCAGGCTTCCTCAGTACTGTGTCGGTTACCCACCCTAGCTCTTCTCCCCTCCTCCCCTCCCCTAAACTCCCCCAGCTCACAGGCTTCTCTACCCAGCTGTTCATTCTCCACCACACCCTGCTAGGAGGAATTTCTTAGGCAAGGTTACAAACATCATTTTGGGGTACATGAATGTCTGCTCATAAAAGACAGCAGAGCTTGGGGATCAAAATAGTTAACAATCAAATACAAAGCAACTTCAATTAAAAAAAAAATTCCTAGATAAGATCAGTCTGTAGGCAAGCCTGTAGGGCAATTCCTTTTTTTTTTTTTTTCTTTTTTTTTTTTTTTTTTCTTTTTCTTTTTTTTTTTTTTTTTTTTTCAAGACAGGATTTCTCTGTGTGTGCCTTGCTGTGTTGGACTAGAACTCACAGCAATCATCTGCCTCTGCCTCCCAAGTGCTGGGATTAAAGGCATGCATCACCACACCTGGCTGGACATTTTCTTAATTAGTGATTGATGTGGGAGGACTCAGCCCATTATGGGTGGTGCCATTCTTAGGCTGGAGGTCCTGGGCTCTAAAAGAAAGCAGGATGAGCAAGCCATGGAGAGCAAGCCAGTAAGTAACACTCCTTCATGGCTTCTTCATCTGCTCCTGTCTTTAGGTTCCTGCCTTATTTAAGTTCCTGTCCTGACTTCTTTTGATGATGAACCAATATTGTGGAAGTGTAAGCCAAAGAAACCCTTTCCTCCCCAAGTTGCTTTTGGTCATGGTGTTTTATCACAGCCATAGCAACCCTAACTCAGTCATGGTGTTTATTATCACAGCAATAGAAATTGCGACTGAGATAGATGGCTCAGTGGTTATGTGCACTTAACTGCTCTTGCAGAGGACCTAGACTCAGTTTCCAGAACCCATGTTTGGCAGCTCACAACTGACCGAAACTCCAGATCCAAGGGACCTGACTCCTTCTGGCCTCCACGGACACCTGCACGCTTGTGGCATTCACAAACTCAAACAGACACAGACAGCTGTACATAAACAGAAGGGGAAGTTGGTCAGTGTGAGCAGGTCCTCCACTCCATCTGCACTCGTTTCCAAGACCGGAAGCAAGCTGGTGTGATGGTGCATGCCTGGCATAAAGAGTTCACCAGCTCACTGGCTTCATTTTGAAGAAAAATTGACTCCGTAGAACTTAGTTGCCTTTTAATTATTTAACTGGCAAATGAAACCCTTTCCTGCCCACCTAAACAGCAGCACCACCTCCTCTGTTTCCCTTCTGCTTAGTTTAGTCTGCTCTGAATCAGCATGCCGGTTGCTGTATTGATGGGGGCCAGAGCTCTGTGGCCCAGCCACGTCCCTGACCCCAGCTCTGAATGCTGCTGCACTGAGAATTACATCCTCAATACATGACTTTGGTGTGTGTGGGGGGGGGAGGCGCATTTCAGTCCAGACCACAGCTCCTCGGTGTTCCTGTCCCATAGGCCGTTTCAAAGCACATAAGGGACTGAGCAACATCCAGATGCACTTTCCGGCATCAGGGCCTCACAGCTGCCTATAATCCCAGCTCAGGCAGGGATTCAGCACCTCTGCTTTCCCATAGCTCCTAAGCACATGCACACATACCCACACAAAGACTCAGATATGCAGAACTAAAAGTAAATCTAAAACAAACAAGAATATAGTGGACAGCTCCCTCAAAGACCGTGGGGACATGTCTACTGTGTGTATTAGTGACTTTGACTGGCAAAACAACGTAAGGATAGCAGGAGTTTGCTTTGGGAGATTTGGGTTTTGTTTGCTAGTTTTGCTTGTTGAGAAAGGGTATCAACTATATATTTTTGGCTAGCCTAGAACTAGCTACGTAACTAGACAGGAAGTAGGTCACAGAGGGTGTTGTCCTTGAAGGATATATGCTGTCCCTACCCGCTTCCTTACAGGCTCTTTTGCTTCCTAGCAGTCATGAGATAAGTAGCTTTCTTTGTTATGTCTTCTCCCACCATGTCCTGCCTCACTGCAGGCCACAGCAACAAATGACCATGAGCTGAAGCTTCTGAAACAGTGGGCCCAAATAAAATGTTACTTACTCCTTTAAGTTGATTTCCTCAGTCATTTTGCCACAGTCATGGAAAGCTGATGATGGGAATTTGAGATGTCCTGTGAAGGTTCCTGTGTTTAAGCACTTGGTCCCTAGCTCTTGGTGCAGCCTGGGAAGGTTGTGGAACCTTTAGGAGATGGGAATGGTTGCTGGGGAAGAGTCTTGGGGCTTCATAGCCCATCCCTGCTTACTGACTGTGGAAGCAGCTTGATCAGCCACCACACGCTACTGCCACCATGCCTTTGGCTGCCGAAGACTATGTTCCCTCAAACTGTGAGCCACCATAAGCCCATCATCCTTTAAGTTACTTCCTGCCAGGTGTTTGGCCACAAGAAGAGTAATTAATACAGAAGCTGGCACAGCAAGGGATCAGGAGCAAGCAGGAATTGGCAGCATTTGTTTAAATGTGTGTGTGTGTGTTGCTGCAGTATTTCTGTGTGCCACACGCATGCCTGGTGCCCATGGAGGCAGAGGATGGTGTCATATCCCCTGGAACTAGAGTTACAGATGATTGTGAACGACAGTGTGGGTATTGGGAATCAAACTCAAGTCTAGAAGAGCAGCTGGTGCTCTTAACTGCTGAGCCATTTCTCCATCTCCCCAATTCTATTTTATTTTTTGCATATACTGTGTGTGTTTGTCAGCACGTGTGCTCTGATGTGGCTGTGGAGGTCAGAGGACAATGTTCAGAAGATGATCTTTCATTTATTAAATGGTTTCTGGGACTTGAACTTATCCCAAACACCTTCCAGCTCATGGGCTTCCCCCCCCCCCTCAGCTACTCATATGTATTCTCCGTATAATGCTACTATTTTTGATATGCTCTCTCTCTCTCTTTCTGTCTCATTCTTCCTCTCTCTATGCTTCTTTTTGCCTGTCTTTGCCTCTGTTCTTTCTCCTTTCTTCCCTACCTCTCTCCCTCTCTCTCTGTCTCTCTCTACTGATTCTCTCATGGCCAGGTCCAGTCCGCTGGCCATGTTCAGTACTTCTTTCTCTCTCTGCTCTGGATTCTTCCAGATGTCTCTGGCTGTTCTCTCTCTCCTATCTACAATAAAAACCTTTTCTTAACCATACCATGGAGGGTTCATGTTGTCAGTTTATACAGATATCTTTCACAGTAGCCTCAAACTATAAAAGACAATATCTTAGGGATAACTCTAAACAAGCAAATGAAAGACTTGTATAACAAAAATTTTAAGCCAGCCAGTGGTGGTGCATACCTAGTCCCAGTACTCTGGAGGAAGAGGCAGGTGGATCTCTGTGAGTTTGAGGCCAGCCTGGTCTACAGAGTGAGTTCCAGGATGGCCAAAGCTACAAAAAGAGGTCAGATACCCTGAAACTGGTAGAAGAGAAAGTAGGAAGTAGCTTTGAACTCATTGGCATAGGAAAGGCCTTCAGGACACTGATAGCACCAGAAATAAGAACTATTAATAAATGGGACCTCATGAAACTGAAAAGATTCTATGTGGTAAAGGACACTGTCATTCTCATGAAGTTTCAGGCTACCAAATGGGAAAATATTTTCACCAATTACACGTCCAATAGAAGATTAATATCCAAAAGAACTAAAAACAAGAACTAGACATCAAGAAAATAAGTAACTCAATTTAAATTGAGTAGTTAATGAGTACAGATTTAAATAGAGATTTCTCAAAAGATGAAGCAGAAATAACTGAGAAACACAAAGAAATGTTTATTGTCCTTATTGATCAGGAAAATGCAAATCCAAACTTCTTTGAGATTTTTTTTTTCAAGACATGGTCTCTCTGTGTAGTCCTGGCTGATCTGGAATGCACTCTATAGACCAGGTTGGTTTCAAACTCAGAGATCCACCTGCCTCTGCCTCCCTGAGTGGTGAGATTAAAGGCCATCACCCAGGTTGAGATTTCATCTTACATCTGTCAGAATGGCCAAGATCAATAAAACAAATGACAGCTCATACTGGCAAAGATACTGAGCAAGGAGAACACTTATTCATTTCTGGTGGGAAAAGCAAACTTGTACAGCCACTGTGGAAATCAGTGTGGTGGCTTCTCAAGAAGCTGGGAACTGATCTACTTCAAGATCCTGCTATACCACTTTTGAACAAAGGAATCTATATCTGACCACAAAGATACTTGCTTAACCACATTTATTGCTGCTCTATTCATACTTGCCAGAAATTATAAACAAACTAAATGCTCATCATCGTATGAATGGATAGACAATGTGGTACATTTACACAATGGAATATTACTCAGCTGTTAAAAAAAAACAAGCTGGGCAGTATGGCACACACCTCTAATACCAACACTCAGGAGGCAGAGGCAGGCAGATCTCTATGAGTTTCAGGCCACCCTGGTCTACAGAGCAAGTTCCAGGATATCCTGGGCTATACAGAGAGACCCTATCTTGAAACCCACCCCCCCAAAAAAAAAAGAGAAAGAAGAATGTCCTGACCCTCGGGACTTCAATGGGGTTCCTAAAGTAGGAGAATGTAAGGAATGGGGGAGGGGAGGAACAAGAGACACAGGAATGAAGGCCAAGTCTGTTCATCTGATCAAAGCCTCTTTTATTAGAAATTTTTACCCAACTTATATAGGGAGAAGGCAGGAAAGAGGGGAAGGTTAATTTACTGCTGCAGGAGATAGGAAGAGTGCTTTCATGGGTTAAATATTGTACCTGCAAGATACCATAAGGATGTTTTCTTAAAATATCTACGGATGCTCTAACAAACGGATGTCCTCACAATCTATCACCTATGATTTAGGGTCTTAGATAAGTCTTTCACGAAATAGCTTTAGGTCTCCACTAAATGACCTTTGCTCTCTACTTGGCTTTGGCTTCAGTAACTACCTTTGTCTCCACTAGATAGCTTTGGCTCCTGGCAGAAGAGGAAGAAGAAGAAAGAAAGAAAGAAAAGAAAAGAAAGAAAGAAAGCAAAAGAAAGAAAGGAAGGAAGGAAGGAAGGAAGGAAGGAAGGAAGGAAGGAAGGAAGGAAATAATGAAAATTGCAGGTAAATGGATGGAGCTGGAATAACAAAACAAAAACCCAAATATCCTGTGTGAGGCAACCTAGGCCCCAAAAGACAAATACAATATGTAGTCTCTTATATGTGGATGTTAGCTGTTAAGTCTGATAAGCTTCTATAATCATAGAGTTAGTTACACAGTAAGGGACTAGTGGGGGAGGGGAGTGTTTTCCTAAGAAGGGAAAATAGAATACATAGTTATGGATGGATGGGCTGGGGAGAGACTGGAATGGAAAGATCAAACAGGGAGGTGTGGGGAATAAGGGTAAAGGAGAGAACATTGAGAGGGACAGCTAAAATTAAGGACCATTTGAGGGTCATATGGAAACTTACTACATTTACACATGAGAAGGGAATCACCAAATAATGGGGAGGCAAAGCCCCAATTAGACATCTTTCACTACCAAATGAAACCTCTAGTGCCAAGGAATGAATTATGTCTAATTGAATGGTTGACCAAAAGAGCCTTATAGGAAAATCCACAAGTAACCCAGGCTATTGCCAAAGCTATTGGTTGGTTTCTAGAAATGGATGGAAAAGCCTTGTTGTTGAAGAAAACACCTACATAACTCATTGAACATGGAGAAGTCAAGCTGGTGCCCTACCTAAGCCTTCATCTGTACTGACTAGTGTTCACGGTACTGAAAGGTACTTTGAATGCTGCTGGAGGAGAAAGGGAAATACCAACTTCAAACCCTTCCATCTGCAGTGGTGACCTTGTTCTGCCCAGTTCACAAACCCCAAAAGACCAGGAATAAACAGACTCCGCTGTAAATACATGAGGTTCTTTTTATTGTAAATTACAAGCTGCAGCTTGGGCCCACACACACCCACCACCGAAGCGGTGGGAGCGGAGCGCCCCGTGCCCAGGTTAGTTGGGTGATATATAGATTCTGGTCCATCCCAGCATGCCCAAGGCAGGGGCAATTCCTGCCTGGCAAGCATCTATTGGTCAAAATGCTACATTTTGAATCGATTGGCTATAGGAAGGTTCCCAGACCATTAATGACCAGGTGTCCCTCCCTAGGGGGATGGGCCAGTTTCCTAGCAACTGTATCTCTAGTGGGTGGGGAAAGAATGCAGTGAGGTGGCTCTTCCCCTCAGGGCATTACTAGACTTCTTTACGAACCTACTTCGGTCTTAATAATAGCTGCTAATTTATCTTTTGGTCTCTCAACCTGCCTGCAAGATGCTCTGATAGGATAATGGCACAAATGTGGGGATAACCAACCACTATCTGATTTGGATATAAGGCCCACTCTCTGAGCTTAAACCATGTCCAACACTGCTCATGTGGCCGAGAACCCGAGACTAGATAGACCATGGCCCTAGCGGAAAACCAAATAGTACGGTCTGCTAAAGGAACATAGCAATAAAATGATTCCTAATGATATTCTTGTTCAGCTGTCAACAGAGAAGCTTCCTTCTGCAGTTGATGGGAACAATTACAGGACCCATAACTGGACAATGTACAGAGAGTGAGACCTTGGAACATACAGTCCTAAATGGGATGTCTCCATCAAATCCTTCTCTCAGGGCTCAGGGAATTCTGCAGGGTTCAGGGAAGAAGAGGCAGAAAGATTTTAAGAGCCTGTGGGGGTGGAGGACATCAAGGAAACAGGGCCTTCCAAACACAGCAGGACTGACACACATATGAACTCACAGAGGCTGTGACAGCAAGCACAGGCCCTGCCCAGTTCCAGCCTAGATGGAGCCCAGTGCTGAGAGAGAAGGAGAGGAAGCCCAGAGGTTATCTCCTGTTGAAAACCAATCACAAAGGATTAAATAATTTCCCCCCAATGGAGTCTCACTGGGTATACAAAACATTCTTTTTTAAAAATTTAATTAAAAATTTAAAGGTTTATTTATTTTGATGTACATTGGTGTTTTGACTGCATGTATGTCTGTGTGAGGGTGCCAGATCCCCTGGAACTGGAGTTGAAGACAATTGTGAGCTGCCATGTGGATGCTGGGGAAAAAAGAAAAAACAAACAAAAACCAGGTCCTCTGCAAGAGCAGACAAGTGCTCTTAACTGCTGATCATCGCTCCACCCCCCATAAGCCTTTCTTAAAGTTAGGCCCCATGCTCAACAGTACATGAGCGTCTGAAAACAAACTCAATGATGTTTTCGGAGTGTTTGTCTCATAATGCTTTGTCTGGGCTTTTTCCCCCCCTACAGGTCTTTTGTTTGTATACTTTCCAGGTTTGTGTCTCTTTTTGTTGGTTTTTGTTTGTTTGTTTGTTTCAGGACAGGATTTCTCTGAGTAGCCTTGGCTGCTCTGGATGGCTTTGTAGATCAGGCTGGCATCTACAGAGATCTGCCTACCACTGTCTGGATTGGAGGCATGCACTACTGCACCAGGCCTGATTTCGTGTCTTTATGTGAGTAAATGTGTGTGTCTGTGTGTCTGTCTGTGTTTCTTGTGCTTTTTCATTTTCTGATTGTTTTGTCCTATTCAGGTTTGTTTTATTTTATTTTACGGTTCTCTTCCTTTCCTTCCTTCTATCCTTCTTCCTTCCCTCCTTCCTTTCCTTTTTTCCTTCTTTCTTTCCAGATGTCTGTTTTCTAATGAGAAGAGCAAGAAAGGGTGTGGATTGGTTTGGGGGGTCTGGGAGGAGTTGGGGGAGGAAACTAATTAGCACATATTGTATAAAATTTTTCAGTTAAAAAAAGGAAACAAGTACTTTTTCCTTTTAATTTTTTCATTATTTAGATATATTTGTTTAACCCTTCTTCCCCCCCCCCCCATCCTTGGGGAGGAAGTGCAAACAGGAAAACCTGAAACTTTTGGCTTAGTTCCGGTTTCTGTTGCTGAGATAAAACATTATGACCAGAAGCAAGATGGGGAAGAGTGTTTATTTTATCCTACAGCTTGAAGAAGATTAGGCCTGCTTTCTTATAGCATTCAGAACCACCTGCCGGGAGGCTGCACTGCCCAAAATAGGCAGGGCCCACCCACATCAATCATGCCCTGCATTTGTGATGGTTTCCAGCAGGCAGGGAAAACAGCCAATCAGGGTGAGGCAAGAATAAGATGCTGGAGTAATGGCTCAGCAGTTAAGAGCAGTCTGCTCTTCAGAGGTCATGAGTTCAATTCGTAGTAACTACATGGTGTTTCACAACTATCTAATAAATAAATAAATAAATGCATCTTTAAAGGAATGAAACTCCCAGCTCAATTGTATTGTAACTGGTGCTGGACCAGGACTTCTAGAGTCTGTCCCAGATCATTTTTTTTTTTTAAGCCATATTTAAGCACAGCACAACTTTGGAAAAAGATATTCAGATATTAACTCAGTCGTAAGGGCATAACAATATAAAACGTGTTTACACTGAGATTCTTTACAAAGTACATCTACAAGGGTAGGTACTGCTGACTCAGAGATAGTGCCCTAGATTTTGGTTCTAGGGAGCTTGACTGATGTAAACACAATGCCTGTGGGAGTCAGGATTAGCCTGGCCCTAAGGTAACATAGAAGTCACTTAGGCAGTTGTAAAGCACAACTGGGTGGGTTTATGGCCTAAAAGTGGTGCTCAAGGTTTTAAGGGGAAAGGGTCTGAGAGAAGTAAATTCTGAAGACAAGGACAAAGTCTGTCTTATCAGACCACAAAGAATCATCAAGTTGCAAAAATTCCTGGCATTCCAGGAAGAATAGCTGCACACCTCCTTCCACTGAAAAGGTGAGTGGTATGCTTAACTTTTCTGGCTTTTTCAGGGTGCACAGGCCTTTTTGTCCTCTACAAATCACCCATCATGAAAATGCAGTACTGGCTTGCCTACAGGACAATTTTTATGGAGCCATTTTTTTTTTCAATTAAGATTCCATTTTCCCAACCAGGTGGTGGAAGAGTACACCTTTAATCCTAGGAGGCAGATCTCTGAGTTCTCTGTCAGCTGCTCTACAGAGTGAGTTCCAAGACAGTCAGGGCTACACAGAGAAACCCGGTCTTGAAAAACAAACAAAATCCAAAACAAAACAAAGCAAAAAAAAAAAAAAAAAAAACCAAACCAAAAAGGATTCCCTCTTCCTGAGATAAGAACGCCGATCCACAAGCCACAGTTTCTGGACTGGGTATCAGTGGGAAGGACTCAGGTTTGTTTTGTTTTTTTTTTTAAAAAGGAGCTGGCCACTGGGAGTTTGACCATGCTCTAGCGAGTTTGTTTATGAGCAACACAAATTTTCTTTTTCTTCTTCTTCTTCTTCTTCTTCTTCTTCTTCTTCTTCTTCTTCTTCTTCTTCTTCTTCTTCTTCTTCTTCTTCTTCTTCTTCTTTTTTTGGCAGTGAGGAGGTCACAAGAGGTGTAAGGAAGCGGACCTGGGAGGACGGGCTCTTACTGAGGATCTCTGCATCTCCCCATTCTCAGCCCTGAACAGAGGTCAGCCAGTGGTGAGCAAGCTCTACACAGGCCTGCCATGGACGTGGAAGGTCACTGTAGGCCGTGTGTGAGTGTATCGTCTACATGTATATATGCGCACCACATGTGTGCTGTTCGGCAGAGGTCAGAATTGAGCATTGGATTGCCTGGAACTGGAGTTTCAGGAGTGTGATCTAAGGTGTGGGTTCTGAAAACTGAACCCAGGTCCTCTGCAAGAGCAACAAGAACCACCATCTCTCCAGCCCCAGTATTTTGTTTTTTCCAGAGCTGAGGGCCTTGCACTTGCTAGGCGAATACTCTACCACTGAGCTAAATCCCCAACCCTAGACCCAGTATTTTATTTTTTTGTGTGTGTGTCTCTGTACAGGGTATTGCACCTTCATGTGGTACCTTTGGAGGACAGAAGGCATCAGCTACCTGGAGTTGGTGTTACAGATACTTGTGAGACACTGGATTCGTGTGCTGGGAACCAAACTCAAGTCTCGTGTGTGTGTGTGTGTGTGTGTGTGTGTGTGTGTGTGTGTGTCCATGCTTTGCCCTCTCTTGGCCATACCCTTAGCCACACCTGGTTTATTTGGTTTCTAACATCCTTTTGCAGAAACAAAATCTTGAAAGGGAAATTTGCTTACAAATCTGCCCCTCATGTGAATACCAGCAGAAACGTGAGACACAAAGAATTATGTGTCCACAAAGAGTAGTGACACCATTTACTCAGCCCATGAACATGCACAAAGGAAGAAGACAGGAGATTAAATGGGAAAATGAATCCCCCCTCTTAAATGTGAAAAGACACCTTTCATCAAGGCCACGGTGGGAAGAAGAGAAATCACAAAGGGAGCTTTACCTCCCCGTGCAAGAATGATACCTGGGGCTGGGGAGCTGGCTCAGTTGGTAAAATGCCTGCTGTGCCAGCATGAGGACCTGGGTTCAGCCCCCAACATCCTACTCTCACTCCACGTTGCCCAGCCCCCACAATTAAACAATGTAAAAACATATAAGTAACTAACAAGTGGGTGTTCCCAGTGAACTGAGCACCGCTGTGAACTGAGTCAGCTGTTCTATTGCTGTGAAAAGACACCATGACCAAGGCAGCTTACTAAAGCTCGCATTTGACTGGGGGCTTTTTATCCACGATGAGTCCATGGCCATCATGGCAGGAAGCATGGCAGCAAGCAGGCAGCTTGGAGCAATAGCTGAGACCTCATGTCTGATTTGCAAGTTGGAGGGAGAGAGGGAGAAAGGAAGAAAGAGAGAAGAGAGAGAGGGGAGGGTGTGGGGAAGGGAGGAAGGGTGAGGGGGAGAGGGGAGAGAGTAGAGGAGAGAGACTGAGACTGGGCTAGGCTTGGGCTTTTGAAGCTTCAAAGCTTATCCTCTAGTGACACACTTCCTCCAACAAGGCCACACCTCCTATTCTTCCTAAATGGTCCATTAACTGGGGACCAGACATTCAGAAGTATTAGCCTGTAGGGGCCATTCTCATTCAAACCACCACCTGGTTTTATGATCAGAAAAGGGCAGAAGAAGCTCTGAGCTTCACTTGGCAGGGGGCTTTGCCGTTACTCCGTGGGTCTGAGGCTGTGGCCATCCATGTGATGTCACCAATACACTCACTCAGGCCTTCCTCCCCTCCCTGCAATAGGCTACTTCTGGAGCGCTTCTGGGCATGTGCTAGTAACTTCAGCCAGGTCTAACCACCATCATCGTCAGCAGGTTTTTCTCGGATACTAATTTTATTTATTTATTTTTAATTAATGTATTCATTCACTTTACGTTTCAGTGGTAGCCCTTTCCCTTCTCTCCTCCAAGCCCCACCCCTCTCTCTTACCCTTATCCCCCCTCCCAGTACATCAAGCCACATCCAGACTGAGCACATTCTCTTCCGTGGTGGCCTGGCAAGGCAGCCCTGCCAGGGAGAAGCAATCAGGAAGCAGGCAACAGATACTGATTTTGAGGATTATTGTCATCTTCGTTTGAGATCCTGTGTGTTACACATTTCGACCACTCCTGGATCCTTGTGTGTGTTCTAGAGCTCAAGTGCATGTCCTCAGACAGTTCATTGACTGAGCCACCTCCCCAAGCTATTGAAAGCTGATTTTGCAAACTTAGAGTAGAGTCCTCCCATGCCATTCTCCTGCCTCACCATCACACCCACCTTTAAAATCGGGGGTTTCATCCTGATCATTGACAAAGGTATGGCCAGTGTCACTGCCTGTCCCTCAGGAGGTCCTGAGCTTCAGAATGTACCTACTCATTACAGGATAGAGCAAAGCAAGAACGGGATGATGGCGTCCCTGCACCCAGGGTGCCAAGGCAGGACGACCCTGAACTCCAGGCCAACCTGAGTTATACAGCAAGACCCTGATGGGAACAGAGAGGGTTATCCAACTGCCTCACATTCTTGCCCCCC
>NW_026596034.1:1428705-1449194 GCF_907164565.1 Psammomys obesus
CCCCCCCCCCCCCCCCCCCCCCGCCGCAGATAACTGCAGAAGCAGAGTGGCAGGTAAATGTTGGAGATCATTAAAGGATCAACAGCTTTTTGTTAAAAAAAACAAAAAACACAACCAACCACAGCTGAAGAGTTGATAGGAACACTTGAGAGAGTCCTACACTTTAGACACAGTGTGTATGTGTGTGTGTGTGTGTGTGTGTGTGTGTGTGCACGCAGCACACTCATGCATGCTGGACTGTGCATGCCACACAAGTGCTCTTACCAACTAGGCTACAATCCCAGCCCATCACAGAGGCCGGGTTTTAATTACTTTTTTCTCATGCACACACCAGGGTGTCTTATGTTTAAACACCATAATTTCCTACAAGCGAGCCCCCGCCATGGGTGTGAACCACCACTGTAATCTACTTGTTAGAATGAGGCATAGTAAACCATTTATCCGAATAGGAACAACAGCTGTTTGGTGGTGAGAAGCCAAGGGGAGGCTGATGAAGGGGCTCAATAACTTAGAGCAAACATGGCTCAACATGTCAGGAGGGCACTGGGTTCCATCTACAGAACCACACAGCAAAAAGTCATCTTGCTGCTTGTGTTACATCAGCTTTGTACAAGCTGGTGTCATCCGGGAAGAGGAAACGCCTACATCAGATTTTCCTGCAGGCAAGGCCACTATGGGGTGCTCTCCTGATTGATGATTGGTGTGGGATGGTTCGGCCCACTGTTGTCACCTGTGGGTTGGATGCACAAGCAAGCCAAGAGGAGCAAGCCAGTAAGCAGTATCCCTCCATGGCTTCTGCTGCAATGCCTATCTCTAGATTCCTGCTTAGAGTTCCTGCCCTGACTTCTCTTCACGAAGGTCCGTCAACGTAAGATTAAATAAACTCTTTCCTCTCCAGGTCGCTTTGGTCATGGTGTAGATCACAGCAATAGAAACCTAACTCACACACACTGGCACCAGAGAGTGGGCGATTACTGTGACAGATCTGACTGAATTGTTTTGGGATGACTGGAAGTATTTGGAAATTTGGGCTGAAAAAGCCATTAGTGTTCAAAGGTCAGTGGCTGTTCCGTGGAAGCTTGGAAGAAAAGAATGATAAGATAAATGCAGACAATGGAAGCCTGGCCTGTGAAGCTTCAGAGTCCCCCAAGGATTCTCAGGGCTGTTCTTGTAATATTTTGTATTAAGAATTTCTGATTTCTGGTCATATGTGAAGAATCAGCTGTGATTAACAAGAGACCAGAAACACTGAGGTAAAACCTCTGCTCTAATGGGACAGACAATCAAGGCTCACCTCTCGGCCAATGCTCATGGCTGAAGCTGAAAAATCATCTGTGACTAAGGAAAGACCAGCATCAGTGAGGTGAAATCTGGCAAGTGTCTCCTTGGGGCCAGCACACAAAAGCTGTGGTCCAGAGAGGGCCAAGGTTGCATTTCAAGCTGCCAGATGAACTTAGTCGTGTCTGTGAGTCTCCCCTATGGCACTGTATTTTAGCAGTATGGGAGCTGAGGGATTGAAGAGGCCCTGGAGAGCAGCTTGGCTGCTTGGCTCTCTGTAGGACAGGGCTGGGATCCCTGAAGAGAGGCCATTTGTGAAGCTACCTCCTTAGTTGCAATAGAAACACTAGTCTGTTGGGGGTTCCAGGACAGTGGAATTACTGCCAAGGACAGCAACAGCCATGGAGAGGAGCCCACCGAGCCTAATGAGACAATTTGTATTACAGATGTGTTGGTATAATGTTTTTTTAATGTATACACCTTACCCTTGCTCATTCAAATACTGATTTTTCCCCCACCCCACCTCCAACTCTGGTTTCAATCCCGATATTGCATTGTGATACTCATTCTAAGCATCCTGTCTCAACTCTTGTATAAACGGGACAAAATAAAACAATTAGACACAATGTTGAGCAGGGAGGAGCCAGAGGACAGGAAAGTGAGGAGGAACCAGAAGGCAGGAGATAAGGGGGAGCAGAAGGGGCGAGGGGAGAGTGAGGAGAGCAGAGCTGGAGGAGAGATCTTGGAGGACATGGAGTATGAACCAGACCTAAGATTTCACAAAAAGCAAGTATAATGTGGGAAATCTAAATGTTAGGAAACTGAGGGCTTGGAGGTTTAGGAGGGAGTAAATATTGCCCAGCATTGTGTTCTAGGTTAACTAAAAACCCAGTCTCTGTGTGGTGATTTGGTTATATAGCTGTTTAAGATTAGCAGCAAGCTTTACTAGAAGATAAACCAATAATAAATATTAATAACTTCATACAACACAGATGGAAGAGCCAGAGAAAATGGAGCTGCTGAAGTTCTTTGGAGACCAAAAGATTGTGAGTTCCAGGTGCTTGGTACTGAGCTGAAAGAGTTTGACGTATACATCTGGGTTTTGAATTTACTTTGATCTAACTAAAACTGTGCCCTGGTTCGTCCCACTTAAAATAAAATAGCATGTAACTTATTATTATGATTACTATATAAAACCTACAGTTGAGAGACTTTGGACTTGTAAGGAGACATCGGAGTTTTAGAGAGAAGTTGGATTTTTAAAGGCACGGGATTTTTGGAAGGCTGCAGAATTCCAGGATGACATGTGTGGCCACCACACCTGATTGGTTTCATCAACAGTGTGCTGGAAGGCAGCTGACGCTTAGGAAAAACGTCATGCAAATAGAATGAAGTAGGACAAAGGAGAAGCAGCTGCGCTGTGGGTGCGGCAGACACTTCCTCGCCTGCACGAGGATCTGGGCTCCATGTCCAGCTCCGCAAAACAAGCAAAGTCCCAGCAGTAGGTGAGGGAGAGTTAGAGGTGGGGGCACTGGTGAACAAGGAAAGGGGAACAAGCTCCTTGAGATGACAGCTTCTTGTTCCCTGAAGACACCGAGAGGCGGAGTGATGGGAAGGCCGTGGCGTGGGTTTCTAAACAGGACCAGTAGGGAGGATCCAAATCCTCTATAAAACACCCAGGCTGGCTCCTTGTTGCGGAGTCCAGTCTTAGGCCCCTCTCATCCTGAAGCTGTACTTTCTCTCTCTTCACAGCTTGGTCTTCTGTCACTCAGTTCTCTGTGCCAGGGAATGAGACTGGCAAATCCCCTAGACCAGCAGCCTTGGTACAGCTCTGGGGTCTTTGGTCCAGGATTTGAGAGGGCCATTGTAAGACCTGGGGTCTCACAGCTCAGGAGTTCAACCGCGCCCTTCCCAGAAACTCCCGCAGACCAAGACTCGTTGCAAAAGCAAGAGGTTTATTAACCATTGTGCAATGGGGTCACCCCTGCTGGTCAGCAAAGAGTGGCACCCAGAGACAAAGGCCTTTAGGTTTTTAAAAGAAAAATTGCGGGAGATTTGAAGTTGCAGTCTTGGCAATTTAGGATTGGATGAGGAAGCTATAAAGTAAGATAATTGGTTAGTCTTAGGTGCTCAAGCTTGGCCAGTCCTGCCAAGTGTGGATGCAGTTGCAATTTAAGGTGGGGGTGGTTAGCTCATCCTTGAAGCTTAGGGGCTTTGGACTTTTGGCTGGAGGTCAAAAGCTACTCAGAAGAAGTCTGGGTTTGTTGCTAAGAAATGCTATCTCAAAGACAAGGGTCTGGTCCTTCTTTTTGCTGAGTGAAGGTCATTGCTTGCTTTTTATATCTGTCCTCACAGATAGGGTCACATTCCTCCATTCTCTGGAAAGGTACTAAGAGGCTTTAGCTTAACCTGGACCTAAAACTCAAAATTATAGGCTTTAGAAGATATATAGGTTACAAAGTTAGCCTAACCCTTTCACCACCACCCAATATTGAACACTTGACCAAAAATCCTGGAGAAGGAAAGTGACACTTGTCTGGCACTTAGAGCATACAAGTGAGCAGACGCCCTGAACATGACTAGCACCATGGAAACCCTCAGTCAGCTCCCACCTCCATTGGGGATGAGCAGAGCAAGGACCTGGGCTCTGACAGAAGGCAGCACTTCGGTCTTTTACAGCTGGAAGGAGATCTGTCCTAGAGCTGCAGGGTTGAGGCTTAGATAGTCACTCAGCAGACTCAGAAGACAGGGAAACCTGGGCCCAGTGAACTCCCTCCCTCCCAGGGGCGGGAGGGAGAGGGAAGATTTCACTCCTTTTTTTTTTCAGCCCTGATCCACTGCACTGGTGATGGTTGTGAGCTTGAATAAAACAGCTCTTGTGTGTTTGCATCAGAATCTGCTCCTTGGTGGTTCTTTAGGGTCCCGAGATCTGGGCATAGCAGTTCAACCTTCTTTTTGAGACAAGGTCTCCTACTGGCCTCAAGATCACCTGTTAGGCTAAGTGAGCTGGTCGGTGAGCCCTAGGGGTTCACCTGTGTTGGTGTCAGAAACAAAAAACAATCTTGGTGTCACCCACAGGCACACACACTAAAAAAGAGAAAGCAATTTCTGTTTGTAAAAGAGTGTGTGTGCGAACCGCAGCTGGGCAGCAAGCAGAACACTAGCGCAGAAAGTTCACTTGGTTTTATTGTAACAAAAGGGGGGGGGGGGATGACTGTGTCCTTTCCCGATCGGCTCGGGCCTGATCTCACAGTGTTTTGAGATGGGAAAGTTTTTAAAAAAATCAGTGCAAGCTGAGTGTGGTGGCACATGCCTTTAATCCCAGCATGGAGGCAGAGGCAGGCAGATTTCTCTGAGTTTGAGGCCAGCCTGGTCTACAAAGTGAGTCTAGGACAGCCAGGGCTACACAGACAAACCCTGTCTTGAAAAGCCACCACCACCAAACAACAACTTCTTCTTTATTATACATCTTATTTTTTTCTTTAACTTCCCAGTCAATTCTTTGAAGTCTTTAGTAACAGTAAGTTTTTTGATACAATAAGTGATGGGGATTGTTTGGTCTTGATGAATCTCTGGATGTTTAGTAGAAGGAACCGATTATTTCCTGTGTCTCTTTACTATGGCTTCAGGTGAGTCTGTCTTTCCAGAGGCGGTTGTAATAGAAGTTTCTGTTTCTTTAAAAGCTCAGATATGTTATGTAAATATGTCTTTGTTTTAATCCCAAGCGTGGAATTTTAGTTTGGGCTTTAGTTTGTCCACAGCTGAGAATTGCCTCCTGTGAGCGTGGTCTCTGCCAGCTGGTAATGGTCTGCGTGCAGCATGTAGAGGGGCATGGTCTAGGACTCTGAGGGCTATAAACATGAGAGAGCTTGGAGAGAGAAAGTGTGGTATTTGGCGTGTGGCAGTGGGGAGACATGGGAGAGACCCTTTGTGGAGCAGCTGCTTGGAGGAGACTGCCTGCTGCCTTTGCTGTTATGGGGGTTGGTATAGCCCCTAAGAACCCATCAACCCTAAACAGCCAGAAGTAAAGGGGTCTGCGCCCCCTCTCCCCACTAAGCAACCTTCTCTCTCTTACCTAGGGTTAAAGGGTTGGTGGAAGGGAGGTGGAGATTTAAACAGAGTTTAAACACAAGTACAACAGGCAGTCTGTGGGCCAAGTGATTGGCATGTTAGGCCTGCACCCAAGCCAGAGACTCTCCTGACCAGAGGGAGCTTTCTCCTAACAGGCCTTTCCTCTAGAGAGCTCACTCTAAAACTGTTCAGGAGCCAATCACAGGTGAGGGCCCCAAATACTTTTGGCATCTCTAGCCTCCACAAAGGATGAGGCTGCCAAGAGTCCCAAGGACATTTTTGGCATTTGGTTAAGAGAGAAACTGGTTACTTCTCTGTGTGACCTTTTTACCCTAAACCATCAGATCTTCCCTTTTGTTTACATCACACCCTCCCTTCCCTGAAGAGGTACCCCTAACTTCCTTATGGAATTGGGGCAATGACTTATCTGGCTTCTTCTCAATGAATGGGATTATCATATGTGGCAGTCCGGGTTCCCCTCCAGTGGACTTATCTAAAAGACCCTCATTTGTGTAACAGCCAAGTGTAGGGAGGAAAGGAAGTCCTTTCCAGGGCCTGGAAAGAGATGTGAGGGAGAAGTAGAGACTTACTATTACAGGTACTAGGCAGGGAACCAAAAGAAGCCAGAACAAAGGACACTCAGTTGAAAAATTTTCATATCAAACTGCATTAAGATCTCTCTCTCTCTTTTCAAGACAGGGTAGCCTTGGCTGGCCTGGACTGTCTTTGTGGACCAGGCTGGCCTCAAACTCACATCGATCCACTTGCCTCTGCTTCTCTGAGTACTGGAATTAAAGGTGTGTGCCATCATGCCTGGCATATTAGGATTTCTTGAAAGGTTCATAGCATCACTCTTCTATTGGGCTCCTCGTTGCTTTGGCCTCTACAGTTGTTATTCAGAGTGTCAAGCCCAGGATCAGCTTTCAGACCCTTTGACAGCTGCTAGAGTGGCTAGAGTCAGTGTGAGGGCCCTCCCATATGGCTTCTGGATAGGGAAAAGATATATTTAGCCGTTATTTGTGTTTTAAGTTAAAATGTTGGTGAGTGTGCCTCTCTCTTGGCTGCAAGCAGGTGTTGCAGTGAGCCAATCTGAGATCTTGGCAGCATTTTCTAACTAAGAAGATCAGTGCGAGAGATAGTTGTCTAAACAGCATTCTGTATGGAGTAAAACCTGATGTCTGGGGAGTAGGACCCCTCAGACTGTTGAGGAAACAGTAATTTTAGTCTTTGGTTGTGTTGGGGACTGAGAATCGCTGAAGAAAGACCCCAGACTCAGTATGCAAAAGCAAAGAGGGTCTATTCTGCAGGAATTTCCAGCATGCAGGGGTCACCACACCTGAAAAACGGTGACTCAGAGACAAGCAAGCGGACTCAATCTAAACGCAGTCAGGAGATTTCCCAGTGTGGTGAGGTAACCTTTACTATTGATTGGTCATGTGCTCAGGGACTTTCCAGGGCTGGTACTGAGTCATTGTGTCTGACTCAGGCCAGATGCCAGGCTTAAGCTGATTGGTTGCTGAAGGTCAAGCCAGATGTTGACATCTAGGCTGATTGGTTGCCCATGGTCAGGGGATTTGTCAGGAACTGTAGTTTCATGTTCTGAGAAATAGAAACTCAGACTTACTTCAGGTGGAGTTCAAATGGAGCCTGTCATAAAGTCATATTAGCTAACTAGACTGGCCAGATTGGAGCTGAACCATCTGGGATCCTGATGCCTCTCAGTTGTACTTTCTTATTCTGTGGTTCATACCACCAAATGACCAAAATTACCCTCCCCCTCAATTGAGGATCTGGTTCTCCAGGGTTTCCCGAGCCTGAGATGAGCCTCTGGCTCCTCTAGCCTGTCCTTTACCAGGTGTTTCATATAGACGAGGATGAACCAAAGGTCTTGCTTGACCACGGCTTTGCCTGGAAGCATTGAAGAATTTGTGTGTGTGTGTGTGTGTGTGTGTGTGTGTGTGTGTGTGTGTGTTCACCCTTCTTTTTGTAGACTGGGAACTTACTAGAGTTTACCAGATGGGGTCTCCATGGACTCCCTGAACCACAGACCCAGTGCTGCTCCATAGTTCCACAGCCCGTGGAACCTATCACTTTTTATCCTTTTGATCACATCAGCCTAGGCTTTCAAAGATGGCACTGAACACCCAGGTCATTTGCACCTGGTACCTTTAACCACTATGCAGTATGACCATAAAGCTTGGATAAACCAAATGCTTTTAAAGAAAGTTTGATTAGACAAGTATTTTTGTTCTGAAAATTGATCCCTGTAATAGTTAGGAAGATTCAGTAACTCCATTGATTTAAGTAGGTTTTGGACATCAGTGTATTGAACTTTGATCTTAGAAATGTTAATATTATATATATGGTCTCTAAGTCTCATCTTTCATTTGCCTTAAATAACATCCTCATATCCTCATAACTTCATTAGCTTTCTGGTTTTCTTCTCCACAAAGAGAATAGCCAGCAACCTTAATATTCCTACACAAATACATCTTTACTAAAAATATTCCCACTTTGACATCTGTATTACTTATGTTTCTATTGCTGTGATAAAACGCCATGATTGGGACAATTTATAGTAAAAAGGGTTCATGTGGGCCTGTGGTTCCAGGGGGAGAGAGCTCACTGTGGCCTGAGAGCAAGCAGCAGGCGTGGAGGTAGGAGCAGGAAGCTGAGAGCTCACATCTCAACCCCGCACGAGGCGGAGAGCAAAGGACATGTCGGGGAAGACTGTACACTGGGATCTCACCCCGTGACACACTTCCTCCAGCAGGGCCATATTGGAGAGGCCTGAATAAAGGGGGAGGCAAAGGAAGGGAAAAAGAGAAACAGCACTGTGGTCTGCTCAGTGCAGCTTTGCCACACCCCTACGGAAACCTCCTCCTCCCCCTCCTTTCTCATCTCAGAGTTTTTAGCATTCCTGCCTGGTAGTTGCCCAAATGGTAGACAAGCCCCAACTGTATAAAGACACAGTTCCATTGTACTTGAGGCTCAGCTTTTAAGAAGTTATTCCA
The DNA here is from genome assembly GCF_907164565.1 of Psammomys obesus. NCBI lineage: Eukaryota > Metazoa > Chordata > Mammalia > Rodentia > Muridae > Psammomys > Psammomys obesus. The sequence goes on from NW_026596034.1 coordinate 1,437,069, forward strand.
CTGAGCCCGCCTGTTGGCACAATAAACTGCTTCCTGAAAGAAAGCCTTGGTGTCTAGTTTCTTTGTTTGGAAAGGCTGCAAGAGCCACAGCTTTAAACCTCCAAACATCTCCACCAACTGGGGGCCGATTGTTCAACTCTCAGAGCTACCATTCAATCCACTGCATTCAACTCCACGGCCGTATCAGGATACAAAACGTGTTTGGTGGATACAAAACGTGTTTGGTCCAACTGCCTCAGTTCCCGTAGTTTTTCAGTTTCAGTACTGTTTAAAAGTCCAAAGTCCATAGACTTTTCTGAGACTCAAGACAATCTCTTAATTGTGACCCTTTGGAAAGTCAAAGAACAAATTACATACTTCCAATATACAGTGGCACAGAATACACATTACAATTCCAAAAGGGAGGAATGGGGCCATTGTGAGGACATACTGGATCAAAGAAAGACGGAGACACAGCAGGGCCAACTCCAAACCCTATATTTCCAGCTCTGCCGCTTGTCACATACCTCTCTCTGTTGGGCTGGTTCCACTCCCTGTGTGCAGAGAGCTCATGGTTCTGTCATCCCCAGCAACTTCAACTGAGGCGTCACTTTCACAGCAAGGCCCTGTCAGGTCCTCCTGCTCTGCCAGGGCCTTCACAGAGGGGCTACCCTGCATACACTGCCTGGCCACAGTGGCTCTCCAAAATGGTGGAGGAAGAATCGACAGCTCTTTAACTCTTTTATCCTCTATGCCTCTAAATCCAGCAGCGCCACAAGAATGCCACTGCCACCTGGGGTGGGCCTGCCGCCTGAGCCACCCAGGACAGCAAAACTTCTACTCAGCTGCTTCCTAGGAGCTGAAGACTCTAGACTCCATCACAACTCAAAAACTTCCCGATGTGTGGAGTCTTGCCCCCCGCCCCCCATCACAGGGCAGGAGGCCTCTCCTTAAACTGGAGAGGTTTAAACTGGTTGTCTTTGTGTGCCTTCTGCTGCTGTGATAACCGCCACCACCAAAAGCAACGTGAGGAGAAAAGGGTTTTCTCTCCGCTTAAACTCCCAGGTGACAGTCCATTACTGAGGGAGGCCGGGCCAGAATTCAGGCAAGCCAGTTACTGAAGCGGAAGCCGGGAGAGCGCTGCTTGCTGGCGTGGCCTCAGACTGTTCAGACCTTCTTTCACGCCCCCTCCCTGGGCCTCCCACATCCATCATTAATCAAGGACAGGCCAGTCTTGTAGACAGAGGCCTTTGCTCACTTGGCGCTGCCTCTTCTCAGGGGACTCTGTCTTGTCTCAAGGTCAGGAAACTAACCAGCACACCTCTAACTAACTAACACACCTCACCTGCAACCCTAAGTTTCCTCATGCTCCCTTCTCTTCAGACTGTGCGCTTTCTGTTTCTGTCTGCCTTACTTGCCTTTTCCCCCACTGTAGGCCTGCTTACGAGCTACTAATAGTAACTGCATGACAGAATCAACATCAGGCTGCCTTGAAATCACCTCCAATAAATAAATGTGTCTGTGACATTCACATTTAGCCTCAGGCAAGTTCTTAGGGCAAAAAGCAGGCATATTCTTTGCCAAAATATCACAAGGATGGTCTCTAGACCACTTGCTAATGTCCCTCCCCTCCTGAGCTGGGCTTGGTAATGCTTCCTATTTCAGCTGCCCTGGTGAGGATGGCATTGAGTGATCAGCAGGCACTCTGGGAAGCCGATGAATCTTGGTTTGGGGGAGTCCCAGTTCATTGGTGGAGCTCTTACTACCCGTTATAATGAGAGCACACGTCGGCAGCCTCAGCGTGAAGATCCGAGCAGTGCCCAAGGAGGCCAGGAGAGGGCTCTGCATTCCTTGGAGCTGCAGCTATAGGTGGGCGTGAACTGCCCAGCGCAGGGCTGGGCACCAACAGGATACATGGGGGCAAAGGTTCTTAACTGCTGAGCCACCTTTCCAGCCTCCTTTGCTCCTCTTTCTTTCTTTTCCTTTTCTTTCTTTCTTTCTTTCTTAAAAAACAATGTTTTTAAATTTATCAATTTTAAATTAAGTTTCTTTCCTTATTGTTTCTGTGTGCACTTGTGTGTCACACACACACACACACACACTCTCTCTCTCTCTCCCACACTAGGAGGTCAGAAGGCAACTTTAGGAGTCTATTCTCTCCACCATGTGGGTGCAAGGGATCAAACTCAAGTGCTCAGGCTTGGTGGCAAGCACCTTTGCCCACCTTTGCCCATCTTGCCTGCCCACATCAATTTTTAAAAATGAAGCTTGGGAGGCATTGATTATTGAGGTATTCCCCAGATCTGGCTCCACCTCTTAGAGGTTCCAGGCCCCTGCCAATACTTCCCCCTGCCCCGAGACTTTACTTGTGGCCCCAGGGACCATCATACCCCAAGCACAGTGCTACATTTCTGCAAGATAAAAAAGCAGCATGGACTGGCACCATGGAATTCGGTGAACCTTCTCAACTAGTATCCGCCATTTCAACCACCCAAGCTCCGAGAAATAGGGTAGACAACCAGTACCAACAGGACTGTGTCAGAGTGGTTTTTTTAAAGATTAATTTTAATTATATGTGTGTGCATGTGTGTACATGTGTCTGTATGCATGTGTGTGTGCATGTGTGTCCTGTGTGTATGTGTGTATGGGTGTGTGTGCCTGTGTGTAAGTATTAACCCATTACACTAACCTACATTTTGCCATGTGGCTGGTTACCTGAGCTCAGGCACCATGCCTCTATCTTCCTCACATCTTGGCAGCTGAATCACCGTGCCTGGCTCTCCCCCAGAATCCCTTTCTGCCTATCAGATGTCCCACCCCTATATCCTGCCTAAGCTGTAGGCCATAGTTTTTTGTTTGTTTTAATTGACAGGTGTTGTATCCATACAATACACAAGAGATTCTGCTATATTTGGGGCTACCCTGGGCTACCACAGCACTACCCTTTCTCCACAAACAGAAGACTGGAGACAGTGGTGGGAAGCATGTCTGCGAAGACTGGAGATAGTGGTGGGAAGCATGTCTGCCAATCCAAGGCCTCATCCGATGCTACAGACAATACATAAGCAACTGAGCTGTAGGCAGTAGCACAGCAGGCCAGGCAGCGGACAGCCAGGCTGGAGGTGCCGGCGCTGTCGGAAGGCTCCCGGCGCACTCTGAGTTGCAGCCCTCCGTCCTGGCCCGATTGCCTCCTGGCCACCGGAGCTTCCCCCCTGGCATGGACGACAAGGAGGAGCGAGGTGAGGAAGCCGGGCGAAGGAGCTGGTGACTCTAGGCCAAGGCCGCAGTCCTGAGGGGAATGGAGTTTGAGGGGTGTGCCAGGAAAGTGCGTCAGATGGCCGCCAAGAAAAGAAGCAGGCCGACCAGATGGTGCCGAGGGTAAAGGAACCTGGGGCCAAGAATCCACGTGGAAGGAGAGAACGGACTCCTTCAAAGTGTCCTCTGACTTGCACACACAGGATACGTGGCCCCATCTCTCCTTCTCTCTATCTCACACACAGACAGACTAAAATGTTCAGAAAAACTACACTATAATCTCTGCAAAACCAATTATTTTCTTGTGTTCTTTTGTCCTCTATGTTGCTTGCTTGTGTTTGTGCTCCTGAGACAAGCACTTCTAAATTGCACACTTACCTGCATGGCTTAGGAACCACGAGCAATACGCTTCAGTCTGTATTAAACACCAGCATCACAAGCAAGCGTCTGCGGGTAGGGGCGGCCTCGTCTGGGCGGTTGTCTTCTTCAGGGCCCTGGTTTCTGTGGAGAAAGCGCAGAACGCCTGCCCTTCCAGAGCGCCTGCCCTTCCAGAGCGCCAGGTTCCTTCCACGGTATTGTGTATTCTTTCTGCGGCCGCCAGGAGGCGCCCGTGCCCTCATTTGTTAAGAAAAGCAAAAATCAGGAAACAAACTCTGCATTAACAAAACAAACAAACAAACACCCAAACAAACGGGGTGCAGGGAGTGGCTCGGCGGGTGAAGGCGCCCTGCTGGGAGTCAGAGACTCCCCTAGACCCCACTGGACCCCACATTGTGGATGGAGAAAAGTTATCCTAAAGTTATCCCCTGTGGTTGAGGTATGCATTTATGCAGACAAGCACATACAAACATAATTAATTAACACAACCAATTAACACAATAAAAATTGGCCTGGGGAAATGTCTCAGCAGGTGAAATGCTTGCTGTGTAACAGCGAAGGCTGTAGTTTGGATCTCCAGCACCCGCATAAATTACGGGGTTGCACGCGGTAGCCTGCCTGCAACCCCGGAGCCAGAGGCAGAGACAGGGCATCCCCAGAGCAAACTGGCTCATCAGGTTAGTCCAATCAGGAGACTCTGGGTTCTGAGAGACACAGCTCAGTGTATGAGGTACAGACTAATCAAGGAAGCTCCGGACAGCGGGCTCTGTCTTCCAGACGCATGCGCACACACGTGACCATGCACACACACTGCAAGAGAAATCAGCCTATTTAAGAGAAGCCACTTGACCTGGCGTGGCGGCAGAGGCCTATTGGTGGGTCGCTCGGAGGCTGGGCGGGAGGTTGAAAGGTCGAGGGCAGCCTGGGCTTACGTTGACTAACGGAACAGGCGCTGAGTGTGTGGCTCAGGGACACATAGAGTCCTGAGCTCCATACCCGGCACCACATAAACGAGGCCTGATGGCTGCCATCCTAGCAGCCGAGGCAGGAGGATGGGGGGTGGGCGGCTTCGAGGACGTTTCCGAGGTTCTGTGACGGGCATTTCGGCCCAGTCCCAGCTCGCCGTCTTCCGCTCGGAAGGACGGTGGGTTCTCAGCAGCGAGTGATGCTGGTGAACTGGCCTCCAGCCACACAGGAGCCATTCCGCCCTGTGGTGCAGTCCAGTGGCTCTCCTCTGCATGCAAGCTGCGCTGGGGACAGCTAGCCAAGCCAATCTTCAATTTCCTCTGTTCAGCTTAAAAAAACACACACTCTTAATGGTGTCTGTGGTGTGTGTGTCTGCGGTGTGTGGGTGTGCTCGCGCGGGAACTCCTGAGCCTCCCGCCTCCACCTCCAGAGTGCTGGGATGGCCCGCGTGGGCCGCCACGCCTAGTTTATGCTGTGTTGACAACCCAGGGCTTTGTGCGTGCCGGGCCAGCGCTCTACACCCTGAACCACGCCCAGTCCCTCTTGTCCTTTGAAAAAGTGTTTTTTATTTTACATGTGTGGCTGTTTGGCCTGCAAGTACATCTGTGCGCACACACTTGCAGCGCCCACGGAGGGCAGAAGAGGGCACCAGATCCCTGGACCCGGAGCTGCAGATGGCTGTGCGCTGCCAGGTAGGTGCTGGGAATGGCGCAAGTCCTGTGGAAGAGCAGGGTGCTCAGCCGTGAGCACCTCCAGCCCCACCTCCGCTACCATGTAACTGAAAACGCTAACGTGCTTGTGGGACTAAGTAGGGCCTTTTGACACTCGCGTGCACCGTGGAATGGGGAAAGCTGGCTAATTAACCCACTGTTGTCGTTTGGAATTGGCGTGTCTCCCAGCGCCTCACGCTGAAGGTTTGGTCCCCACCACCGTGTTGTTCAGACTCAGGGCCCTCCTCCTGGGCTGTGTCTATGGCCTTGGCAGGGGCTGGGATGATTGCAGGGCTCTGTCTTCACCTGCTAACTCCCCCGTGGGCGAGGTCATCTTTTGCTGGGCCAGGGGGAGCTGGGAACTTAGGAGCAGGGACTGCACACAGCCAGTGGATCCCTGGGTGTGTGCTGTGGGGACGATGTTTGCCCCCGACCCTCCTCTCGCACCACCTCTGCCACCACGAGGCGAACAGCTCCCTCTAACACATACTGCCTGCCGTGCTACCCAGCCTCGGCACCAGCGCAGAGCTTCGGAGCCCCACGGCCTCGGACTAAGACCCCGAGACACCCCCCTCTTTTAAACTGTTTCTATGATTCTGTCACAGTGAAAGTCACCACGCCCATCGTCTTCCACACGGCTGTTTCTCTGTATCTGGAACTGGATTCCAGGACCCATAGACACCAAAACTCAGCAGATGCACGCACTGACAAGAAAAAAAAAGTGATGTTTGCATATAACCTACAAATATCCTGCTGCAGATTTCAATCAGCCCAAACTATTTATAATGCTTAATGCAATGCAAATGATGTGCAAATAGTCAGACTGTATTCAATAGGGAACAACGACAAGAAAAACTTCTGTCGTGTTCGGGACAGATGTGTTTTCTTCTGTGTATTTCTGTCCTTGGTTCATTGAATCTGAGTCTGTGGAAGGTGAACCATTGAAAAGAGAAGGAAGGTCCTCTGCACTGTGTGTGTGTGTGTGTGTGTGTGTGTGTGTGTGTGTGTGGTGTGTGCATGGTATGGTATGTGTGTGTTTGTGGTGTGTCTATATGTGTGTATGAAGTGTATGTGTGTGTGTGTGGTGTGTATGTGTCTGTGTGTGTGGTGTGTCTATATGTGTGTGGTGTGTGTGTGTGTGTTTGTGTGTGTGGTGTGTATGTGTCTCTATGTGTGGTGTGTATGTGTTTGTGTTTGTGTGTGGTGGGTATGGGTTTCTGTGGTGTGTGGGTGTGTGCCTGTGTGTGCAGTATGTGTGAGAGAACACACAGGTGTCTTGGTGTGCCCGTGGGGTCGGAGGACAATTGACAGGCGTTGCTCCTTTCCTGCCAGCCTGAGGGTCCAGGCCTGGGGACGATGCCTGTTCCCGACGAACTACCTGCTGGTCCAGAGGGAAATTTCTTCTATCCCTTTCTTCTCCTCTCCCTCCCTTCCCTTCCTTTAAAAAACACAAACCTGGATGTTTATTTACTCTCATAGTAGGAACTACAAGATGCTCAGTCAAGAATGGTACAATTGTAAACATATCATCAGAAAAGTCAGAATTTCCCTTTTTTCATCTGGAGGTTCTTAGTGGGAGGCTTTTCCCGCTGGGTTTGAGCTGGTGGCTGCTGTGCTCAGTACTACTGAGGCACTGGGACTGTAGAATGCAGAAATCCCAGGCAGCTTCCCCTTCGAGGACTCACCCCTTCATTCAGCTGGGGAGTCTGAATGACTTTCCTTTCACTCAGAAGGTCTTGAGAGCCCTTCTCTACACAGCTATGCAGGGCACAGCCTGGAGTGGAAACCAAGCCATGTTTATCTCTGCAGGCTCCTAAGAGGGGCAGCCAGCAGAAAGCAGGGAACCCTTTGTGTGTCCTGGCTGTCGCTTTGGCCACCAAGTTCAAACACTAGTGCTGTTTGTAGGACACTTCTTGGTAGAAAGTGGTGTGTCCGGTGTGTTCTGGCCTTGTTGATTTTGAGTGTCTAACCAGAGTCTTGCCATGTAGTGCAGGCTATGCTGAAACTCACCATTTTCCCGCCGCAGTACTGGGTGCTGGGACTATGTGTGTATGTCACTGCTCATGCCACGACCACCTCCATCTCCAACATGTTTTCATTCTGATTGAGTCAGGAGCTCACTAAGCTGTAGCTCCTTAGCCCTCCTCAGACCTGCGACAGTCTATTACTCTCTGTCTCTTTGACGTTGATTATTCTGGGGAACTCATAAAGTGGGCATCAAATCTGCACTCACAGGACTGAGGCAGGAGGATCACGGATTTCATTTCTGCCCAGGCTATATAGTGAACCCTGCTTTAGTTTTTGATTGTTTGTTTCAAGACAGGGTTTCTCTGTGTAACCCTGGCTGCCCTGGACTCACTTTGTAGACCAGTACCTCAATATAAAACACATGTCACTTTTTAAAGTTTTAAAAATTTTACAAATTCAACACTTAAAAGGTCAGTCTCTTTAAAATACCCAAATCCAAAGTAGCTTACAAAGTTTAAAGCTTCTCAGAAACATCCATGCTCTCTAAAATTCCGAAGCCTCACAACTGGGTTCCTGTTAAATAGAAAAAAAAAAAATTAACTTAAATGCTTTATTATGCCAAGAGGGAAAACCCAGGACACAGTTGCAATCGAATCAGAGCAAAAAGTAAGAATTCAGTGCTTGGTCAACTTGTTTCATAGGCTGAGGTTGGCTCTGCCCCACAGCTGCTGCCATCCTTGTTGATCATCCTAGGGTACTGCCATCTCCAAAGTGCTGGGGTCTCCACTGCGGAGGGTGACACTTCACCCACACCTTTACGCTCTTTTTAGGGACTCTGACCCTGCCACAGGGTTCTAAGCCTCATCTTCTCTCCATAATTCCTTCCATCCTGGAGCTTCTACTCCGACCGAGTCTTCACCTTCACCAGTGACCTCTCCTGGACACTCCTGGTACCAGGCTTTCAGCTGCTCGCTATGATTTCCTCATGCCTGCAAAGCTAGTACCACCAGGAAAGAAACTCTTACACATTGCCAAACTCAGCTGCCAGCATAGGATGCAACTCTGGCCCCTCTGGACCACAGCTTCTATGTTCTGACCCTGAAGAAACACTTCCCAAAAGATTTCACCTCAATGATGCTAATCCCTCCTTAATTACAGCCAATTCTTTAGCCCCATCTGACCAATCTTGATTGTCCCAGCAAAGCAAAGATTTCACTTCAGTGGTTCTGATATTTTGTTAATCACAGCTGATTCTTCAGCCCCAGAAGAAACACAGGTTTTAAATTTGAAACACTGAATGATTCCAATATAGTTTTTTTTTTTATTATTTTTTTAGGGAGTCTCAAAACTTCCTTCTGAAACTTCACAAGCCAGGCCCCCATCATCTGCACTGCTTTCAGTATTATTATCTCCCATGTTCCCACAGAACAGCCCACTGAGTTCTGAGAACTCATTGCTTTTCCAGCCCAATTTTGAAATACTACCAAAATCCTTCCAAATACATGGACAGAGCTATCATAGTAGCACCCCACTCCTGATACCAGTTGCTATCTATTTCTTCTACTTCTTCAGCTGATCTTCCTTTGCATTTACCGATTTATTTATCTGCTTTTATTGGGATACTATCTAATTGTTCCCTGTGGGTTCTTGTAGCTGGTCTTTGCTACTTTGTGGTTTTTTTTTTTTTCCACCCTTATCACCCTTATCATTGTATCAGAGGAAAAGGAGAGAGGAGAGGAAAAAATAGAGATCTCTGAATCTGTTTTCCCCCCCTTTTTGTTTCTTCTTTGAGCATGGCTACTAAAAAAACTACATTTATCTCCCCCCTCCCCCAGTGACCAACAACCACCTACCCTGCCTATGGAGCTCTAGCATTTATATACCCTCTGAAAAGTTTCAGAATTCCAAATATCACACAATGGCAGAAACTATCTGCCGCTGGCAAAACCATGCACCTACTAGAGCATGAGGCAAATCATAGAAGCAGCTTCAGACCATCTGAAGCAGCCTCATATCCCCACACCTGGGATTACACTGAAAACAAATTCTTATATTTATGTGCTTAAAAAAAAAAACAAAACACAATTTCAGAATTGTCACCACAGGTTCTGGTGATTGACCAGGAACCGATTGGTGTGGGCCCCATGGAGACTGTGCTGCTTCACCAAATCAGTTCTTCACACCTTTTTACCTTCATTTTTGATGATTTTCACTATGCGTTATGGGGGTCTCCTTATGTCTTTTTCCTTTGGGAAATTTGGGCTTTGGCAGAGGATGTGAGCGAATATACAACGGCAGTCTATCCAATCAAAATAACTCGTTGGAAAGAATCTCCACCACCATGAGCCATATAGCATGATGATTCTGCCTGCCTCTGCATGCACCCATGTTTGCCCCAAAAATTAACTGAAGGATGGTGCCAGAAACTCTTGGCTAGACCTGATTCTAAGGATGAGAGCACACAATTGAGAGGATTAATTGGCCCCATTCCAAAGACTGAGGCCTGGCAGTTGAGAATTCAGCTCACAAGTATAGAATAACGCCCACAATTGATTCCCTGGGTATGTGACTTACAGGATAAATGGCAAGCTCTGGTGTGCCCCCCAAGGAGCAGAGTCTATTAAGAGGTTAGACTGGCTTGATCCCTCCACACTCCCCCCCCTCCACCCCACCCCACCCCCAGCTCCTGAGCATACACTGAAGAAATTAGAGTGGTATGGCATATTGGGAAAAAAGTAAGCTAGCGAGACCTTCCCTTGGGGAGCATAAAAGGAGAGCAGGCTCATAATGCAGGACTGAGGCACGTAGGAGCCCGAAGAGGTGAGCTCAATGCTCACTAAGCCACATGGTCCAAATGCTGCAGCATGCCCCTGAGGAAAGAAAATTGCTCCTATGGGTTTGTTTCTCAGGACTCGATGTCTGGCACCCCTGACCATGAAGGCTGAGCACGTGCAGGAGGAAGTGTAAAGGTGAGGTAGTGAAATTTAGAGGACAAGAGAGACTTAGACGCTGCTGAACTTCTTGCTTCTGTTTGCTTCAGAGAAAAATCCTGCAGTAAAGTTGATGACCGCTTTCATTCTGGATGTTGAAAATAATAGGGCTAAAATAGGTTACAAACAATCTGTGAAAAGATCACACATTTCTTGGGACCATTAAGTCTCTTTTCAATATTGCTTGTGGCTAAGCTATTATGCAAATATAGAGTATAAAAGGTGTAGGCTTTTTTCAGTAAACACAGATATCCTGATTTACCCTCGGATCATGTCAGTCTTTCTCCCTTGCCGACTCCACATCTCCTCTCTGGGAGCTGAGCCCTGCTGGAGCCAGACTCCAGGAAGTAGTAAGTCAGGAGGCCCATCAAGCCATCATCTAAAATCACTGTATGCGTTAACCTAAGACAGTACCGTGGTGGCTTGAATAAAAATGGCCGCATCGGTCCATATGGAGGGGCACTGTTAGGAGGTGTGGCCTTGTTGGAATAGGTATGGTATTGTGGAGGAAATGCGTCACTAGGGGGTAGGCTTTGAGTTCCAGAAGCTCAAGGTGGGCCTAGTGGCTCATTGTCTCTTTCTGTGAACACCTGTAATCCCAGCACTTGAGGAGGCAGAGGCAGGCAGATCTCTGAGTTCAAGGCCAGTCTGGTCTACAAATCAAGTACAGTACAGCCAAGCCTACACAGAGAAACCCTGTTTCAAAAACAAAAACAAAAACCAAAAACAACCCCTCCAAAACCCCAAACAAAGCAAACAAATAAAAAGAATGGCCCCATAGGCTCTTAATTTGAATGCTTAGTCATCAGAGAGTGGCACTTATTTTTGGAGCTGTGGCCTTGTTGGGGTAGGTGTGTCTTTGTTAGAGGAAGTGTGTCACATCGGTTGGGACTTTGAGGTTTCAAATGCTCAAGCCAGGCCCAGTGTCTCTCTCTTCCTGCTGCCTGAGGATCCAGATGAAGAACTCTCAGCTCCTTCTCCAGCACCATGTCTGTCTGCATGCTGCCATGCTTCCCACCATGATGATCATGGACTGAACCTTTAAGCCAGCCCCAATGAAATGTTTCCCCCCTAAGAATTGCCATGGTCATGGTGTCTCTTCACAGCCATAAAACTTCGACTAAGACCCATAACTTCAGGAAACTCAAGCCAGTATGCAGCCGCTCCTTGGTGTACAAGTTGGTGGCCCAGAGTGTTCTCCAGCACAGTCAGCCCCTCAAGAATCAGGCCTTCCTCTAGCCTCTGTAGGCACCCACAAGGCACCAGCCCCTCAAGAATCAGGTCTTCCTCTAGCCTCTGTAGGCACCATACTGTGCCCAACACATGTGCAGATACATACAGACACACACAAATCAATGAATAAAGCTTAAAAGAAAAAAAAACAAAAAAACCCAAAAAACTCCGGTCTTAAAAAAAGTTTTAAAGGCTGAAAAAAATTGTCCTTGCACAGACAGAAGTCCCTTGCCGGGGTAGGCAGATGCTGGCACTCGGCCACCCATCTGAGGCTGTCTGCCTCTACTCACATAGGCTTCTCAGGCTGGGGTGCTCACAGCAGCAGAAAACAGAACCAGGCAGGCTCCAAGTAAAGACGGCTTAGCAGCCCCGGGAGGTGACCGAGAACTTGGAAGAAGACTTGGGCCAGATAAAGAGGCAGGCAGCTATTTTTAGCCAGAGCCTGTGTGGGTGAAAGGACTCCAAGCAGAAAGTAGAAAAGAGTAAGAACGGAAGCCCAGGGACCATTTATTGAGTAGGGGTGTAGAGGAGGAGGTGGACGTGGAGAGGAGAGGAGAGGAGAGGGGAGGGGAGGAGAGGAGAGGGGAGGGGAGAGGAGGAGAGGAGAGGAGGAGAGGAGGAGAGGAGAGGAGAGGAGAGGAGGAGAG
>NW_026596034.1:1449594-1458178 GCF_907164565.1 Psammomys obesus
GGAGAGGAGAGGAGGAGAGGAGGAGAGGAGGAGAGGAGAGGAGGAGAGGAGGAGAGGAGGAGAGGAGAGGAGGAGAGGAGGAGGAGAGGAGAGGAGGAGAGGAGAGGGGAGGGGAGAGGAGAGGAGGGGAGAGGAGAGGAGAGGAGGGGAGGGTGGCTGTCTCCAACGGCTGTCAGACACCAGGGGACAAACAAGTCATCATTCCTTGTTTCTTTGTTTCTGGAGATGGTCTCATGTAGCCCAGGCTGGCCTGAAACTTGCTATGTAGGTATGGATAACTTTCAGCTCTTCTGTTTCTCTTCTCTCTATTTCCCAAGGGCTGGGATCACAGACATCTGTCACCGCACCTTCTGCGGTGCTGGGTATAGAACCCAAAGCTTCCCGCCTACTGAGCAAGCCCTTACCAGGAGAGCCACAAATCCTCTTCTAGGATAACAGAGGCCATTGTTGGATGCGCAGAAGTGCTCCGAGCTCTGTTTGGATTAATAAAGCAGGACCACCACCCTGGGGGAAGTAATGTGCTGAAGTGCTTCTCAGGCACCCCCACATCTGCCTGCTTGTTCCTGCGATGCAAAACTCCTCTACAGCCTGTTTACGTAACTGCCCTGATTAGGGCTGTGGGCAATTGCATCCCACAATTTGCCAGCAGGGTGTAATGGCAAGGCTGGAAGCAGCCAAGTGCAGCGACCCTCCTTATTCTGACAGTGGAAGCCCCTCAAACTAGCATCCATCTGAAGCCTTTCAGCCAGTGTCTAAAACTGTCCTCTCTGCTTCCTTTCCTGTCCCCTCCTCCGCCGTATCCATTTATTCCCCTCTTCCTCCATCTTCCTCCCCTTCCCTTGACAGGGCCCCCACTATGTTGCTCAGATTCTCAAACATCAATCTTCCGTCCTCCATCTTCTTCCTTGCTGGTGTGACATAAAGCATGAGATCTTTCTCTAGTGGAGAGAGGCCCTTGTCTCCTCCTCCCTAGGGATAATCAGGGGGGGCAGGACAGGGACTTGGCTGGGGACCATCTCTAGGAAGTCAGTCACCTTAAGATAATGTCGCCTCCGCTTATATTCCCGAGCCAGTGGGGTAGTCCATAGTAGCCACCGTGAGGTTCAGATGGCTCTTACCTTTCCTCAGAGAGGCATATCCATTTCTGTTTCTCTTTTCTGCCTTTATTTTCTCTCTTGTTGGTCAGAGCCTAAGGATGTTTTTTTAAAATTCCCCAACTAACTCTTTTTCTAAAGCTCCCCTCCCTGCCATGTGGCTGCCTGTCACCAGGTGGCTGACCTCTGACCTCTAGTCTCATCTCCAGCCAAATGACTCCCATTTCTTCTCTTCTCCATTCTCTTCTTCCCTTCCAGGCAACTGTGAGATTGCAGCTCTCCTCCTCTCCTTTTAAACACTAATACATCGCTCTCAAAAGTCTGTGTGAGCCTGCTCTTTTTCTTTGTGCTTCTGGCTATGTCTGGCTAATTATTTTATTAATGAGACTGAATGGACCCTGATTCTCCCAGTATAAGATGACTCTGTGGGGACTCCCTAAAATTTCTAGTACACTTCTTCCTTGCCTTTAATTCTTTAATCAGCAGAGGACAAAATAAAAACAACAGACAAACACACAAAAAATAATTTCTGCAACCCTGGATGACAGCAGGCTCACCACATCTCCTCTTTCTTATATTTGTGAGCAAGTGAGCCCTAAGATGTACTTATTCATTTTTAGGATGCAGTCAGGCTGTTTGCCTCCCTAAGATGATACTTGATGGGTGGCTGGCTAGGTGATGAGTGTGTGTGTGTGTGTGTGTGTGTGTGTGTGTGTGTGTGTAAATAAATGGATTAATGAGTGGGTAGACGTATTGTTGGGTGGTTGGTGGCTATGCAGAAGGATGGATAAGTGAGTGGATGGACAGATGAATGAATGAATGGATTGATACATGGATGGGTTGGTATGTAAGTAGGTATTTCTGTGAATAGATAAATGGGTGGGTTGGTGGGAGGATGGATGAACAGGCAGGTGGGTGTTTGAGTAGATTTATTCACTCATATCACTGCATTCAAGTTAATAGCTCCTTTGTTACATCTCTTGAGGACATTGCTGGGATATTCAACAGGCTCTGAAGTGAGCTCCCCACTGATCTAAATCCAGCATGATCTCAGCTGTAGAATATTAAGGCCAAGATAGCTCTGTGCATCCTCAACAGCCCCCAGCAACTGGGATATTTTTAGACAGAGATGCAAGAGAAGAAAAATGTGGCTAAGACCTGTCTCCAGGGACAGGCATCTGTCCCATTGGCTCAGGACAAGGGGCCATATTGTATCTAAGGACTGAGTTCCAGGAAATAGCTGCTCCTTTAGTTTTGTTGCCCAGTTCTAGATTTCCAGTGCCAGGCAGTTGTCTGCTTGCTGAGGATTCATGCTGCAGGGGGAAATCCAAGAAGCCAGGAAGATGCTTGAAGAACCTTGAACTGTCCTTCTCGCTGCTGGAGTGCTGCCATTGGATGGCACGCATTTCTATGGACTGGTTCATTCATTCAATTAACTCAGGAACTGTCTTAGGTGAGGTACTGCAGCCGGCACTGTGGAGTAGATGCATTCTGGATTTTGTGAGATGTTGCTGCAATCAGGAAGCCGGCCAATAGCAAAGAAGTTTTGTTTTGCTTTGCTTTTTTGAGACTCAGGTCTTGTTGTGTAGGCCAGGCTGGCCTCTAGCTCTTGGTTCTTTTGTCTCAGCTTATTGAGGGCTGGGATCACAGGTGTTTACCATCACACCCAGGTGGGCACTGGTAGTCTGAACAAGACAGTTTCTACCTGTCTGAGTTGACAGGTAGGAAGCTGGCTCAGTTGGTAGTTTGTAAGCTTCAGAACCTATGTTGGATTGCAGAATTCACCTGAAAAGCTGGGCATATGGGCATGGGAGTGACTGCCTGGCCAAGCCCAAGGGGTCCATTTATTCTGGTCCTTCTCCAGAATAAATGGTGAGTCTCAGCTGATCATGGTAAATAGATGATGCTTGCCCCTTTATTTTGTGTAAAACAGGAACTTAGAAACCTTGGGCAGTGGGAGGAGGGTGAATGTGTTTGATTTGATGGAGCTAGGGTGCCAAGGACACTTGATTTGCATACAGTAACACAATCCTATCATAAGGGGGAAAGCAGTACTTAGTTATCCCACAGGCTGGGGAAGAACTCCGGGTTGAAAGCCAAGATACCAGGACATCACATTAGCATAAGTGGGTTTTCCCAGGAATCCTAAGGTGACTGCTGAACTGATTCTTATCAGGAAAAGGTTGGGTTTGTGATCTCCCTGAGGACTATGTGATGCTCCTTAGAAGATCTGGGGTTCCCCAGGTGAAGCGAAGAGGTAACCCAGCCAAGAAAGGGAGTCCATTATCATGTGTGGAGCTCAGAGGCTATCTGGAAATACCAGACTTAGAGCTTAATAGCAGGGTTCCACGTATTATACACACATATATGTATAATATATATATATATATATATATATATGTGTGTGTGTGTGTGTGTAATATGTGTGATATTTATATACTGAATTTTTGTATTACAGTTTTTTAAGGTAAATAGCTAATAGTATGATTTCTTGGAGCTATAAAAAACATCCTTATTGCTATCTTACCCATCTCCCTTCTTCTTACTTTCCTCTTCATACCTAAGGAGCCCCCCTTTCCATTTCCTTGATTAGATCACTTGTATTCTGCTATTTCCCTCTTTATTGCTCCTTAAACCCCCTATCCTGGCAATGGTTTCATTTACTTTTCTGGTTCCTGTAGTTACTACAGGCTATAACTCACATCTGAAGATTTGGAGCTAGGAGCCTTCAATAAGAGAGAACATACAATATTTGTCTTTCTTGGTCTGGGTTACCTCACTCTACATAGTCTTTTTTGGTTCTACTCATTTACCAGCAAAGTTCATGATTTCTCTTTTCTTTATAGCTGAGTAGTATTCCTATATGGACCACATCTTCATTATCCATTCCTCAGTTGTAGGGCACAGGCTGTTTTCATTTTCTAACCACTGTGAACACAGCAGCAATGAACGTAGCTGAACAGGCATTGAAGAGCTTGAGATAGCCTGAATATAACTCCACTTTGAAATAAAGATATTGACTGGGAACTGAATTCAGGTACCAGGAAATATCACAGAATGTACACCTGGCAGAAAACAAAGTTAACTCTCCTAGCAACGGCCTCCAGGAAATATAACAGAATAAATGCTTCATAGAAAATAGAGACAATCTCCCTGGCAATAATCAATGAGAATCAGTTGGGAATCGGGTGGGAAAATTCTCTCCAATGTTTCAGATATGGTTTAGAAAAATAGTCATTGTGATTATATGCCTTAGCCATGGTGATTGTGTGCCTCAGAAAAGGTCACCCCGCCCTGCTAAACTTCACCCAATTCTGTAACGCCAAGACTTGTGCCCCCCTGCTTGCTGCCATGAAAACCCCCTGCTCACAGACTTTTCCTTTAAAAATCCTGCTCACTCAGAGCTCGGGGTCCCACTTCTCTACTGGTGTGCCAGTGAGACTTGGGTCCCGAGTTCAATTGCTATCGTAATAAAGCTCTCTTGCAATTGCATCGAGTCGTCTCCTGGTGGTCTCTGAGGGTCCCGTGAACCTGGCATAACAGCGTTTGTGAACTAGGATGTCACATCCTTTGAGCATATGTCAAGGAGTGGTATGGCTGAGTCATAGGGTAGATTTATTTTTAACTTTTTGAGAATTCTCCCCACAGCTTTTCATAGTAGCTGTAGTTTGCAGTCTCACCAACAGTGAATGAGGGTTCCCTTTTTTTCCACTCCCCCTCCATCATTTATTATCAGCTTTGATAATAATTGATCTATTCTGACTGGGCTAAGATAAAATGTTATTATCATTATTTTGAAACAGGGTTTTTCTGTGTAGCTGTGGCTGTCCTGGAATTCACTCACTAGACCAGGCTGGCCTTGAACTCACTGATTTCTGCCTCCCCGAGTGCTGGGATTAAAGGCGTGCACCTCCACTGCCTGGCTGTAAGATGAAATCTTGAAGTTGTTTTGATTTGCATTTTTCTAATTACTAGATATGATGAATATTTTTTGAAATATTTCTTAAACATTTTCTCCCTTCATCTGAGAATTCTCCATTCAGGTCTGTCTTAGGTTACAGTTTTATTGCTGTGAAGAGACACTGTGACCAAAGCAACTCTCATAAAAGAAAGCACTTAATTGAGGACTTGTAGTGTCAGAGGTTTAATCCATTGTCATCATGATGGGAAGCTGGCAGTGGACATGGCAGGCATGGTGCTGGAGCTGGGAACTACATTCTAATCCTGCAGACAGGAGACCTGGTATGAGCTTTTGAAACCTCAAAGAACCCCAGTGACACACTTCTTCCAACAAGGCCACACCTCTTAATCCTTTTAATCCTTTCAAATAGTGCCACTCCTTGGTGACTAAACACTCAAATATTTGAGCCTGTGGGGTGGTGGTGGTGGTGGTTCTATATCCTTCCAAGACAGTGCCACCAATAAAGGATTCAGCACCAGTCGGGTGTTTAAATACCTGAATGTGTGTGGCAGTTTACATTCCAACTGTACAAATACCTGGGGCTGACTCTTAGAGGAGGAAGCAGATGCAGGGTTTGCACGCTCAAGTCCCCAACAGTCTATCCAAGGCAAAGCCTAGTGCCTGACCAGGACAAGGGCACCACAGCTTCTCCATGCTCTCTGGTGCAGGAGATAGTTGTCTGGGCAGCCTTGGAAGGTCTTCCTGTCTTCCTGTCGTCTTTGAAGCCACCTTGGTTTTGCTTTTCTGTTTTCTTCCCTTTTCTTCCTCTTCTTCCTTCTCTCCCCCAGCACCTCTCTTTTTTCTTCTCTTCTTTTTCCTCTTCTCTCCTCTCCTCCCCCTTCTCCAGTTTCTGGTCTCATGCAATTATGAGCCTTGTGAGCAGCCAGCATCTTAGGCACCACCTCTGGTTTCTAGCAGGCATCTACCAATATTTTTTACCCAGAGGCACTTAGCTCTGGCCACCTAGCTCCTGGCAGGTAAGCCCGCCTCTCCTGCTTATCTTCAAGTGATGGTTAGGTGGTTCTAATGACCTGCCCACAGGAACAGAGAGCTGCTGAGTTCCCAGAGGACCCGGGAGTGTGCCTTTATCTGCTTCCCTTGTGGGAGGCACCTCTTGAGGTCCTAGCAGCAGCTATTAGGTGGTAATGACCTCAATTCCCCAAGCAACATGGTAAATAACAAAAAAGAACTAGTGGGTTTTCCTGCCCATGTGCACAGGGGATACACACTGAGGACCAGAGGGATTGGTCCCAGAATCTATGCTGGTCAGGTTAAACCCTGGGATTGAGTGCGACCAGATTCCATCCCAGAATGTTGGGCTCTTTAGACACACCAGGAAGGTCTATTTTGTTGGTTTTTGTTGTTGTTGTTGTTTTTCCCACTTAGTAACAGTTTGCCTTCCATGTACTAAATGGCTGTTATGGTAGATGATTCTTATTTTCTTCTTCCTCATCTGCCTTGTCCTCCCTTCTCCTTTCCCTCCTCTTCCTCCTCCTTAATGAATCAAGGTGTCATTATGTAGCCCAGGCTTTCCTGAACCTTGACATCTGTGCTGGCTAGTTTTCTCTCAACTTGACACAAGCTAAAGTCATCTGAGGGGAGGGAATCTCAATTAAGAGAATGTCTCTAATAAGCTCAGGCTATAGGCGTGCCTAGAAGGCATCTTTCTGAATTAGTAGTTGATATGGGAGCTCCCAGCCCATCATGGATGGGAGTACCTCTGAGTTGGTGGTCCTGGGTGCTCTGAGAAAGCAGGCGGAACAACCTGTGAGGAGCAAACCATTTAGCAGCACTCCCCTGTGCGTCAGCTCCTGCCCCCAGGTTCCAGCTCCGCTTGGGTTCCTGCCCTCACTGCTCTTGAGGATGAGACTGAGTGAAATAACCCCTTTCTCCCCCAAGTTGCTTTTGGGTCAGGGTGTTTCATCACAGCAATAGTAACCCTGAGACAGCATCCTCCTGCCTCTGCTGAGGTTACAAGCACATCACTTCTCCATCATCCCAATACCTTCTTTGCTAGCTTCCTATTTCACAGTCCTGGCAAAGCCTTTGTGTCCCCTTAAGGTGTCATTGTGCCAGTTTTAAGAACAGTGGATGTTCTTACTACTTTGACCTAAACAGATTTTGTTTTCTTTTTTAATGCCAAGGATGGAACCCAGAACATTACACATGCTGTTGTGGCATTCAAATTCATTGGGAAATACCAAAGACTCAATTCAAATTTAGATTAAATGACTTTATTCTTGCCTTTAGCAGAAGAACAGCAGCCTTAGGGCCAAACAGCATGCCCTGGGAAAGGGGACTAAAGAAAAGGTTTATAAAGGTGGACGTTACAGTTATCTATGGGTTGCACTGGGCAGGAACACTGTTTCATCCCCCTCAGTTGTTCTCTTTTCCATCATATAGTACCCAGAACACCACTGCATCTCACTCCTTACAATGGCAGTTTTGGGTTCTTTGTATGTTATGTTAAAATACTTTTGTTAGGACCAATGAAATGATGATGCGCACAACAGATTTTATATGAAAGAGGTTTATGAGATGAAGAGAGAGAGAGAGAAAGAAGGAAAGAGTAAGACATGATGGGGGATGGGAGGGGGTGCCCCAATAGAGAAAGGGAATAGAGCAAGAGGGCAAGAGGGACAAAGTGGTGGGCTGATCCTTTTAAGGAGCAATTTCACCACTCCTGCCAGGTGTGGCTACCTGGCCGGTGACATGTGATGACATCATAGGTTGCTAGGCAACTCAGAATCAGGCTGCCTAAATACTAACAACTTTTGTTTTAATCCCAAGTGTGGGATTTTAGGTGGTCTATAGTTAGTCCACACCTGTTAATTGTCATGTGCAGGGTGTGTTCTCTGCCAGTTGGTACCAGCCTTCCACCTGCTGCAAGCAGAGGAGTGTTGTCTAGGATTCTGAGAGTCTACATATGAGGCCAAGAAAGAGTGTGGTGTTCGGTGGAGTTCGGTGTTGGTGTGTGGCGTGGAGCAGTTTGGAGAGATCAGAGACCAGAGATCAGAGACCAGAGACTGTGTGGTGGTTTGGAGCAGACAGAAATGCTTCTGGGTACAGCAGTATGCAGGAGACTGCCTGCTGCATCTGAGTTGAAGGAGATTGGACCAGAGCTCTAACAGAACCTCTTGACCTTAAATAGCTGGGAGAAGTAAAGGGGTCTGGACCCCCTCTCCCACTAACCTTTTCTCTCTCCTACTTAAGGTTGGGTGGGTTGGTGAAAGGGAGGTAGAGGCCTAAACACCCCGAATAAAGTAGAGGTTAAAACAAGAGCACCCCCGGTGGCCTTCTGCTACAAGCTCCACACCATAAGCAGGTTTACAAGAGCAGAAAGCAAGTGGTTTAATCTTTCACAGCAGGAGCAGCATTACCTCACACTCATCTCACCTTTGGGCCCCCGGGACTGACTTCCTTCCTTCCTTCCTTCCTTCCTTCCTTCCTTCCTTCCTTCCTTCCTTCCTTCCTTCCTTCCCTCTTTCTTTCTTTCTTTCTTTCTTTCTTTCTTTCTTTCTTTCTTTCT
>NW_026596034.1:1458188-1469472 GCF_907164565.1 Psammomys obesus
TTCTTTCTTTCTTTCTTTCTTTCTTTCTTTCTTTCTTTCTTTCTTTCCCCTCCCTCCCTCCCTCCCTCCTTCCTTCCTTCCTTCCTTCCTTCCTTCCTTCCTTCCTTGTGTGTGTGCATGCATGAGTGCCATGGCATGCTTGTGGTGGTCAGGCTTCAACCTTGGATGTTGGTTCTCTCCTTGTATCTGTTGTTAGGCACTGTGTAAGCCAGGCTAGTGTTAAACCTGAGAATCTCAAAAGAAAGACCAGTACCATAATTGTTGAACCAAACTTGAAGCAAATTTTGATTAAATACTGGCCAGAAATACAGGTCCATTCCGGGTTCCCATAAAATGGCAATGAGTCACATTTTGCAAAGGCTTATAAAGGCCAAACTACAAGGCTTCCATATTTCCCATCAGGTCCAGTAAGGGCAAACATATATCCTGATGTGCTTCCTGCCCACGTACCCCCTGCCTATACATGATCAGGCACATCTGGTACATTTTGGTCAAACAAACATGTTTACGGGCCTGAAAACGTGTGGCTTGTTATCTTCCATAAAGCCTCCAGCATTTCAGGAAGTATCTGTCCTTGAGCAAGGTGCTTACAGGATAAAGGCAATTTTTTGTTTGTTTGTTTGTTTGTTTGTTTTTTGGATCTCTTAGACACAGGAATTATTAAAACACAGCTTCGGCTCTTACATGAGCTGGAGTTCTGGGGACTCTCCTGCTCCTCTCCCAGCTCATTGTGGGAGTTCTGGGGTACAGACATCTGTGCCCGGCTTCACATGTTTGGGCTCTAGGATTCAAAGGCAGGCATGCAGAGTTTGCACAAGCCCCAACACCCTGAGCCACCTTCTCAGCCCTCTCACTTTGTTTTTTTGAGACAGAGACTTGAACTAGATCCTCCAGCCTCAGGCTCCCTAATGCTGACTCCTCAGTGTCTCCACTTGAGCCTTTCTGGGGTTGTTTTGTTTTAGACAGGGCATCCTTTAGCGCAGCCTGATGAGAACCCCTGCCCTTCCTACCTCCACAGTGCTGCGGTCACCGATGTCACCACCTCCAGTCTGCTCTCCCAGAGCCTCTGTCCTTGTTTCTGTTTTGTGATTCTGGGTATTGAAAAGAACCTATGTGTGAACCCACAGAGACTGTGGGAGCATGTACAAGATGTACACAGGTTCAAGCCAGCTGTGG
Organism: Psammomys obesus; assembly: GCF_907164565.1. NCBI lineage: Eukaryota > Metazoa > Chordata > Mammalia > Rodentia > Muridae > Psammomys > Psammomys obesus. Next base: position 1,459,365 of record NW_026596034.1, read on the forward strand.
TCCTGGCCTTGACAGGGAGAAGTGGATTCAGGCTTCCACCCCTAACCAGGAAGCTATCTGTAATTTATACCTGCTGGCAAAAGGAATATCCGTTTCCTACAGTAAAATGTTACTAGGTGCATCAACCACACTCCAGAGCAGACCTGCGCCCAGGGATAGTGGGTCAACACAGAATAAACTCTATGGGTTTGTGTGTGTGTTTCGGTTTTTGTATATATATATATATATATATATATATACACAAATATATATACACAAATATATATATATATAATATATAATATATATATATTTAAAAAGGATATATATATATCCTTTTTAAAAGTTTATTATTCCTATTTAAAAGTTAAGAACAGCCAGTGTTCTTAACCTCTGAGCCATCTCTCCAGCCTTCTTCTCCTTTTTTTTTTTTTTTTTTTTTGACAGGGTTTCTCTGTGTAGCCTTAGCTATCCTGGACTTGCTTGGTAGACCAGGCTGGCTTTGAACGCCTGTCTCTGCCTCCCCTAGTGCTGGGATTACAGGTGTGTGCCATAGCACCTGGCTTGTACTTTTGTTTGTTTTTTTTTTTTTTTAAGGAGAGAGAAAGAACATAAGGTTGGGTGGTAGGGAGGTGGGGATGTGTTCAGTCTGGAAAGAAACTCGGGACAAATGGCTAACTGAGGTGTCTATTAACATAGCAGAGTGGACACTAGCTGCTGAGTTCTCCCAGCATCTCCCAGCACAGCGAGTACCTGCTAGAGCCCTGGATCCCCTTAGCACTTCTCACCCTGCCCCCTGCTCTAAGCCCCTCCAGCCCCCAAGCTTTCCTTCCTCTCCCCCAGCTTCTCTCTCCTGTATAACCTTAGCCGTTCTGGCCACACGCTTTCTTGGTTCTTCTCCTCTCTTGGTCCTCGTTCTCTTGGCCTCTTGCTTCTTCTCTTTTCTTTTCCTATCTCACTCCCCCCTCATGGCCTAGTCTGTTCTGCTGGCCGTGTTCAATTGCCTCTTGATGTTCTATCCCTCAAATCTACAATAAAAACTTTCTCCAATATGCCTAGGAGTGGTCATGTCCTTATCTTTATTCTGGGAGGAGTTGGGGGAGGAAAAACACGATGAAAATATATTGTCTAAACATTTTCATAACTGGCGTGGTGACTCACTCCTGGAATCCCAGTGCTCAGGATGCAGACACAGGTGGAGCTCTGTGAGTTTGAGCCTAGCCTGGTCTACAGAGTGAGTCCAGGACAACCAGGGCTATTACACAGAGAAACTCTGTCTTGAAAAACTAAAAAAAAAAAAAGTTTTTAAAATAAAAGGATAAATACACTTTGTGTTCAAAACTAACTTTCAACTTTTGTTCTGACTTAAGTTTTTGTTTGCCCTAATACAAGATGTGGTATTTAAAAAAACCTGCAAAGCTAGGTCAGTTTTCTATCATTGAGCTATATAGCTCCAGCTCTCCCTTTTGATTAGATGTACTTTGAATTTAATCATCTCCATCTCTCTTACTGTCTCCTACTTCATGTCTCTTGCCCTTTTGTCTCACATTCCAGGTTATTTCTTTAGCTATATCTTCCTCTTCCCTAATTTTCTCTCAACTGTGTTTAATCTACCTCATATTCTTTGAGTTCTTATTTCGGTCTTTATAAGTCCCATTGAAAAAATAGTTCATTAACATGTTCCCAAAATTTTTTGACCTTTGACTGTCTTTTATTTCTCTGGTCCTTCTGTTCAGGTCTGCTTTTTATCTGTCCACGGTCTTGCAGTGTGCCTGTTGGTTGGTTATTTCTTCAAAGCAGTCCCTCACAGCTTTGGAGACTTTTAAGTCTGGGCTCATGTGGTGCTGTGCCCATTGTAATATCTCACCCTTGAATGTGAATTCCTTTTCCACCACCTACTGTTAATGAAAATGTAGCTTTTCTGTATCTTCAATTTTCAATTCATAAAACATTGCCAGCTTCATGAGGGTTATTTGAAAGTGTCTTAGTCTACTTTTATTGCTATAAAAAAATACCTGAGTCTGGGTAACTTATAAAGAAATATAATTGACGTACAAGTCTGGTGGCTGGAGGATCTAATGAACATGGCTGTGGTGTCCTGGATGTGTGACCAGGTGGTGGAGAGCTGTGAAGAGAACTGGCGGTGTGTGGTGTGGTCACATGAGCCAAATATGTAGTGCCAGTCTAAATTGCATGAGACCTTGTCCTGGAGCTAACTAAACTAATTAGTTAAACAGACACTTTGATAGTCTCTCTCTTGAACACTTTTTGGGCTGTTTGTGTTTAGAGGTGTTGTCAGCCCAGGATGACCTGACATTGAGGAAGCACAGGGGACAGTTTGCACACGTACCATGTCTGTAAGTGCCCTTGCCAGCCTGTTCCTTCACCTGCTCCTGCTGTGCACACACACCACTCTCCAAACAAAGCACCCAGAACCCTCAGCCCCCAGCCAGCAACAGGCTGCACCGCTCCGGCTCTGAACAGAGACACCAGCTTCCATCCCTGCTAATAATCAGATTCAGACAGCTTCAAGCATATTCTCCACAGCTCCAGCTGGGGAGACCAGCAGGGCCGAGATGGGCACATGCACATCGAGGCGAAATTAACATCCTCTACTAACTTTTAAAGAGAGAACCTCTGTTTACCATCTTGTCCCCAAGCATAATTGGGTGTGCAAATGATTAACATCAGATGCATTATGGGAAGGGACGTGGCCAGAGGTAACCCAGGGTGTGGCTCCTCAATTCCTGTCCACTGCATTTGGAGACAGTCCCTCACTGGTCTAGAACTCTCCATTAGGCCGGGCTGGCCAGCCAGGGCTTCCCCAGAGAGCTGCCCCCCAGTGCTGTGGGTACAGTCTTTTGCTGTGGGCTCGGGGGGTTGACCCAGGTTCTACAGGTTGATGTTTGTGACAGAGCTCCCCACAACAGGTTTCATATAGCCCAGGGTAGCCCGGAACTCGCTCTAAAGCTAAGGATGCCCCTGGACTTCTGATCCCCCCCCCTGCCTTCAGCTCCCGAGTGCTGCGATGACAGGCATGGTCCCATGCCTGGTTATTGCAGAGTTGGGGATGAAACCAGGACCTCATGCCTGTTCAGTGAGCACTCTCCTATCTGAACCACACTCTAGTCTGTTTTCCAGTGCAGGCTTATCTTTATTTGACCCTCACAAGCTTATATTGAAGACAACAAAATTTAGAATTTAATTATCTACTTACTTTGGGTGTTTGGAGACAGAGGCTCACTCTGTACTGTGGTCTTCTTGCCCCAGTTTCCCACACATCAGGATCACAGATGAAGATTAGGATATAAACATACATGTCTGGGGGAGGGATACTATTCAGCTCACAGCAGCCACAACTGAGAGCCTCGGTGAACTGAGCCTCATGGTCCAGCAGGAGCAGCTGGAGAGAAGCTGACTCCACAGCACAGCCATCTTCTCAATGTTAAAACCACCCAAGCCTCAGGAACTAAGAGAGAACCCAAGCAAAACGCCACAAGTTCCCTCAGAGGACTAGGGTGAAGCCCTCTAAAGAGGAGGCTTGAATCAGTCCCGTGGCTCAGGGACAGGACACAAGCACCGTATCATGCGCACGGCCACACTTGTCCTATACTCTGCTGCTCTGCCGTGTTAGCTTCCCGCCGTGTTGGGGCCAGTGCATTCGAGTTCTTCTAAGTCAGCAGATCCAAACTTTATTTTAGTCTCCAGTCCAATTAGGAGAAGATCGGGATTCCACCTGCTCCAGCTTCCCAACAGAAAACAGCTAGGTGATAAAAATGGAATGATGTCCTAAAGGCATCCAAAAAGCTGGGGGATTGTGGGTACATCTGTTTCAACTCCTGTTCCATGCAATGTGGATATAGCTTAAAGCCTAGTTATTGAACAATTATAGGCCAAAAATGCTGCTGACACAAATGAGTGTTATTAAACACTGTGGGGCTTGCCAAACAGCCCACAGCAGGCAACTGGACAGCACAAAGCTGAACCTGTAGCAGTTTATTATGAGCTGAGCAGAAGCATGGGTAGCTATGGTCAAGTCAAGACAACTTAAGGACAGAATGGCCTGCCAGGGCCCTCCAGAACCTTCTCTTTTCAGCAACACCCTTGAGCCCAGTGGTGTGGTTTTGCCTGTTGGTCAAGTGTCCTGGTAGGACACTTGGTAAGTCAAGTTTCCTCTTTATTTCATTTTTTGTTGTTGTTTAAACAATATGTAGCCCTGGGTAGCCCGGAACTCCCAGAGGTCTACCTGCCTCTGCTTCTGAGTGTTGGAACTAAAGGTCTACACCACACCCAGCTCAGCCTTCCATCTTTAATGTGTGTGTGTGTCTGTGTGTGTGTAAATGCTCCCACACTCACATGGTCCATACACAGTGCATATGTGGAGCTCAGAGGTCCATTCTGGGGAGGTGGTTTTCATCTTCGCCTTGCTCAGGTCTTATCTCTGCTGTGCTCTGGATGGAAGCTCCGGGTAACTCTCCTGCCTCCGCCCCCTCTCACCTTGGGAATGTTAGGCTAACAGACATTGTCACCACCTCTGGCTTCTTCCGTAGGGACTGGGGGCTAAAGTCTGGTTATTAGGCCTACAGGGCAAGTGTTTTATCTGCTGAGCCATCTCTCTGTGGTCCAGCATTTTTAATTTATGACAACTGTTTTAGTAAATTTAAATGACTTGGCTGTGGTTTGAATGTGCACCCCAAAAGCATAGTCTAGAAAGTTAGTATCCAAAGCAATAGTATTGGGGGGTGGGGGTCTAGCCACAGGTGTCTGTCACAAGGGTCCTATCTTCAGTGGTAGGTCAGTGCTAACCCTGAGTCCCTCTTCCTCCCTCCCTCCATGCCTGCCTCTCTTCCAGTGTCTTCCAGGGGTGACACAGCAGCTCTGAGAGCCTGCTGGCTTCCTTCGTTTTCTCTTTCTAAGGAGTGTGAGCCCCCAGTTCATGGAATGGCTCTGCCTACCTTCAGGGAGGGTCTTCCCACTTCAGCCAAACGTTGGAAACTCCCAGAGCTGTGTCTCCACAGTGACCCTGAATCCAGTCCAGCTGACTCTGAGGAGCAACCATCACAACAGTCTAAGCTTATGAGGGAAGGAAGCTGGCTGTGAGCTGCTCGTGGTTACTGCCCCTGAACCCACAGAGAATTAGTTCAGGGGCTTCATGATGCCCGATCCACAGTCTCAAGCGGCTTTGGTAGCAGGGTGCAGTTCACGGGTAGAGCCAGGCATGCAGTCCTGTGTACTCGCCCGTGAGCGCCTTGGGCAATGCTTTGGTGATGCGACCAGATGGTGTTATCTGGGAGCTACAGTAGGGCTAAGTCTGCACAAACCCAGGGAAGAGGAGGGGTTTGTGTTTTGAGACTGAACTCAGGGTGTCACCAGCATGGCGCTAGTGCTTGGCCAGCCGTCCCAGCCAACCGCAGCTAGAGGGCTCTCCTCATGGCTGCTTCCACTGCGTTCAGCAGGCCTCTGTAGCTCTATTAGAGCACCCCAGGAGGGAACTTGTAAAAGAATCTAAGGTGAAGAGATGGCCCAGCCAAGAGCTGCCACATCTGTGTGACGGCCTGTGTTCCATCCTCGGCAGCGTGGAGAGTTGGGCTTGGGGTTGCGGTGAGCGCAGTTGGTAAAGCACTTGCCACACAAGCGTGAGGGCCAGAGTTTGGATCCAAGGGAGCCATAAATCCTGGGAGGGTATAGTAGCCTGCCTACAAAGCCAACACTTGGGATGTAGAGACAGGGGACTTCCCGAGTAAGATGAGAGCTAGAACAGCAGGTCGGTGACCGTTGATCCCGTCTTGATATGTAATGTGGAGAGTGACTGAGGAAGACACCGGAGTCAAGCTCTGGCCTCTACATGCATACGCACACACATGTGTGCCCACAAAGAAGTAGACACACAAACACACATGCGCACACACCACACACATGCAACACAGCACAAACACACATAGGCACATGCACAGACACATGAACATGCACAGGTGCGCACTTACACACATGCTCACACACTCACTCATGCCAGGCATGGTAGAGCATGCTTGCAATGTCAGTGCTGGGAGGCAGAGACAGGCGAATCCCCGGGGCTTGCTGAATTGCCAGCCTAGTCCGCCTCCGGGTCAGTAAGAGACCCTGTTTCAGAAAACCAAGGTGGACGGTTCCGAAGGAGTGACACTAAGACTGACCTCCGGCCTTACCGTGACCGTGTCACTAGACCTGCTGTCTTAGGGTTTTATTGTTATGAAGAGACACTATGACCACAACAACTCTCATAAAAGAAAACATTTAATTGGGCCTGGCTTACAGTTCAGAGGTTTAGTCCGTTATCATCATGGCGGGAAGCATGGTGGCACTCAGGCAGACACGGTGCTGGAGAGGGACTGAGAGTTCTACATCTTGATCCTCAGGCAGCAGGAAGGAGACTGTGAGTCACACTAGCCCTGGTTTGAGCATCTGAAACCTTAGAGCCTGGCTCCCCAGTGACACCCTTCTCCTACAAGGCCACACCTCCTAATAGTGCCACTTCCTGTGAGCCTATGGGGGCCATTTTCATTTAAACCACCATGTAGCACTCATCTTAAACTCTTATTTTATTTGGGGTTCCTTACAGCCTCTCTCTTCCAACCCTCCAACCCTAGGTAGGAGAGAGAAGGTTAGTGGGGAGAGGGGGCACAGATCCCTTTACTTCTCCCAGCTGTTTAGGCTCAATGGGTTCTTTCATCAACAGCAAACGCAGCAAGCAGTCTCCGTGCCCCAGAGCCTTCCTCCCCGTCTGTCTGCTCCAAACCGTCATGCCGTCTGTCTCTGGTCTTTCCAAACTGCTACTCGCCAACACCTCATGCCAACACACTTTCTCTTTCTGGGCTCTTACATTTATATCCTAGCCCTAGACCACACCCCTCTCTGTGCTGCAAGGGGTAGGTACTGCTGTCAGCGACCCACGCCTCACAGGCGGTAAGTATCAGCTGAACAAACTAAAGCCCAAACAAAAACCCCACACTTGGGATTAAAACAAAAACATATTTACATAACATAACTGAGTTTTAAAAGAAACCAAAACTTCCATTACACCACCATACCCACTAATGTGGAAGGGGGAAAATTTCACTGGGTCCCACTTCTAGACAAGAAACTATAGACGACTAGTGACTGAGGGAGAGGGAGAATTAGCCTTTCCCAGGGAAGAGCCCCTTTATTGTTATCCAGTACAAAGTAGTCAGCCCTGAGACCCCCCTAAAGTCCCTAAAATCATATGCCCTAAAAATACACATATAAACAACAAAAACGGACTCATCAGGTTGTAGTCATATATTTGTGCATTCATACGCACACCCATATACACACACGCGCATACACTTTATGTGTGATGTAACAGTGATCACAGAGAAAGAAGCTACTAATTTGAAAGTGGGGGTGTGTGAGAGGGGTTGGAGGGAGGAAGGGAAAGGGCTAAGGTGATACAATTCTATTTGAAAATGTATTAAAAAAGAGTAAAGCCAAAGGACGCATCGTGAGTCCAACTGTTCGTAGAGCAGATCAGTGGACAGGACTGCGTCTGCGTCATGACTGAAGGGACCAGTTCCATCAGGTTCAAAGGGGAATTTGGTTATGTGTTTATTTACGCATTTTTATTTGAGACAGGGTTTGAGACTGGCCTAGAGTTCGGTGTGTAGCCCAGGCTGGCTCCAAACTCACGGCAATCCTCTCGTCTTAGACTCCCGAGCGCTGTGATTCCAGGTGTGCAGCACTCTATCTGGCTTTCACGCACCCGCACTTTGTTTTCCTCCGCCCTCACGGTTGCCAGGTGATTGGACTTTGCCCAGAACATGTAAGCAGCAATTTGCTTGCCTGGACAAATGGCGAAGGTGTTGCCCAGGCGATGGCTGCTAGGTGGCATGGTTCCCAGCTGGGGCCTGTGTGCGCAGCTTTCGCTGTCACACTTAGAGCAGGCACTCTCCCACTGTGAGAGGTGTTACAGACAAAGCTGCCCACTCTGTTGGCCAAGGGGAACGTGCTCTGGAGACCACAAGCAACATAAGTGCTCTTCTCTCCCTGGTGGGCAGCTCAGGAGGCTGTTGCCAGAAATGGACATGTGTGCTGAAGGAGAGCTTTCTCCTGGAGAGCCTTCAGACAGGGTTCTCTGGGGACTCTTTTCCTTTTTTATGTCTGTATTCTTTGGTAGTAAGAAGAGAGTAAAACAATGAGCTGAGCCCAGGAGCAAGCTAGCGAGAAAGAAGGCCTGACTTGCAGCAATAGGGGAGTGGGGAGGGAAAGGTTGCCCACACCTGCTGGGTCCCTGGAAGGCTGAATCCAGAGGATAGGTCAGCTCTGTGGCTCCCCCACTGCCTACCACCCAGCTCCTCCCACAGGAGTCTCTCTCAGATCTAAGGTGCTCCCTCAGGCCGCTGTATCCTGCTGGGGCCACACCCCTCTCTCCTTCTGCACATTCTGGAAACTTCTCATTGTTCCTCCAAGTTTTGCAACAGGTCCCTTTGGTGTCCATTACTTCATCTGACTAACATGGTTGTTGTTAATAGGTTTCATTAAAGGCCTGTCACCAGTTTGAGTCATGTCTGCTTTCCAGGGGCTCTTGTGGAGAGTGATGCCAGCACCGGCTAAGGCTGGATAGTACATCACACACCACACACACATATAGTGGAAAGCTACCCATAGTGGCTTCCCCCCCCAACTCTACTTTACTTTGGGTGTTTAGGCCTCTACCTTCTTTCCACCAACCTCCCCTCCCCAACCTTAAGGAGGTGAGAGAAAAGGTTAGTGGGGAGAGGGGGCCCAGACCTTTACTTCTCTTGGTTATTTAGGGTCAAGCAGACGCAGCTAGCCATCTCCTCCATACCACTGTGCTCTAAAGCGTTTCTGTCTGTCCGCTCCAAAGCGCCATGCTGTCTCTACAAACTGCTACATACCACATGCTAACATCAAATGCCAACACGCACCTCCTTCTGGCTTGCTCAGCTCTCATATTTAGGACTCTCAGAGTCCTAGGCCACGCCCCTCTCCGTGGGACCCGTGGAAGGCCATAACCAGCTGGCAAAGATCACGCCCTACACGAGACAATTAACTATACCGAAGTTGGGATTAAAACAAAAGCATGTTTTCATAACATACAAAGAACCCAAAACTTCCATTATACAGCAGAAGTTTGTACACACACATATATACTGCTTTTTCATAAGCCTGGAATGGAAATGTGAATATGATCCTGTGTGTGTCACTGACTATAAAGTTGAAGTAGGTCCTGAAAGTCCCAGAGCTGGTTTAAGTGTAGAAGCAAAGAGTCTAATGCAGGTTTTCTAGGCTCAGGCCTTTAACCATTCTTATTGCTCTGGACTTTTCTAAGAGATAACGGTGATGATGGTGATGATGGTGATAATGAAGATAACCATCACCATTGTTATCACTAATATCACCACCATCACCGTTATCATGGTGATGTAGTGATGTTGGCCATGGTGGTGATTACTATAGTAGTGAAGAGGGTGATGTCGTGATGATGGTTATGGTGGTCACGGCAATGCTTGTAGTGATGGTGATGATGGCAGTGACGATGGTCATGGTGGAGAGGATGCTAATGGTTGTGGTTGTCGTGGTCTTGTGAGATCCTTGGTTAGTTTTATGTCAACCTGACACAAGCTAGAGTCATTTGAGAAAAGGGACTCTCAACTGAGAAAATGCTTCTATCAGATTGGTCTGCAGGCAAGTCTGTGGGGCGTTTTCTTGATAATGACGGATGTGGGAGGGCCCAGCTCACTGTGGGCAGGGCTAGCCCTGTGCAGGTGATCTGTGCATGCAAGAGCAGGCTGAGGAAGCTGGGGAACAAGCTAGTAAGCAGCCTTCCTGTGGCCCCTGCTTCAGTTTCAGGGAGAAACTCAGAGTAGAGTCTCTCAATGACAGACTGAGCTCTAAGGAGAAATAATCTCTTTGCTTCTCAAGCTGATTTATAGTCTTTATCATAGCAATAGGAAGCAAAGTAAGACCATGGTGATGTTGATTTTGATGGTGGCGATGATGGTCGTGGCAGTGATAATGGTGATGGTGGTGGTAGCGATGACAGTTGTGATGGCAGTGATGATGGCGGCAGTGGTGATGATGGTGACTGTGATGATGATGGTGGGCAGTGGTG
>NW_026596034.1:1469482-1491886 GCF_907164565.1 Psammomys obesus
GATGATGGTGGGCAGTGGTGATGATGGTGACCGTGATGATGATGGTGACCGTGGTGATGATGGTGGCAGTGGTGATGATGGGGACCGTGGTGATGATGGTGGCAGTGGTGATGGGGACAGTGATAAAGGTAGTGGCAATGACACTGATTAGTCAAGCAGCCTTATGTTTGTTCATGACCCTCAAATGTTCTCTGAATAAAACTCCGAAATCTGCAGAGCACATGCTGTCTCCTGATGACTTTGAATGACCCAAACAAGGCCGTGAAACTCAGCACCCCACCTGAGACACACTACACTTCTGAAAACCCCTTCACAGACACACCTAGCAACTACGTCTTGCCAACTACACGGTATTTATTAGGCCAGTCAAGCTGACACCTGCAATGAGTCATTATGGCCTTGTTTCCAGATGCAATGACTTGAGGTGGGTACCATCAGATACCCGGCAGGCAGAGACCGGGGGAGTCAGCAGTTCAAGACTAGCCTAGGCGTCACAGTGAGACCATGTGGGTTGCTTGGCATACACCCAGCTGGAGTGGGGCTCTGCTGTGTGGCTGCTCAGGTGTTTTTTGTTCTTCTGGGAACATTTTTTTTCTCAGGGTAAGCACAGGAGGACAGGCCATATCTGCCCAGCTCAGGCTGGCCATGTGCCACCAACTAAAGCAAGTCATATGGCTGAGTCCGAGTCCAAGGGGTGACAGAGCACGTGTCATCACCCTGAAGACCAAGCGAGGCTCTGTCAACAGGAAGGACTGAGTAATTGGGAGTAATTGTTCAACCTAAAAGCCACACGAGTTAGAAGCAAGCTGACTCAGGATGGTCTCGTTCGCACAAAGGGAAATCAGAGCTTTTTGACATTTCCAAAGGACTTTTAAGGAAGCTGGGATGGCTATTTATGTTCACAGAATGACTCACAGAGTCACACAGCATGAAATCGGAAAGCTCGACGACGTTAATTGCGCAGCCCCGGGGCTCCCTGCCTAACTGTGATAACATCTTGTGTTGGGTGGCCTTTTCCAGCTCATGGTGCCTCCAGCAGCCGCGTCTGACTTCACAGTCAAAACAATCCTGCTCTAGTCTCAGCCCACTTTTGAACAGGAGGTGACACAGGGTTGAGGGACTTGTTCAAGGTAACGCAGTCTGTGACTCATGAAAACTCGTCCTGGCTGTAAATGTCTGCGTACCCCGGAGGTCAGCAAACTACAGTCCAGGGTCAGATGCAGAACTAGCTCATTTTTAGAAATAAAGTTTTGGGCTGCAGGTACACCAGTTGACAAAGTTCTTGCTATGCAAGCCTGGGTACCCCAGAACCCACATAAAAGCTGGGTGGGGGTGGGGCTGGGTGAGAGGAGCCACAGCCTGTCATCCCTGGTCTGGAGAGGTGGAGACGGGTGGATCCTTAGGGTTCACTGGGGCCAGAGAGCATGGTCTAATCAGTGAGCTCCAGGCCAATGAGAGAAGCTTTTTCAAAAGAGGTTGACAATCACTCAAGGAAAAACTCCAGGAGTATGCATGCATATATGTACAATGTACACACTTCTGCACACACACACACACACACACACACACACACACACACTGCTTGGTACACAGCCATGCCCGTTCATTCACAGAACATCCACGGGGCAGAAGAGAGCGAGGTGAAGAGGCTACTCTGCCTCAGCCTCCTCACCCACTTTCTCACTTTGCTGCTGAGTCAGGGCTGGGCCCAGACCCGGGAGGTCCCTCTCCACTCCCCCAGCAGTTGGCCGGAACCCACCAGCCTGGGCCGTGTTCTTCTCTCCACAGATCCCCACAGGCCTTCAGATAGAAACACTGTTTTGTCATTGGTAAGGGTTTTTAGTGTGTGTATGTAAGCGTGTACATGCTGTGGTGTGAGCGTGCAGGGCAGAGGACAGCCTCAGGAGTCACTCCTCTGGAGCTGTCAGAAGGCTTCTCTCCTTCCACCATAGGGTGACGGGGACCAAACTCGGGATTGAAGGCTTGTCAGCGAGCTCTTCTTTCCCTGACGAGCCATCGTGAGGCCTCAAAATAGAAAATTGCTTTTGCTGTTGTTTTTGTTTGTTTGTTTATTTTGTTTTGAGACAGCGTAACCCTGGCTGTCCTGGAACTCTCTCTGTAGATCAGGCTGGCTTTGAACTCAGAGAGCCTCCTGCCTTTGCCTCCCTGGTGCTGGGATTACAGGCGTGTGAAACAAAGAGCACAACAGTCCTGTTGTGTGGTGTTCCCAGCACCTTCAGCGAGCTGTGCCTTTGTTGTTTGATCCTGTCTTCCCTTGTGTGGGGGAGATTTTTTAAAAGGGGTTATTTTTATTTTTTTAAATATGTATGTGTGTGTGTGTGTGTGTGTGTGTGTGTGTGTGTGTGTGTGTGTATGGGTATGCCAATAAGGGCAGGTGCCCTCAGAGGCCAAAAGAGGATGTCAGGTCCTCTGTAGCCACAGTTAACAGAGGTTGTAAGGCACCTGATGTGGTGCTGGGAAATGAACTCTGGTCCTAGGTGAGAGCAGTGTTTGCTCTTAACTGCAGAGTCATGTTTGCTTAAAAATTGTGTGTGTATGTGTGAGTGTGTGTGTGTGTGTGTGTGTGTGTGTGTGCAGCCCTTGCTTGTGTGTGTGCTCATAAATGTGGCTGCATGTGTGGAATCAGAACATTTTTCTGGAGTGGAGGTTGGGGTGATCCTATTAAATACAGTCACAGATTCACCATGGAGGTCTCAGGGGTTAAACGCAGGTTGTCAGGCTTGGGGGCAGGCGCCTTCACCTGCTGAGACATCCTGCTGGCCCCTAGCTGAAAATACAAGGCTATCATCTTTAAACAGAAGCACAGGGGTGCAGTGTGGCGGTGCATATCTGTGATCGCAGCACTAGGGAAACTGAGGCAGGTTGTGGAGTTCTAGACTAGCCTGGGCTGCATAGCAAGACCCTGCCTCAAATATTTACAGTAAGTAGGATCTGGCCGTAGTGGTACAAACCTTTAATCTCTGTACTGGGGAGATAGAGGCAGGTAGGTCTTTGTGAGTTCAGAACCAGTCTAGTCTACATAGTGAGACCCAGCACAGCGAGGGCTATGTAGTGAGACTGTCTCAATCAATCAATCAATCAATCAATTGATCGATCGTCAGTCAGTGAGTAAATCAAGTCATAGGGTGCATTGGTTGGGGTGCGGTAGATCACTTGCCCAGCATTTTCAAAGCATAGAAGAGGAGGAGGATGAGGACGAGGAGGACGGGGAGGAGGAGGACGAGGAGGAGGAGCAACAACAGGAACAAGAAGAAGAAAAAGAAGAACAAGAACAAGACGAACAAGAACAAGAAGGTTAGACTCCTTGGTCTGACTTCTCGGCTGCAGCCCAGTGTGAAGCCTGCAGCCCTCCGCCCTGTGCAGAGGAGTCGTGCTGCGATAATGTCGCCCTGGGGAAGTCCAGGGAGAGAAAACCTGTTTCCAGGGCATGGGTTAGCAGCTGCACCCTAAATATTATTTCTCTAAGAGCATGAATAATTTAGGTCGCCATCGGTAAAGGGGACGTGGCTGAATTCTGAGCAGCCGCCTGCCTTCCCGCTGCCGCGCCAGGAACAGGGGAAACAGAGCGGGTCCTTGAGCGCCCACCCCTGCTCTGCTTGTCCGCGCTCGCCCTCCCTGAGCGCGTTGCTGTGCACCGCGAGTCGCTGCGCTAAGGCGCCGAGTTAAGAGTCACAGAAAACCAAGAACAATCCGATTCCCTGCAAGGAGCAACGGGAGAAGCTTGCTCCCACTCCCGGATGGTGTGAGGCGCTTGGCCGCGGCTGAGCGGAGGGCTCGCCTGTCCGACCTTCCCGCTCGCTCCCGCGAAGCTGCCCCTCCTTCGCTCCGCGGCTGCCCAGTTCAGCACCGGCTTGGGAGCGCAACTCTCGGCGGCCCACCTGCTCTTTTACGCCCCTCCATGGATCGGTGCCCCGCTCGCTGCTCGGAAGCCTGGGTGCTGAGCAGCTGGGGCCCGCAGGACTCGCAGAGGACCGGCCGCCGCGCCCACTAGATCGATGCAGGTGAGCAGAGCTCCGCAGAGCGCGGTGCACAGCGGTCGGGTGAGGAGGTCTATTGTAAAAGGTCTCCAGTCCTTTCTGTGAATAATTTTTCTTTTGAGTTGGCTTCCAAATTTTACTTGATTCTCTGCCAAACAAAACAGAAAAACAAACAAAACCTCCCTAACACATTTTCCTCTGGAGAGGTTCTTTTAAAGTATGTGTAAGTGGATAGACTTAACTTCTCTCTTTAAAATAATTTTTTGTGTGTGGGGGAAGGAGGTACCCAGGACTACACATGCTAGGAAGCGCTCTGCCCTGCCGTTCAGTCACACCCCCAGTTCCAAAATCCCTTTTTTCTGTAACCACCCTCTGCTCTGGGTCTGTAGCCCCTGGCTACCAACGTCTTTGCCACTAGCCGGGACCCGTGACTGAGCTGTGAGAGTTACTGGTCTAAGCTGGGAAGACAGCCGGTCCTTTCTCAGCCCTTCGCTCCCTTTGCTCGCAGGCCTCACAGGGCATCCCGGCAAGGCAGCTGAGGTTTAAGGATCCCTCAAGGATCCGGTCGCTGTGCTGGCTGAGAGTCCCCGGCCCAGGCTCCGTGGCTCCACGGGCTCCACCTGATCTGTGCACCCCAGCAGAGGCTGGCCTGGGCTACTTTGGAGTTTGGGAGAGAATAGGTCTAAATCTCTCTGTCTCATCTCTCTATTCCCCTCCTCTGTTTTTATCTCTGCCTTTATCTCTTTCTCCTTTATCTCTCTCTTTTCATTCTCTGACTCTCTCCTCTCTCTCTCTCTCTCTTTTTCTCTTTTTTGCCTGTCAGTCTTTCTCTCCTTTGAGTCTCTCTGCATGCTGACCACCTCATGCACATGCCTTTCAGGATCCTGGGCTAGGCCAAGTGGGACTGGCCCACAATCTCCTCTCTTTGTTGGGGGCAGAGATAAAGGGTGTCCCTAAGACTTGCCCCAAGAAGAAGCCAAACACAGAAGTTTGGGGGCAGCAGAAACAGCCAGCACAGCCCTTCTCTCTGCACCCCCTGCTCCTTTCTCAAGGCCAAAGGCATGTCTGAATAACCCCCACCAGCAGGCCCATCTGGTTCAGGCCTGGCGGCTTCCCACGGCCTCCTTATGTCCCATGCATGGAATTTCTAGAGAGATCTCCCGTCTCTTGCAGACACTTCAGGCATGCTTAGCTGCTACAAGCCACCCCCACTCTCATTACGTAGCCTCAAACACCTTCTCTCTCCAACACCCCATCTCCTGGCTTCAGGGAGACACCTCCCCCCATGCTGACTTTATCTCTTGTGATGTCATTTCCCCCCTAAGATGCAAGAACCTGCAGAGGTGCCCAAAGATGTCCTCCTGGGCAGGTGCCACCCTCCTTCCATGTAAGATGGGTTAATTCAATGCCATCTTCTCCCTAAGAGCCCACAGCGAGCTCAGGGTCAGAAGGGAGAAGCTGAAATTGACATTGAAAGAAATGATGGGACAGTGGCCAGCAGAGTAGTGTCCCATGCCGCAGTGGTCACTTTAGGCTCCAGTATAGGGTTGAATTATTTAGTTTATTATTGCCCCCCCCTTTTCTGAGACAGGGTTTCTGGGTAGCCTGGGCTGGTCTGGACATTCAGCCTCCTGAGTGCTAGGATACAGACCTGTGCTGGCACTTGTGGCTACTTTTTTTTTTTTTTTTATTGTTAGCCTACAGGCTCTAAAGGACCCTTAGGAAGGGCCAAGGAGAAAGGTTCTATTCAAGATCTTTCAATCCTGGCTGTCTTCACAGAATGAGACAGTTTAGAGCTGCTGGCCAGCTCACCCTGACCCCTCTGGCAAGGCCAAGTTCATCTTGATGAAGACAGGATTGATTTAACCAGTGGGTGGAGTCACCCTTCCGAGTCCCCAGACACTGCCCTGGAAAGTCAGACCTTGGACAGCAGCCTAGGCGGGGAGGGTGATGGAAAGTGTGTGTGTGTGTGTGTGTGTGTGTGTGTGTGTGTGTGTGTGTGGTGTTCCTGAGGATTCTTGGATCCTACCAGCCCAGAATAAGAATCACCCTTAGACTGCTAAGATCCCGAGAATCTCACTGGAACCCTCAGTCATGGGTGACACTGATGTTCCACACGTGCTGCAGGGCCTGCCGAGGACTGAGGCGGTGTGGCTAGGAAGCCCAGCAGCTGCAACCCAACTCTGAAGCACAGGTGGCTTTTAATTTATCGTCAGGAGGACGTGTCGCCCTTCCCCTTCCTTCCTTCTCTCTGAGGGATACCTGAGTGTGTGTGTTCTTGTTGGTACGTGCAAATGTATGAAGGTACATTGCACATGTGTGTCCACATATGTGGAGGCCAGAGGCCAGAGTCTTCCTCACTCACTCTTTGCCTATTTCTTGAGACAGGGCTTCTCACTGAATGGGGCTTACAGATTCTGCCAGGCTGGCCGTGGAGTCCATGAGTCCCTCATGTTTCATTTACCAGCTGAGGCATTTGCAAAGCTCTCCTTCCTTCATGTGAGCCGCTGCGTGTGCCTCGGCTTCTTCTTAAAACTGGTCACAGTTCTTAGAACACCTATGAGGCGGCGTGGCCGCCCCTCTACAGGAGATATCCTGGTATCTCCCATCCCCGCAGATAGGAAGCACAGACCGGCGTTACCTCCCTCGCCCGCTGTAGCAGCAGCCACTGCCTGACATTGGTTCTGGGAGTCATGTGTTCCACACATGGAACCCCATAGGAGTGGTCTTCGAGTCTGGCTCCTCTCATTTCTGATGAATTTCTTCTTAAATGCATTTTTAAAATTTTGGGCTAATTGAACATACAAACAGGACATTGTGATGGTTAAAGCTAGTTTTCAACTTACCATCTCTAATGGCCTGGGAAAAGAGTCCCAGTGAGCTGTCTGGATCAAGTTGGCCTGTGAGCATGTTGGTGGGGGCGTGTGTCTTGATTAACTGATGTGGAAACCCAGCCCATGGTGGGTGCCATCATTCCCTAAGCATAGGGTCCTGGACTGTATGTATATGCTGAGAGAAGGGGCTGAGTAGGAGTGGACGTTTATTCTTTCTGGCCTGTGGATCTGACTGGCTGCTTCAAGCTCCTGCCTTGATTTCCCTGCTGTGTTGAATTGATCCTAAACTGTGAGCTAGAAATAAACCCTTTCTCTTCTAAGTTGTTTTTGTCATAGCAACAGAAAGGAAGCCAGGGGCAGGCATGGGGGATGCTCAGGGTTAGGCAGCAAGTGGCTTTATCCACTGAGCCATCTCATCAGCCCTGTATACTATATCATGATCATATCCACACTCGCTGTCCCCCTCAGACTTCTAACACACGCCTCTCCTTGCTTTAGCTGCTCCCCCCTAAAAATAACACTCTGATTGAGCCAGGAGTGGTTGCGCACACCTTTAACCTCTGCCCTCAGGAGGCAGAGGCAGGCACATCTCTGTAGGTTCAAGGCCAAGTTGGTCTACATAGTGAGTTCCAGATTAGTCAGGGCTGCATGGTGAGACCATGTCTCAAACAAAGCAACAGCAGTTAAAAAAGTCCCCAGAGTCCATTTAATGCTGTCCTCCTAAGCATATGTCCATGCACTGGAGCATGGGCTTCCTACCAGGGCCCACACCCCAGAAGAAAGCTGACTCTTCCAGTAGCCATTAACTGCCAACCGCTCTTCAGCTAGAGGCAGGGCCTCAGGAGCCCCTCCCCCAGGCACCTTGATATTCAAGGCAGAGCCCTTCAGGGCTTTGAAAGTATGGGGTAGGCTGCCTGGCTGCTTCCCACCACCTCTCTGGCTACTGCTGCCTCTACACCCACCTTCCTCTTTCCTTCCTTCCTTCCTTCCTTCCTTCCTTCCTTCCTTCCTTCCTTCCTTCCTTCCTCCCACCCTTCATTCCTTCCTCCTCCATTTCTCATTCCCCCTCCTTCTTTTAATCTTCATCTTTAATTTTTTTTTAATTTTATGTGGATGAGTGTTCTGCTTGAATCTAAATCTGTGCACCCCACACATGCCTGGTGCCCACAGAGGAAGAAGGCGTTGGGTCCCCTGGAATTTGAGTTACAAATGGTTGTGAGCCACCATGGGTGCTGGAAATTGAACCTGGGTTTTCTGCAGCACCCAAGAATTTTATTTTATTTATTTAATTATGTGTATATGTGTGTGTTGGGGTGGGGTTGTGCATATGATACAGTGCCTGAAGAGAGCTGAAGCAGCAGGTGGCCGAACCTGAGCTGTGGGGAACAAACTCAGGGCCTCTGCAAGAGCAGTGAGCACTCCTAACCGCTGAGCCACCTTCCCAGCCCCCAAGCCTGGCTCCCTGGGATCTGGGGGTTGAGCCCAGGTCCTCATGCTTGCAGAGCAAAGTATTTATTGACTGAGTTTTCTCCCAGTCCTCTTCAAGCTGTTCAGGCCCAGACTCAGTTTGTTTAAAGTGATCTCAACTTTTGGCAGCTGAGAGAAAAGACAGAGAAGAGGGGGAAGGACTGGGGTTCAGTAGGTGTGAGCCACCATGCCTGGCTTTCTGATGTGCATGTGTGTGTGTGTGTGTGTGTGTGTGTGTGTATGTGTGTGTGTGTGTATATGTGTGTGTGTATGTGTGTGTGTGTGTATGTGTGTGTGTGTGTATGTGTGTGTGTATGTGTGTGTGTGTATGTGTGTGTGTGTGTATGTGTGTGTGTGTGTGTGTGTGTGTATGTGGGCCAGATGTCAACCTTGGGTGTTGTTGCTAAAACAACGTCACCTGGTTTTGTGGGATGGTCTGTCACTGAAATCAGAGCTTCCTCACTCCTCTAGGCTGGCTGGCCAGTGACCCTCGGGGGTCCTCTGACCTCCATGTCACCGGATCTTGGGTGTTGTAAATGAGTGCCACCATGCCCAGCTTTTCCATGGGTGCATGGAATCAGGGTCTCATGGCTACCTGGCAGGTCCTTATCTCCCCAGTCCTCTAATGCAACTTAAAATTATGTTATCTATGTATCTCTCTAGCTATGTAGCTCTCTATCCATCCTATCCATCTGTCCATCTACTTATCTGTCATCTCTCTAGTGCCTGTGCATGCGGGATGTGGTGTGCACACTTGCTCGAGTCTTGGCATGTGTGTGAATGTAAGTGCAGACCCTCAGCTGCTAGCCTCCTTACTGAGGCTGCAGTCCTCACTGAGCCTGGATCAGCTCCTCTCCCTTGCCAGCTTGCTCGTCCTCTCCCTTGCCAGCTTGCTCGTCCTCTCCCCTGCTCCACCTCCCAGAACTGGGGTTTCAGGCTGCCACCACATCCACACAGCTTAGTGTGGGTTGTGGAGACCTGACCTCTGGTCTCCATGCTTGTACAGCAAGTGTTTTACCTGCTGAGCCCCAGATGCCATCTTAAAAGAAGCTTGCTGACCATGCTTGGTGGAGCGCTCTGCTGTGGAACCGGAGGACGCGGAGTGACTGTAGTTCACCCTTACGCTCTATGAAGCTTGTGCCGTGACGTCTACTTTACACCTTTTGAGACTGTACTTTATGGATAAAGTACAGTCTCAAAAGGTGCAGAGAGACACCAAGGTTGGACAGCGGTTGCTGACAGATGTTGGCAAGGAGCCTGGGCACTCTGGTTATGAACGTAAAAACACCTATCTGCCCCCGCCCACTCTTGACTAAGGCTATCCCAGCCACGTGTTTCTTCCTTGCCTCTGGCCCATGCCCCATGGCTGGAGCTGGCTCCTGTGCTCGGAAAGCGAGATGCGGAGAGCCACCAGCTACATCAGGCGGGTGTCAGGCACAGCTGCTGAAGGCATCTTCTAGAAGCACAGGAAACGAAGCATGCCTTGAGCTGCATGTGGGGTGAAGACAAGAAAGGACGTTCATGGACATGAAGCTGATTTGTGAGATGGAGGGCTTGCCTCAGCCCAAGCATACAGCAGGTGCTTAGTACGTGTTACTGGGTGGTGAGGAGGAGGGCAGGGCTGGGCAGCACCCTGGGACTTGGAGGTCACATGCAATGGCCACCAGCCCACAGCCTGGGCTCCCTCCCCTCTCTTTCGTTCGGTCCATGCACTTGTGCTGGGGCTAGCCACACACCAACCTGGCACTGTGATCGCACGTCTGGCTGGTGACAGGAACATGAGAGGAGACTCCAGCAGCTGTGACTAGGTTTCGCCTCACTGGGGCACACACTTGAGCTGATGCCTGCTGGCCTTGGCCTGGCATTCAACCCTTACCATCTGGCCTGGCAGTTTGCTTAGCTCTGTCCTCATGAGACTTTTGCCCCAAGCCAAAAATCACTGACCCCGACTTGATTCGATTTCCCCTCCGCCTTGCTGTATACTTGTCTGAGCACTGGTTCCACAGAGCCCAAGATGGAGCAACAGTGCAAACATGAGCAAACATGAGGACCTAAGTTCAAATCCCCAGCATCCCCCTAAAATACCAGCGGTGGCCTGTGACTGCAGTGCTCTGGAGGGTCAGAGACAGGAGGATGGATGGAGCTTGCTGGCCGCCAGCTTTCTGTTCAGCAAGAGACTCTGTCTCAAGGGAATCAGGCAAGAATGAAGCAGCAGGTTACAGCAGGTCCACCTCTAGCTTTTGCGTGTAAGTGCACACACACACACTCACACGTGCGTGAATGCATGCATGAACACACTCAAGCAAGGCTTCGGTGTGCACACAAGGATGGGTGCACATTTTGAGCACTTGCTAGGAATGTTTCTACACATTAGGAAACTTGTGAATCCGTGTGTGAAATCAAACATTTGGGGCATGCGAGATGGCCAGAGAGGAAAGGCGCCGACCTCCGAGACTGACGGTGCGTGTGACGCCTGGAACCCACATCGTGGAAGGAGAAAACCCTCGTGCAGTTGACCTCTGATCTCCACAGTGCACACCATAGCATGCCCGTGCCCACACATATGTACACGCAAACGCACAAACATTCGTGTTGGGTGTGCACGTGTTCTATGTGGATGTGTGTGTACATATGTACATTGTGTGTATGGTGTATGTGCATGTGTGCGGGTATATGCGTGTGTTTTATGTCTGTGTTATATGTGCACACATATGTGGTAGACGTACATAAATGTTTGCTGTATGAACACATGTGGGTTTGTCGTATAGAGGTGTGTGGCGTGCACATGTGTCATATATGTATACACATGTATGTTGTATATATATATGTGGTACATGTATGTGTTGTGGGTAGTGCATGTGGCCATGTGTGCATGTGTCTCTGTAGTGTAGGTACATGTGTAGGTGTGTGGTTACATGTCCACGCACATGTATGCAGAAGCTATGGGAAGATCTTGAGTGTTCTGCTCGGTCGCTCTCCACCTTACTCCTTAGAGACAGGGTCTCTCCCCGAACCGAGACTGCTGGGAACCAGAAGCCCAGAGGTCCTCCTGTGTGCTCCTGCACAGCACTGGGCTTACAGCATTCAGTGACACGCACATCTTTTTCTCAGGTGAAGGCTGGGTCCTTGTGCATGTACAGCGAGGGCTCTGGCCTACCTAGGTGCTCCCTTTAAAGAACACCGGTGCTGTGTTATTCAGGGCTCCAAAGGATCAGAACTGGCAGAATGAGTAATGTTTGCTGTACCAACGTATAGATCAGTATGTCAACACATCTATCTACACATCTCTATATATTAAACATACAAAAGGGTTCCTTAGACTGGCTAAGGCCATGGTCCATACAGGCCAACAGAGGCTGTCTCGCTATGGAAAGCCTGAGAAACTGTTGTTCATAGCTTGCAGTCCGAACGACTGGAAGTCTCAGCCATCCCAGTCTGCTGCTAGAGCCTTTCAGATCCCTGGAGAGCGCCTGGTCTTCAGCTACACTGTCTTGAAGAAGTTCCTTCTAACACCATGGAAAGACCGCCTCGGCAACAGCACAGATGAACTTGCCAGTGCGCGAGGGCAAGCCGGCAAAAGGCAAAGCTTCCTTCTTCCAAGTCCTTTTATGTGTGCTGCCACCAGGCAGCGTGGCCCAGGTTTAAGGAGGGCCTTCCCACCTCAAATAATGTGATTAAGACAAACCCTCCCAGCTGTGCCTAGCTGCTGGGTCTTAGCTGATCCCTGTGGGGTCGACCTGATAGCCGCTCTCAGCCATCACACACGTTCTCAACAGAGCGCCCTTCCCCTCCTCAGACTCACGTCTGCAACACCCAGCCCTCTAGAAACTGGCGTGAGGCCTTGGCTCGCAGTTAAGGCTTGTCTCCAGATGACTAAGGACACCCAGTACATGTCGCACTGTGTCATCTGGAGAATAAGGACAGGAGACACATCTGCCCTTGTTTTGCACAAATGCCATCTTCCCAGATGTTGAGACCCAAGGCTGATTGTGCAAGCCGAACCCGGGGACACCATGGATCCGCTCCCACGTGTCAGGGCATTGCTCCGCACTGACTTGGTTGTTAGAGCGCTGAGTCCCAACAGGATGGTGTTAGACAACGCTTCAGGAAACTTAAAATTGTGCACTCTGTGAAGCAGCAAGTCTCCTCCAGGAATTACTTTATGCTAGAGCAGCTGGCAGATCTCTGTCGCTAATCTTGGTAGGTACAGTCTGAAGGCTGTCAGCATCTGGAAGAGAAAAGCTATGGTGGACATTTTCGGCACAAGCTGTCAACATTTGCACTCAGACCTGAGGAAGCCATCACCATCCCGAGCCTCACCCTGGGAAGGTTTCACCATCTCCCCATGGCTCTGAGGCATGGGAGCCCTGGTCATGGCTGTGACCATGTCAACAGCACACATTCAGTCAGAACATCACTCCCTCTGGGATTCCTCTGCTCTCCTTAGAGGAAGAGAGAGGAGGGGGGAAGATGAAGGAACAGAAAATAGAAAAAGGAGGACAGAGTGGGAGAGAGGGGAGAAAGAGGAAAGCATGGGGAAGGGAACAGGGATAAGAATATAGAAAAGAGAAGAAAAAAGAAAAGACTGGGCCGGGCAGAGCGCCCTGCTGCCCAGCAGCGGGATTGAACATGCATCACCACGGTGGCTAGCTCTGAGCAGCCCCGTTCTTACTTCCCAGCTGGGAGCCTTCTGGTTCAGTCAGTGTCTGGATCCCCCCACGCAGAGATGAAGGACACACCGCCTGTGAAGATTGGGGAAGAAGATGGGGAAGAAGAAGCCGAAGGAGCGCCCCAGCTTCCCCTTCCCCTTACCTCCAGCAGGTGTCAGGCTATAGGCATATCTTCAGGAGCCGGCTGGTTGCTGTGGCAACACACGAGGTCCAGATGAGGTGTCAGCCCCATCTTAGGTGCGTCCTCATGTCCCGAGGGCTACTAATGAACCCAACCTATGCCCCGGACATGGTGTCTGCCCTGCGGGGCTGTCCGTGCTGTGTGGCTTCCAGCTTATTTCCTCTCCCCATTGTTTCCACACACAGCCAGCCGCACCTAGGGGAGGCAGGTGCCAAGTGCTTTGTCTGTTTCTCTGTTGGACAAACACAGTTGGCGAGAGGGGCATACCTGCTTGCCAGGCCTGCAGGTGCCCGGACCAATGCCAGTTGGGGAGTGCCTACTGGTGGCCGGGGTTGTTTGCCTCCTGTGTGTACACACAGGACAGCTGTTGAGCAGCCATGGGGCAGGGCACCCAGCGGGCCTTTCTGGAACAGCTTTCCCAGACCCTGAAGGTACCCTACTCCTCCCGCACAAATCCCAAACTCCAGGCTCTGCCCAGCATTCGTCACAGCCCACGGTGACTCCTGTCTCCAGAGCCAGACCCTGCTGCAGGCTCGAACTCTGCACCTGGCCTGCCCTCTCTGCTGGCAGCTTCCAAGGCTTTGGATCCAATTATGGACCAAAAATGTTTTTAAAAGGCTCAATAGGTCAACGGGTCAGGGGGCCAGTGGGTCGATGGCACAGAGAGTGCTGTTAATCCCATTGCTTGGGAGTGGAGGCAGGAGAATCAAGAATTCATTGTCACTCCTGACTACATAGTGAGTTCAAGGCTGGCTTGGGCTACATGACACCCCATTCTCAACTTTTACAATTTTTTAAAGATTTATTACTTTAAATTATGTATTTTGTGTGTGTGCGTGTGTGTACTCGCACACACACACGAGTGCATACGTGAGTACAGGTGTCTACTGAGTCTAGAATTGAGGCTGAGCCGGAGGTACAGGCAACCACACTCACATGGGTGCTGGGAGGAGCAGCAAACAGTCTTAAGTGTTGTGCTTATGTCACTCATCTGTATTTAAACGGCATCTGTCGTGGATATGTGCACACTTTGTCTTCCTCACTCTTCCCTAAACAGTACACACTAGCATGTGTTCAGCATGCCATTGATGTGAGAACACAGGCTGGACGCAGCGGTGATGACCAGCCCTGCAGGACAAGGCCGGGCTTTGTAGAAGGGCGCCAGTGCAGTGGGGTCAGCGTGCTCCCAGGAGCGCGGAGGGACAGCATTTGTGGTGGTTCTGTGGTTCAGAAAGAAAGCTTGCAGCCTCCCACAGCTGGCCGTTACGTTCTGGGTGACAATGGCCTGTATATCCTTCCGGGTACACCGTGTCTCTTTCTACCGACGAAGGGGCCAGATGCCAAGTGACAGCTTGCAAGATGGCTGGTGCCTTTTCTAGGATGTGCTTGTTCCTGGAAACTCTGAAGAGTGTTCGGTTTATCCACCACCATCTCTCCCCCTTCCCTTTTTGCTGGAGACGGAACCTTGCAAATGCCAGGCAAGGGATTTAACCCTGAGCCCTGTTGGTTGCCCCTCACTGGGGGATTCGAGGCGGGTGAGCCATGGCCCCTCTCTCTTGTTCTTTTCTCTTTTAGCTCAGGAATAGATAAATAATCCGCAGCACGCTACCCCTGTGAGAGCCTTCCTGTTGTATGGGCACAGTAAGGCCAGGCAGGAGGGACAGACTGTTCTGGCAGTGAACTCAAGCGTCATGGTCAGGGTCAGCGATACTCAGATTCGTGCCCCCATCTCGGGTGCTCAGCTACGTGTCTATAAAACTGCCAGTGGTTAGCAAAGGAAAAGCACGTTTTTATTGTTGTTGTTGTTGTTTTTCTTTTTTTTTTAGGACAGTGAGAAAGTTTTTGGCTCAAACACAAAAGCCTTTAGAGGTGCTCACCGTTTAGAGGGAGGTTGCAAGGGCAGGAGAGTAAGCTTAAAGGCACAGCAAGAATGACTCTACTAAGCCCCACAAGTTCCAGGGTTTGAAGAGACCGGAGGGTCCCTGTGCTTGTCAAGCTAGCATGCTGGAGCTTGAGAAAGTGAACAACAGGAAGTGAGGAGGCCTGGCTTCCTACAGTGGGCTTTGTGGTCCGGCCCCCCTCCCTGTGCGCTCACATATGGACCACACATAGATGCCGGGGTCACTTGTGTTTGTGTGAGAAGCTTCCTGATTGCATCCAGTTATGTCATGTTTCCGAGAAGTTTAGGCTTGAAAAGGCCCCATGAGCATGGGTGGGTTCCAAACAGCATGTACCACGCCTGAGAACTACAAGAACTTCCCTGTGGTCCATGCCACCCTGTGAGATCTGCCCATGTCCTCTGCTCCCCTCTCTACTTAGCCATATTACCATGGGCCTCCTGCTTGGTCTTCGAGCAAACCCCACATAGTCCTGTCTCAGGGCCTTTACGATGCTGTTCCAGGTGGCTGGAAAGCCCTTCCTTCAAACGCCTGCAGGAGTTCTGCATCACCCTCAGGTCTCTGCTTAAAGGGTCCCCTCCAAGTGGTCTCGGGCTTACCCAGCATATTCTGTCAACTCTGTGCAGGCTAAACTGAGTGCAGTCTGAAATTAATATATTCAAATGTAACCCCAAGCACCTTCAAATGTGGCAGTGTTTGGGGGAAGGGCCTGTTAAGGAGGCCAGTTATGAGCTAGGAATGTAGTTCAGTTTGGTACAGTGTTAGCCTAGCATACACAAGGCATGCTCCTGCTGTGTCTCTCCAAGGCGCCCTTCTCTTCTGATCTCTCCTGGCTTGTTCTGCCACCCGTCTGCTCCTCTCTCACTAGGATGTCCTCTCTGCATGGGTGAGGATATTTATATGCTTATATATTTATCTGTTTATTTATGGCCATGGCCACATCCTCAACACCGGGCACAGAGCTGGTTACACACCAGGTGTTCACCCAGTGTTTGCAGAGTGAATAAATGAGTGACAGTAAAGATGCCAAGGTTCCGAGTTCCTTTGGTTTTGAGAGCACACCTAATGTGTGCGAGAGTGGGAGGGCCCCTTCACCTTTCTCTTTTCAAACAGCAGCTGAAGTACTTTAAACGAAAATGACAAGTATTTTCAGACTGAGCCTCTCTACGTGCCCCAGACAGCCATCAAGCTGTCCATTCTCCTGCCTCAGCCACCTGGGTGCTGGGTCACCTTGTTTCCCTCCTCCTCAGCCTTAAAGTGCTGTGTCATCAAGAAGCCGGAGAAGGCTGGGGGGGGGTTTCCTCCAGAGAAATGGTGACTTTAGCAGGTGACCAGTGTGCCACCTGCGGCAATCGACACTGGGTGTCAGAACCTTGCATCGTGCCCCAACACACGTATGCTGTGCCACTTTAAGGGTCAAATAGAAAAGCCAGGCCTGAGAATATAGGCATGTCTGTCATCCCAGCTACTCAAGAGGCTGCGGCAGGAGAATCACAGGTTTGGATCCAGCCTGGGTACAAGAGTAAATTCCACTGTGATCTCGGCAAAATAAAACGAGAAGAGGAACTGGGGTAGGCGCCTGTGTGCAGAAGGGCCCACTCCATCTCTACACTGCAAATAAAGAGATAAAATGAACAAGTAAGTAAATAGGCCGAAGAGCTGACGCTGCGGCACATAAAGCGGTCCAGGCTAAGGTGCGGGGGGTTGTGAGCTCCTGTAGTGAGAAGTCGAGAATTTTGAATTCTCTAAGAGCACAGAAATATTATAAGATTATGGTTTCACTTTAATCCCAGGTGTGGGGATGTGGGCTGCTTCTGATTGCCCATAACAGCTGATTATGATTTGCCTCCTGCTCTGGCTGGGGTGTGATTTTGCCAGCTGCAGATAGTTTCTGCCACTGTGTGCTGTTTGGAATTCTGGGGACTTTTCAGAGGGTATATAAATGCTAGAGCCCTGGTTGGTTGGTTGTTGGCTGCAGTTTGTTAAGTAGTTGTGCTCAAAGAAGAAACAAGGAGGAGGAGGAGGAGGAGGAAGAGGAGGAGGAGGAGGAGGAGGAGGAGGAGGAGGAGGAGGAAATTAGATATTCTGGTGACGAAGATCAAGCTAGCCCCAAGAAACTTGATGCCCCCAAATCAGTAGGAAGTAATTTAAAGACAACTTTACTACCTTTCCACTCCCTGACTTTACTCAGGGATCACTTTTTTTTTCCTTTCTATTATTATTTTTCTCTTCTATCAAGTGTTAGGGGGTTGAAAGTGAAGAAAAGGGTAGAAGGAAGAAGAATCCACATAGTAGTTTATGCTGGCTACAATTTCCAGCCTAGCCTTGGCAGCGTGGTGAGACGCTGCTGGAGTGACTCAGTGACCAGAGGTACCAGCTGCCCCTGCAGAGGCCAGGGCCCACACAACACCTACCTGGTGTTAACAACTGTCTGTAACTCTAATTTTATGGGATCCGACACCATCTTCATACCTCCAAGGGCATTGTACACACGGTGCACAGACCACATGGGAAAAAGCACTCATGTACATAAAAAATAAGAAAAACTTGAAATTTACAGGATGGATCAATGGGCCACTGCTACCAAGCCTGATAGATTGAGTATCTCTGGAACCCAATGATGGAAGGAGACACACACACACACACACACACACACACACACACAGAAATTTTAAGTAACACCAATAAGAAGAAAATAAAGGGCTGGGAGCTTAGTAGGTTAGGGCCTGAGTTCAGTGCCCAGGGCCCACGTTAAAAGCAAACAGAGGTACAGAGGACATCCTGGAACTACACTGCTAGGGACTCAGAGACAGGCAGATCCTTGGTGCTCACTGGCCCATCAGCCCAGCTATTCAATTCCCTCCAGAAAGGGGCTGTGCCTCAAAAGCTGAGACAGCCCCTGAGGAATGACCCCGAAGGTTGACCTCTGGCCTCCACATGATATGCACATGTGTGCCATGCACACAGCACACACGTCAGGACACACAGACAAGTAACATAAAATAATGAGACGAAGAACCCAGCAGACAGCTTCCTGTGCTTTCCACACCACATAGAACACAGCTCAGGACCCGACGCCTGGCCCAGTGCATTTGAGCCTGAAGTTGTCGCCAGGGGTATGGGACTCGGGCCCGGAGCGCAGAGAGCGAGGACCCTAGCGGGCCCACTGCAGCAGGGAGCATGCAGATGAGAGAAAGCACCCCCCCACCCCAGTCTGGCTGACACCTGGAGCCAGGTGGTCCTACTGCTCCCCATCAGCCACACCCTGGCGCCCTTTCAACCCGAGGCCCGCGTTGCCCGGCGACTGCTAGAAGTGTCTTTCCTGGCCCTCAGTTGCCAAGGGAATACTCAATCCCGGCAGCAGGGCCTGGGGCGTTGAACTTCCGGGCGCAGGGTGGGGTGGCCTCCACTGTCCACACCTGTTCACAAGGCCCTGATTTCCCGGTGCCTCTCTCACTGCTCTCCCCGTCTCCTCTCTCCTAGCTTCCTCTCCCGGGATTTCTGAACGAGGCGCATGGACGTAGAGGGCCTCCCGGGGCTCTGACCCCATGCTTCCTCTCCTCGGTCATGACGCCCCGCGCAGCCCAGGGTGCTCAGGGACGGACCGCACCTCGGCAGGCTCACCCAGGGCCCTGCGCGTCCCGTGGCCACAGCAGATGAGCGGCGGCTTCGAGGGCCCAGCTCTGAAACGGCGCGGTGGCGTGGTGGACCACAGGGATGTCATCTTGGCCCACCAGGCGCACAAAATGCACAGCACCCCCCGGGCCAGAAGGAAGGAGTGGGAGTGAGTATGAGAGGGCCGGGCGGGCGGGAGCTGCGCAGGGGTGGGCCCGGACAAACTGGGCAGGCTTCAGAGCGCGGAACGCGCTGATAAGGTGGCGGGGTGGGGGGTGGGGGGGGG
Source organism: Psammomys obesus (assembly GCF_907164565.1). NCBI lineage: Eukaryota > Metazoa > Chordata > Mammalia > Rodentia > Muridae > Psammomys > Psammomys obesus. Next base: position 1,488,432 of record NW_026596034.1, read on the forward strand.
GGGGGGGGGGGGGGGTGACGCAAGTTCTCCCTCGACGGTCAGCGCTCTGCCTTGAGGTTGCCTGGAACGCTCTGAGCCAGCTTTGTTAAGGAGCCAGGTACCCGGCGCGCAGCGCAGGCAGAAGGCCTGTCAGGTGACAAGCGCTTTGCTGGGGCCGCGGGGAAAGGCTGAGGAAGGCTGCCTTCGGGAAGCACCTGCTCCGGCCCCCTGGTCTGCAGGTCGCAGAGCCAGGGACCGACCTTTGTGCGCAGGGCAAAGGGGGCCAGCTGGGGTTTGGAGATCGTGGTGGCTTCCTGAGTTGATCTGTCGTTTCTAATTGGGTCTGTCTGCGTGTGCGTGTGTGCGTGCATGCGGGTCAGCTACCTGGTTCCTGGACCGAAAACCTCTTCCCAAGTTCCATTAGCAGCGGGGAGACCAGCCGCGCTGTGATGTGTGAGGGAAAGTGCTTTGTAAAAAGGGTCAGCCACAAATCACCCCTTTGCCATTGCTTTTCTAAGCGCATTGCTAGGGCTTAATAAACACGTGTTCTTTCATAGGTGTAAAGCTGGGGGGGTGTCCTGGGGTGACAATGATGGTTGTCTTCATACTCTGCCTGTCCCAGAGAGCTGCTTCTCTGCAGCTGCCACTGTTTTCCTCTGTTGCTGGAGTAGGTGGGGTGGTAGGTGAGGCCGGTGGGTGCAAGCTCAAGGTGGGCCGACCTTGTCTGGTCGGTTGGATTTGAAGTGGAGCGTCTGAGGCCGCTGAGGTGGTTCCTGAGGTCACAGCGACACCTGGTGGCGTCTCTGAGCATCTACGAGCGGCCACAGTGCCACCTCCCGTATTGCCCTGAGCGGTGTCTCCCCTCTCCCTTCCAGTCCACATGCCCATCTGTTCTCAGCATCGCCTACCCATGCAGCAATCGTCTCAGCCATATATCTTAGCATGAAGCCCTGCGTTTCCCCTCCGCCAGCCCACACACCCGCTGTCCAACCCCTCCACCCACCCTTTCACAAGCAACGGAAGTGCCTGGATTGTGCCTCTCCAGACTTCTTCCCCAGCTCCCTTCCCCTTCAGTCTCTCCCCACTTACACTCTGCTCCTTCGTGCTTGGCTTTCTCAGAAGCAATGAGGTTTTTAAAAGTGTTTCAGTTCCCACAGACTTGCCGCAAGGAAGTTTGTTTCGTTTTCCCTCGAGACAGGGTTTCTCTGTGTAGCCTGGGCTGACCTAGAACTCGTTCTGTAGACCAGGCTGGCCTGGAACTCAGAGATCCTCCTACCTCTGCCTCCCAAGTGCCGGGATTAAAGGCTTGTGCCACCGCTGCCCTGCCCAGTAGAGACGTTTTAGGGATGGGAAAGGTGGTTTTTGCAAACAATATGTTAAGTGATTTTGATTTATTTTGTGAGCATGTGGAGAGGGTGTGCTGTGGTGTGCATGCAGAGCTGAGGGACACTGTGTTGCAGACAGCTCTCTTCTTCCCCCATGTTGCTTCTGGCGACTGAACTGGGGTTGTCAGGTTTGAAGCAAGTGCCTTGACCAGCTGAGCCACTGTTTCTGGCCCAGAAAAGTGGTTTGAAGAACTGAAACATTGCTCAAGGAAAAGGATATGTGTAATGATGAGAGTTCAACTTCAGTGAATGAGACCCAGGGCCTGGCTCTTTTGACCTCCCCGTGCAGGCCCGTCCTGCCCTGGTCTGCGTTCAGCTTATCCTCAGTGTGAGCCCTTTCTGTGTGCTTGCCATAGTGTGGCTGTTCACCCCCAGTGAGGGGCTGGTGGTCTATCACTAAGCCATGCCCAGCCCATGCTGGACAAACTAGGCCAGGGCCTTACCTCTGAGCCACACCCTGGCCCCTCACTGGGGGATTCTAGTCAGGTGCCCTACAGCTTTCTACCCCTATCAAAAAGATCACATTTGGCACATCCCTGTCATATTTACTTTCATTTATCTATACATATGTTCTGCTAAACTTATCACACGCAGTGAAATACACATAAAAATAAAATGGAAAGGGAGATACCAATAAAATATATAATATTTTGAAATAATATATTTTCAAGAAATTTTTTTCTGCTTTTTTTGAGGCAAGATTTCTTTTCCTTTCCTTCCTTCCTTCCTTCTTTCCTTCATTTCCTTCCTTCCTTCCTTTCTTTCTTTCTGTCTGTCTTTCTTTCTTTCTTTTTTTTTTTTTCAACAGTGTCTCTCTATGTAGCCCCGACTGTCCTTGAACCTGCTAGGTAGACCAGGCTGGTCTTGAACTCACAGAGCACTGTCTGCACCTGCTTCCTGAGTGCCAAGTTGTGGCTAGAGGTGGCTCTTGATGCACAGACCTAGCTGAGTGTTAGCGCTGACTGTTGACAGGGTCTAGGGTCGCCAGGGAGAAGGGCCCCGGAGGGCCAGGTTGGTTTTGTGGCTTGTGTAAGGTCTGCCCACTACAGGTGGTGCCTTTCTTGACTCTTCAGGGGACCCCAAACCCTATCAAGGGGAGAAAGACCAAGGGCCAGCACACTGCATCAGTCATTCCTCTCTGCTCCTCACAGGGTGAGGCCCTGACTGTGGCTTCCCCTGCAGTTCTGTCCTCATGAGCAGGGAGCGAGATCAATGCTCTCACGGTTTGCCTTCTCTTTGGACACTGTTCTGTATGAGTGTTTGGGTTCTGGACATTTTGTTTTGTTTTCCAAGATAGGGTTTCTCTGTGTAGCCTTGGCTGTCCTGGAATTTGCTCTATAGACCAGGCTGGCCCTAAACTCATAGAGATCCCCCTGCCTTTGCCTCCTGAGTGCTGGGCTCAAAGGCGTGTGCCACCACTGCCCAGCTCTGGACATGTTCCAGTCAGTAGAAGTTGCTCAGATCCCACAAGCCCATCACCACATTCAATATTTGCCAGGATCTCCAGGTGTGTGCCAGAAAGCCGCATTCTTCCTTCTCCTTTTCTGAGGATTTTTAAAGCAAATCCCAGCCCTTAACTGGCTTTATAAACTTCAGTCTACGTCTCTAAGGCACACCTGCTTTTTTTTTTTCCTTTTCAGCACTACCACACTGACAACACCGGTCACACTGTGCACAGGCCCCTTACCTGGTCTACTTTGGGGGCGCTCTGTGCCATGTTTGATCATCGATTCTGGTTTTATAATGGAGAAATAAACAGAGCACACAGTTGAATGAGCACAGTCTTTAGCAACATCACAAGCCCCCATCCCCCGCCCCCACCTGCTGGGATCCGGGCCCCTTATACAACCAGACCCCTGTCCCTAGGTAGCTATTGACCCAGGGGCTCCTAGGAATGGAGTCTCTGAGCAGCCATCTCTCTGACTGGATCAGCCTGTGCTGTGGAATAGCCATATCAGGACATCCTTACTTGCCTTTCTCTCCCCATCCTTTCCCCTTCCCTCCCCTCCCCTCTCCTCCTCATCCTTTCCCCATCCTTTCCCCTCCCCTCTCCTCCTCATCCTTTCCCCTTCCCTCCCCTCCCCTCCCCTC
>NW_026596034.1:1491896-1553792 GCF_907164565.1 Psammomys obesus
CCCCTCTCCTCCTCATCCTTTCCCCTTCCCTCCCCTCCCCTCCCCTCCTCATCCTTTCCCCTTCCCTCCCCTCCCCTCCCCTCCTCCCGTCTGCTTCCCTCCCCTCTTTTTTTCCTTCTTTCCCCTCCCCTTCTCTGTCCTCCTTTTTCTTTTCCTGTCCCTGCTCTCTGCCTCTGCCCCCTAAGTGCTGAGATTACAGGTGTGTGCCACCTGGTCTGGCTAAAATTCCCTTCCTTTGTGTGTGACTGTGGATGAGAGAGAGAGAATCAAAGGTCAACCTCAGGGGTTCTTGCCTGATCTGGAACTTACCAAGTAATCAAGGCTGGCCAGCCAGGGAGCTTCAGGGAGCCCGCTGTCTCCACCTCTCCAGTGCTGGGATTTCAAGTGCTCACCACCATGCCTGGGTTTTACACAGATCCTGGGGATCAAAGTGAGTCCTCATGTGTGCAAAGCAAGCATCGACCAACTGTACAACCGCAGCCCCCCTTATGAGAAATATGCCAGTGCAGCTCCCGACTACGGTTTGCTCACCTGTGCGTCTGTCACCGGGACTCGAATTGTCTCTTTTGTGTGTAAAGCCACATTAAGTATGAACAAGAGTGCCTTTGAGGCATCACTTTCAGTTCTTTGGGGTTTATATTCTGAGGTAGAATTGCTGATTTGGAGTTTGCTGAACTCCTCTGTTGTTTAAAGCTCTTTCTCCACTCTCTATTTCCTGTGCTCTTCTGCTGGGCACGGAGGCACATCCTGCCGTACCAGTGCTTGGGAAGTGGGGACAGGAGGATCATCTTCAGCTACGTAGTACATTTCTGGCAAGCCTGGGCTACAAAACAAAATCATGTTTCAAAGAAAGAAAGAACCCCTCCCCCAAAGACCTATGCTGTGTCTTGGCGAACCACTGGTCTGGCAAGCACTAAGTCCTGTATGCCACCCTAGCACCACAGAAACCCAAGTGTGGTGACGCAGGCCTGTAATCCCAGAACTGAAGACAGAAGCAGGAGTTCAAGGCCATCCTTGGCTACATAGAAAGCTGAAGACCACCTTGGGCTGTATGAAACTCTGTCTCAAAACAAAGCAAAGCAAAGCAAAACAAAACAAAACCCACCCCCACCCCAAAACTGAACAAAACCAAGCTCTTTCCCTAAGGGTTTGAGTGGAGGGAGGCTGAAGTTTGCTCAGTGGTTAAGAACACTTGCTTCCCAATCATGAGGGCTAGGGTTCAGACCCTGCACCTTCCTCAAGTGGTTCACAAACTCCAGCTCCAAGAGATGCAGCACCCTCTTCTGCTCTCCAATGTCATCAGTGTACATATCTGTACGCATGCGTGAGCACACACACAAATAAAATCAAATCCCTTTTAAAAATAAAGGGTGAAGAAACTTAGAAATAAAGAAATAAAGGGCAAGAAAAGAAGGGAGTGAGGGAGAGAGAAAGAGAAGGGAGAGGAGAGAGGGGAGAAAGGAGGGGAGAGGAGAAGGAGACAGCCCCCCATGAGTCCCCCAGTGTGTGTCTGGGTTATATGATCTGCTTTCATGGTCCTGTGGCTGAATCCCCACCATGACCTTGCCCAAGGAGCAAGGTAGCCACGTGATGAGTGCCCCTTGGGCAACGCCTTCCTGAGACTGTCAGTTCTGGCTGCCCTTGCTGGCAACCAAGTTAGATGGGCACTGTTCGCTGTCTCTCGGGATGAAGTCTCCTGCAGTCCCTTCTGCTTTCCAAGGAAACATCTCTTCAAGCCTCCAGGCCCTGGATCAGCTGTCACCCCTCAGCTCATCTGCACAGGTGACAGCAGGATGTTGCTATGACTGTTTCATGCCTTGGTCTAACCTATACTGTCCTGCAAGGATGCTCAGCTTTCTTTCTGCCACTGGGTCCCTCAGGACCTGAGGCTGTGCCTGGCACCCATCTGGTGCTGAAGAAGGACCCACGAGAAGCACAGCAGGACAGCACTGTGAGGCGGGGGAACGGGGATTTGGCAGAGCCAAGGGGCTTAGAGTCAACCATCCTAAGGATTGTCGGGTTCAGAGCCTCCTTCTCTCTCTTCCTTCCTTCCTTCCTTCCTTCCTTCCTTCCTTCCTTCCTTCCCTTCCTTTTTTTTTCTCTCTCTCCCTTCCCCCTCCCCCCCCCCCCTCCCTCTTGAGGCCTCAGTCTACAGCCCAGGCTGCTCTGGTGCTCGACCCCTGCTAGTCCCCAGGGCTGGGCCTGCAGATGTGCAGCACCATGCCGGGTTCTGCCCTTCCTTCCGGCCGCCGCCTTTGGTCCTCCGCCCCTGGAGCGCTGCGATTAGCACGCAGCCCACCATGCCCCACCAGCTCGATGATTTCTTAGTTTTACATGAAGCTATAGCAGAACTATAATCTTGAAAACAATGGGCCTTCCATATCTGTGAGCTCTTCAACCAAGGTCTTCAACCATGGATCAAGTTTAAAACTTCTTTACTTTATGTACATATCTGTGCACCATGTGTATTTAGGTCCCCTAAATCCAGAGGAAGGTCTCAGATTCCCTGGGACTAGAGTCACAGATGGTTGTGAGCTGCCATTGTGGGTGCTGGAAATTGAACCCAGGTCCTCTGGAAGAGCAGCCAGTGCTCTTAACCAGTGAGCCATCTCCCCAGAACCCTCCACCCCCCACCCTGTGACACACACACACACACACACACACACACACACACACACACACACACACGCTTCTTCCTTAAAGCTACGCTGATAGGCTGACGGGCTGGGGATGAGAATGTTTGAGTGCTTGCCCAGCATGCCTGTGTCCGAGGCTTCATCGCCAACTCCTCAAAAGTTCCACTGTTGCCGACTTGCACTCTCTCTAGTGCAGCCTGTGGTGGCCACGAGAACCACAATCGGAAGCCTGAACCCACCTGAGCCCGCTGAGAAATGAGGGGAGTGGGTGAGTTTCCATAGCCATCTCTTTAGATATACTGTGGGGCGCTATTTTCAGATGGAATGATTTTTAACCTGAGCTGCAGGCTCACAAACTCCAAGCTTGCAGTCCCCGGTCACCAACTCTGGTTGGTGTTTATGGCACGGCACGGTGCGGCATGTGCGGTGAGGCAGAGCTCACCAAGACCTGCTGGAAAGAGAGGAATCAGGGTTCTAAATCCTTGTTGGGGTCAAGCCCCTTGTGACCCCACTTTCTCCCATTAAGCTCCACCCCTCAGTGGTTCCACCTCTTCTGAAGAGCAGTACAGGCTTCAGCGCGTGGCCTCTGGGTCCTATCTCAGGTCCAAGTCATCACAGGAAGTAGCCTGGGATACTTCAGATGTATCTGAAAAGGTCTGTTTCCTCCAAGCAGGCCCCATCATCAGGCCCCTGGTCATCAATTCAGTAACTCATCGACGGGCTGAATGCTACTACGATCCAGTCTCATTCCAATAGCACTCCCAGATGAGGACCAGGCCTTCAACAGGTCTTTTAGGGGAACACTTAATACCCAAACTGCTATATCAGGTCAATTAGAACCGCCGGCTTCCCGCTGAAGGTTCTGTGGAAGACCACCAGGTGGCGCTGTGGTCCACGAGCCGAGCAGGTGCCCGGCCCCAGAAGCCGATAACCCGGCTCCCCAGTCTGCTCCTCCCGGCCTCTTGTCTCCCGTCTTTAGGGGGCAGAGTTCTGAGACACTGGAGGCAGCCAGCGCCCTCAAGAAACCTGTCGCACTGTACTATTATCAGTCCTCACACAAGAGACCAGTCCTTTTTAAATACACAGCAAATCTGGTAAAGGTCAGTTGCAGACAGGCAAGATGACTCAGTGGGCAGAGGGGCTTTCTGCACAAGTTTGGAGAACTGAGTGCAGTTCCTGGAACCCGTGTAAATGTGCCAGGAGAGACTCAATTCCACAACATTACCTTCTGATCCCCATATGCATAGGTGTGGGAGCATTCGCACACAGAATAATAGTAAACAAAAAAATTAAAATGGTCAATTGGGAGGGATTGGGGTTGTGGCTTAGTGGCAAGGCCCTCGCCTAACATGGACACAGAGTTCGAATCCCAGGTTTACCATTTGACCCTGACAGTGGGAGCCCTCTCCCTCTCTATGCCCCCATTTCTATCTGCTCCGTGTGTATAAAGAGGAGACAAAGATAGTATCCAGCTCTGCGTGGTAAACATTCTCTCTTTCTTTTTCTTTTTTCTTTTGGTTTTTTGAGATAGGGTTTCTCTGTGTAGCCTTGGCTGTTCTGGGCTGACTTTGTAGACCAGTCTGGCCTTGAACTCACAGAGATCTACTCACCCCAGCCTCTCTGAGTGCTGGGATTACAGGCATGTGCCACCTTTACAGGCCAAACATTTTCTTTTGCTCATAGGTGCATACATGTTTGTGTGTGCTAATGCATATGCACACATATGAGAATGTATGTGAAGGCCAGAGGTCAGAGGTCAATCACAAGTGTCAATCTTCAGGAGTCTTTGCTTTTTTTTTTTTTTTTAAGAAGGTATCTCTGTGTAGCCCTGACTCTTCTGAAACGCAGTGTATAGCCCAGGCTGGCCCGGAACTCAGGGAGTTCCACCTGCCTCCTGAGTGTTCAGGTTAAAGGCGTGAGCCACCATGCCTGGCTCACACTCTGGTTTCGAACCCAAGGTCTCTACTGGGACCTGAAGCTCAACAATTGGGCTAAGCTGGCTGGTGAGCAAGCACTGGGGGCCTCTTGTCTCTGCTTCCCTGTGCTTCCCTGTGTGCCGTGTTACAAGGGTGCAGGAAGCCTGACTTCCGTGGGTCCTGGGGAGGAAGCTCAGGCCCTTGTGCTTGCAAGACAAACCCTTTCCGCACTGATTCCTCTTTGTAGCCTTAGGCGGCGGTTCCTCTAACAGGGCAGGCTCGCAGACACTTGGTGTCCATTTTCTGCACCACAAGGCAGAAAGGACAAATGGTTTGAGGGCCTTGTCTCTGCAGAGAAAAGAAAAGAATCCTGACTAAACTGAAACCTGACTTTTAGAAAGAGCCTGCTTGGGAATCAGAGCACTTTTTTTTTTTTTTTTAAAGGAAGGCAGGTTGAACAATTCTAGCCTAGTTGATATTAAAAAAAGAACTAGGTCTGGTCCCCGGGCACTGCTTTTCCAGTGCAGCTGGCTGGCTTGCAGAGCAGAGAGACCCTCTTTTCGTCCTTTGAATAGTAGCCTTGGCCCCAGGCTGGTCTGCAGAGGCTCCATGCCCCTCCCACCGAGGACGGCAGGTTCTGCATGCTGGCTGCTGGCTCGTAAGTGCCTCGTAAGCACAAACTCCTGAAGTCACCCTCCTGGCCTAAGACTTTTGATGTAGGATTCACTTCTACTTTAGGTTTCAAGTCTCCAAAAGCCCAGAACCATCTCCTCCTCTGTGGGGTCTCTGCGCTTCAGCTGGCCTTGTCTTTTAGCAGCAGCTTTCAGTACCTCTCACTTATGTTTTGAGACAGGGCCTCTGATTGGCCTAGATCCCCAGGGATCTGCCTGTCTCTGAATCCCCCGTGCTGGGAGTACACTCTCAGGCCGCCTTGCCTAGCTTCATTATTATTACCTTCATATTTTTGTGTGCTGATGGGGGTTGCATATCAGGGTATGCGTGTGGAGGTCAGAGGACAACTTTTGGGAGTCACTTCTCTCCCACCACCACGTGGGTCCTGTAGCTCAAACTCAGGCTCTCAGTCTTGACAGACTACTTCTTTTTCTACCAAGCCATCTCGCTGGACCTGACCTGCACAAGTCTGTAGCCGTATCTCTCTCTGTCTCTCTATCATCTATCTATCCATGTGTGTGTTAATGTATGAGCCTTTTGTCTGCGTAGGTGTGTAGATGCATTGCATGCTTGGCCAGAAGAGGGCCCCAAATGCCCTGGAAAACTAGCCTTAAAAATGGTTTTGAGCCTTCATGTGCACCTGGGAACTGAACCGGGGTCCCCTGCAAGAAAAGCAAATGCTCTTAATCTCTGAGCCACTGCTCCAGCTCCTCCACCCCCTTTTCATATGTATATGTGCATTTCTGTGTGTGGGTGTGTGCACAAGAATGAGTTCCCAAAAAGGCCAGAGAAGGCATTGGGTCTCTTGGAACTGGAGTTTGATTAACTTGTAGCCACACCCTGCCTGAGTGCTGGGAACTCAACTCAGCATTCTTAAATCTGAGCCGTTTCTCCAGCTCTGTCTCCTTTTCTTTTTCTTTTCTTTCTCATGTGAGTCCTGAGCATCAAACTCAGGCCCTCATGCTTGCCTGGCCTGAGCTGTTCCCCAGTCCCTCTCATTTTTGGATGGTGTCTGTGCACACTGGAGGATCTGCATTTTGCTTATTTGTTTTTGGTTGTTGTTGTTTGTTCTGTTGCAACAGACTGTAGCACAGACTGGCTTAGAAGTCATGACCCTCCTGCTTCAGTCGCCCCTGGTATGACAGCTGTGACTCGCCACTCTGGCCTCTGCCTCTGGCTACGCTCTCACCATTACTACTCTTGTGGGTCAAGCCCACTGCTGTGTCTTCGCTCCTCATGTTTTATTGTATTTGGGGAGTTTGTTTTTTGTGGTATTGAGGGTGAATCTTGGGACCTTGAGCATGCCAACCAAGCTCTCTACCACCAAGCTACAGCCAGCATCTTTCTTTTATTTTTAACAATGATCGTGTGTGTGTCTATGCCAAGTGTTCAGATACCTCTAGAGGTCAGAGAGGAAGGCATTAGTTACCCTAGAGCTAGAGTTTCAGGCAGTCATGAGCCTTCTGACTTGGGTACTGGAACCAAGGCTGGGTTTTCTGGGATAGGAGCTCATCTTCTCAGAAGCTGGGCTGTCTCTCTAGACCAGGCTAGCCCTGAACCTCAGGTGTCATCATGCCTGACTCCTGCCTTATGTGCCATTGCCTTTTATTTGCTGTTTTCTCTCACTGGCTCCTTCCATGCTGGTCTAGACTCCGATGCCATCTACTGGGGTAGAAGCTGGTAAGACTCTGTCCAGTCCCCCTGGTGAGGGGCTGTCCTGGGTCCCACTATGGTGATATTCCTAGATCATTTTAACCCAGGTCACAGGGCCTTGCCTTTTTGCTTGCCTATGCTCATCTGAGACTTCCCCTCCTCTTTCATTTACAATTTGGAAGTTACAAATCCACGGTCAAAACTGTAAACATACATCGACACACACCCATGAAAAGCAAAGCATGCCTAGAGCTTCCTGAGTGAGTAAGAGTAGTTCTGGTCTGCCTCTGGTTTGGATTCTGACCCCTCAGAGTCCTGTGATCCTGTGAGCACATACAGTCTAGCTGATTGTTCAAATACTGAGATGGCTCTATCCTGGTGGGTAAAGAGCAGTTGCTTACTGGGAGGAAGTCACCGACAGTCCCAGATGCTTCCACGCATTCTGGAGGTCACGTCATTTGCAGGCATCCACAGGGAAGGCACCCCAGCTGAGGAGCTCAACCCCTTTCTGGAAAATGATGCCAAATCTGCTTAGAGCCTGTGTCCCCATCCCAGACCCGCCTAGTGGGCTTCAAGTGGCAGGATGCAGTTGAAGTAGAAGGCCAGGCAGGTGAGAACCACACCAGGCTACGGTGATGGCTCTGACCATGTGTGCAGCCATGGCTTCTCTACAGTGCAGGGCAAGCAAGGGGCCCCTCTCTGAATGGAATTTAAATGATTGTACCAGACAGAAAGAAAGTAATCACATTAAAAAGCATTTGAAATCCTAGAGCTGTTGCAAAAACAAAACAAACAAAACCCACAGTTGTTTCTTTTTGCTGCTATTTCAGCACAGGGGCCATTTCCCTCCAGGCACAGTCATTCAATCTGCAGCTGAGTGAGTCAGAGTCTGCAGACCCAGAAGGCAGCCATCTTTTTAGCTGTGTCTTGGATTTCCACTCTGCCCAGGTAAGCACAGCACAGGACAGTAGTGACAGGGCAGTGTGTGGCTCCATGTTAATACAAATCAGTGCCACTGACTCTGCTCCTGAGACTGACCTCTGGGAAAAGGGTCTCTGCCCTGCCCCTGAGTTTCATGGGGACCAGGTGACCGACCAGGCGTGCTCACTAAGAATGTGAGAAGCAGAATCAATAGGACCAGCTATGTGGGTTAGGGTATTGCTGTGAAGCCAGGCTGTCCTGAAACTCTCCAGCCTCCTGCCTCCCGAGTGTGGCGATGTGGGCCTGTATCACCACGCCAGGCCACGGTGACCATGTTTTGAGCCATGACCCCTCTGTAGCCGGTGAAGTCAGGCGACCCCGACAGAAGGAAAATAATAACATCGAAAGTATTTGAAATCCTGGAGTTGTCTCAAGACTTGCTTCTCTAAGGGCTACGCAGAGCAGAGTTAGTGGCAGACCTCCAGACGCCAGAGAAGTAACGGAAGTGTATGGACATTCAGGACCTCTGGGTGACATAAACACAGTCTCTACTGGAAGCCACAGGGATACTGCTGATCTCACTGCAGCCTGTTGCTTCTAGGCATCACTGCAGCTAGAAAGGGCAAAAAGAAAGATGTGAATTTTTCCATCCAAACTGCAGATTTTGTGAATGAAAACTAAAGTACCATGCTGGGCATTGTCATACAAGCTGCCATCCCAGAACTTGGGAGTCTGAGGCAAAAAGATGAGCAGTCAGGGGCTAACCTGGGCTGTGCAAGCAAGGCTTTAGCTCAAAAGTGAACAAACAACAGCCCCAATAAATACAGTGACAGGTGAAGGAGGAAGGGGGTAAAGAGGGGGAACCCTGAGATTTCTTGCTGGGAAAAAAGAGGAACCTAGGAGACTATAACACAGAGCTGGAGAGACAGCTCAGACATTAACAATATTCACTGCTCCTGAGAGGACCCAGGTTGAGTTCCCAGCACTCTGTCAGGCAGTTCTCAGCTGCCTGTTACTCTAACCAAAACACCCATCGTATAAAGAGTTATACGATGAGAGTTCCTGGACAGCCGGGGCTGCTGCTACACAGAGAAACCCTGTCTTGAAAAAACCCCAAAGTAACTAACTAACTAATTAACTAACTAACTAAATCTTTATTTTTTTTTTTTTAATCAGTGAAAGGGCAAAGGGGGCCAGGTACCAGCGGTTGGGGAGACAGAGGAACAAAGCATAGTTATGCCCTGGGCTCAGGGGCCAGAGAATGCAACATCAAGTCTTGATCCAAGTGCTCTTCAGCCTTGTAATCTCAGTGTGCTTGGTCCCCCCCCCCCAACCCCACTCCTGGTACCAGTTCCAGACTCCACTGGCCTCTGTGGCCAGGCTCCTTTTCCTCACTTGTGAAACTGTGTCACCTACTTTAGAGTGGTGTTGTCAAGACACAGCTAAGGAATTTCATCTAATAAACAACCTGAAAATCACTCAAGACAGCTTAGTAATGCCTGGGCTCATCTGCTCTGCAGAGAGCTGTGTCGTCTGTGACATGAGCTTCTGGGTGCTCAGTAGAGATGCAGTGTCTCCTCAAGATGTCCTGAGACCTCAGGTGGCTGAATGTGAGGGTGGAGAATACGCACGCTCATAGGGCTGAGTGTGTGGAGTGGCTGTTACTGCTGAGTGACTCGAGGTAGGCCGGGAGAGAGATGGCTCGTTAGTGGCTCGGATGGTCCCTGAAAGCAGTTTTAACTTTACTTGAATTGATAAATAGTCATGCAGAGAGGGCAGTGAGATGCGGTATTGTGATCCGGGCGCCCTCTATCGGAAGGGTCAAAGGCAGTACCACGTCCAGATCTCTCAAGCTTCACTTTGGAAACTGTGGCCCTGAAAACATCAGTGACTGTCTGTGCTCCCCCTCCCTCTTTCCTTTCTTCCCTTCTTCTTTCTTTTGTATGTGTTCGAGAGTGTGCACAAGCGTGTGGAGGCTCAGGTATTGTTCCTCAGGTCCCCCGCCCACCTTTTTTTTGAGCAGGGCCTCGCATTGGCCTGGACCTTGCCAGGTAGGCTGTGGCAGCTTGCTAGTGAGCTGCAGGGACCTGCCTGTTTCCACTCTCAGGGCTGAGCCTACAGGTATGTGCTTCCTTGGCTGGCTATTGTCTTAGGTGGGTGCTGGGCGCTATCTCAGCTTCTTACACTTGTGCGGCAAGCACTGCTTTTATTTAAGGCACTTTTATGAGCCCGAGAGGAAATCCCATACTCGCTGTTTTATTTTCCTGATACAGGCTTGTGTTAGTCAAGGCCAGGCTCACGCTTGTACCTCCTGAGTGCTGGGGTCAGGGGTGCCACCCCTGGATGCTATTGTTTGTTTTTGTTGGTTCTCAGAACTGTAAAGGGTGCAGGCTTCCAGCATAGTTCAGTCCAGGGCTGGCCGACTTCCTAGCACCCTCTGTCTTTTCTTCCTCTGTGGATTCTTCTTGACCGGCTTCTCCTGCGACCCAGGGAGACAGTATCCTGGGTCACATTTAGTAAGAATTACAGCATGACTGCCTTCCACGGTGCTTCTCACCTTCCTATTTCCCCTTCCTTCATCTCTCTCCCTTTCTTCTGTAACAGGTGTCACTATGTAGCCTAGGACAACCTGAAAGACACTAATTTAAATCAAACTTACAGCTATCCTCCTGCCTCAGCTTCCCTACTGCTGGGATAACAATCAGAACCATCATGTTCAGTTCAAGAATTATTTGTTTAGAAGACAGACGTCCCTTCCCAGAATCCCTGGAAGTTCTTTTGGATCCCATTGGTCCACACCTGCCCATCTGTCTTTGTTAAGAGTTTCTCTGGATGTGGAGAAACATCGTGAACATGGCAACTCTTATAAAGGAAAACATGTAACTGGGGCTGGCTTACAGTTCCAGAAGTCTAGTCCATTATCATCATGGTGGGAAAATGGCGGCGTGCAGGCAGACATGGTGCTGGGGAAGGAGCTCAGAGCTCTGCATCTGGATCTGCAGCAGAAGAAGTCATCATGAGCCACTAGGCAGACTTGAGCTTCTGAGACCTCAAAGCCCACCCCCAATGACACACCACCCAACAAAGCCACACCTACTCCAACAAAGGAACACCTCCTAAAGTGCCCCTCCCTAGGGGCCCGTGAGGACTTGCATTAACCACCACACTGCCCATGAACAAATCGCTAACAGCCTGGACTGGCCAGGAGGGGGTGGTCTCTGCCCCTCTCTGACCTGAGTTGGAATTTACATCCCTACTCCACCTGCTGGGGTGTGTGGTTCTGCAGCTGTGGCTTGGCCTAGCTCCTTTACCGTCTTCTCTTTCCCTGTGCAGCTCTAAGAAGGTACATGGAATGATGATGGGATGATGGCTGTGGTGTCCAGAGCAGCCTTTCCCACATGGCTGAAAGAGCCATCACAGCCATGGCCTTCCATTGCTAATCTGGACAACTCCAGGAGGCACCACTTTCATAACTGGTATAGGCAACAGTGTCCTCTGGGGGCTTTTCTGAGCAGCAGGTTTGCTAAATGTCTTCCAGAGTCAGTGTGAACTCAACAGCGTATGCAAGTGTTAAAACTGCACCCATTTTGCAAACAAGAAAACTGAAACAGAAAATTGGTCCAGCATCACACAAGGATGCAAGCAGAACTCAAATCCGGAAAGCCTGGCCCCAGATCTTGTGCCCTTGTCACCTCATAGCCAAGAGTCTCTTGCAGTTGCTCAAACTGTGGTCCAGCTTCCCCCATTTCGCTTCATATGTGGGAACCCTTCAACAGCATGAGGACTGTAAGCCACTTGCGGATCTAAGGTTGAATGCAGATTTGCCTGAGCTCAAAGCCTGTTAGCACTGACCATCCAGGACACCCTGACCACTATCATGGTTGCTGCAGAAAATTCTAGTGACTTGGTTTCCAGCATTGTCAATGGTTCTCACTGTCTTCCCCCAGCAGAGTCTAATAGTACCTGAGTAGGGAGTGAGGATTGAAATAAGTAAAGTAAGTCATGCTACACACAGATCAGCTCCAGGGGGCTATCAGTAGGAGGGCAGCCAAGAAATTATTCCACAGTTCCTTTATATAGGCCAAGCAAAAACAAGTCACATCAATACAAGAAAGAAGTTCATGGAGCAGACAGACTTGTCTTTTTAAACTACTTCCTCTGGCGGATGTGGTCCAAAGTCACACAAACAAGTTTTAAGAAACTTGCTGGAACTTCCTCTTATGTCTGAGGTGAAGCCCAGGGTGAAAACTTGTATTTCTCTGAGTACTCATTAACAGAGCAGCTTGATAAACAAGCAGCTCTCCACAGTCTCCCTTGGCACAGAGGCAACAGCTGGTGAAAGTGTAAGCTGCTTTGAAGTACCAGCGGCAGCAGTGTGAATTCTAGGAGGCTCAGTGTAGACAGGGCCAGGACCAGGACTGGGGAGAGAATTCACAGGGATTCTTGGCCCCATCCCTATTTCTGTGTGGTTGGATTTTTGAAACTGTGGCAAAGCACCTGTGCGAACTATGTGAAGCAGCCAAGGTTTGTCTTGGTTCTCAGGGCTCAGCCCATGGTCACTTGGCTCTGCTGCTTTGCATCTGTGGTGAGGTAGCTTCCCTCACCTGTCAGGAAGCAGGGAGCCACAGGAACCTAACTCACAGCATCCTGAATCTGGACACTAGCCAGGTCAAGGGCACGTGGTCAATACGCAAGCTTCCCCTCAGGCTAATACCACTGGAGAGTTGACACCTCCGGCAGTGGCACTCAGCTGTCATCCCAGTACTTTGGAGACTGGGACAGGAAGATGTCAGGGTCATAGCCAAACTGGGCTACATAGTGAGAGCCTGTCTCAAAGAAAGCAAGAGCTTAACCAAGAGCTTGGGTGTGGCTTGATAGCAGAGCCCCTGCCTAGATTCTTTGACTGAGGGGCTAGGGTATTGCACAGCAATCAATGCCCTGTCCAGGATTCCCCAAGTGAGAGGTTGGGGGCATATCCCAGTGGTACACCGCCTGTCCAGAATCCCGCAGTGAGGGGCTGAGCATGTGGCCCATGTATACCTCCAGTATACATGGGGGTCCACACTGGAAAAACAAGTTAGTTTGTGCCTCGCCTGATGCCAGCTGAGACCAGGTGAATCGCCCATCTTGTCCTCTCTACTGAGAACTCATCCCTGTGATAATCAAGTGTGGCAGTAAGTCCCCTGTGATCGGTCACCCTAGAGACTTCCTAAGGTGCCCAAACTATGTGTTTATTTTCCAGGTCATGGAGAAGTCCAGTTGTGCAAGGCAAAAGAAAGGGCCTCAGGTACTCACAGTCTCTGCAGGAACAGAACTCTGGTCCTAAAGTATGCTACTCAAAGGAAGGAGGGGGGGAGGGAGGAGAGAGAGAGGGGTACCTACCCCAGAGTGGGGGTTCTCAGAATTCACAAGTGAGGGATATGTAGGCCGTAGACCCAAGAAAGTCCCTGGGGTAACTGAAGATTCAGCGGCCGCAGTACTAATGATGTGGCATGCAGTCTAACAACCCGTTCTCCAGAGAGCTCACCCTGTCCCCAGAGATCCGGCGCACTCCTGGGAGACGCCACTAATTCATGGGCTGGGGTCTTTCCCATTGGCCAGCCCCCACCTCTCAACCGCCCCATCACCACACACGTCTATTCTGGGGACCAAGTCCAGCAAGCCCAAGTGCAGCCACTCAGCATAAAGACGGTGGGGCCAGGCAAAGGCTCCTAAGGCTTCCCCTGGGATTTTCCCCTGGTCACATGACCATGCTGGCTGAGAAACAGCCAGCGCCTATCCTGGGCTTCAGAGTGGCATGGGCAGCTTCTTGAGTAAAGGTGACTGATTTGGGACACACTTGACAGCCTTTCTCTGTGAAGCTCGCAGGTCCTGGTGAAGACCGGTATGCTCCCAGCCCGCATCCTGCCCCCTGGCTGCACCCAAAAAAAAGCTTTCCTGGCTGACTTCCTGGAGCACTGCTGTCTCCAGCCCCGGAGGCCTGCTGTTCTTCAGCACTGAAACCTGGAGAAATCCATGGCCTGGTCCCATCCTAAGCCTGCTGGCTAGACAGAGAACACAGGCACGGGATTGTGTTTTGTGTCGTGTGTGTGTGTGTGTGTGTGTGTGTGTGTGTGTGTGTGTGTCCTGTACCCCGTCCCTGGTACCCCGTCTCCTGTCTGCCCCCTCACCCTGTGTTCTCCCTCTCCCAAGCCTGATGGGGAGTTTACAGTTTTTTGTTAATACTTTCTGGTGTTTTTCGTTCTGTTTTTCTTTTGGGACAGTGTTTTGTGTATCTCGTACTGGCCTCAACTCACAGTCCTCCTTCCTCGGTTCCTTGAGTGCTGGGCTGATGTACCACCATGCCCTGTTCAAAGTATGTGTGTGGGCGCACAGCAAGTGTGTTTGCAGAATGTGCATGTGTGTTCAGGGGTCCCCTTCAGTCGCACTCTGCCTTACAGTTTTCTCTCCTTCTCATCTGTTTGTGCGACTGTGTGTACATGATGCCTGTGGGGGATGGAAGGGGGGCGCCACCGTGCCTATGTGTCTTCACCTTGCACCCAGCTTGAGGTAGGGTCTCTGTGCCCTCTGCTTCAGCTGAGAGCTGCTGGATGGGTCTCTGGTCTCATTTCTGTAGGAAATCAGGGATCGCACCCCCACACCTGGCTTTTTACCCAAGTCCTCGGGGTTGCCTGAGCAGGGGGCGCTCCGAGCTACAGAGCTGTTTCCCAGCCCCTCACCTTAGTTTTCCAGTGAGGATCTCTCACTGGACCTTAAGTTTCCCAGTTCAGCTAGACTGGCTGGCCAGAGAGCCTCTTGGATCCTCCTGCCTCTGCCCCAGATTACAGCCAGGCGCATGCGGCCTTGCCCAGCTTCTAGAGGAGCGCTGGGGCTCTGACTCAGGTTGGCATGTTTCTAAGGCAGCGCTTTACTGACTGGGCACTTTCTGAGCCTGACCCATTCTAGAGGATTAGAATATTTTTGAGTTAGCTGTCTCTTCATTCCTGGTGGGAGAGGTTGTGGAAGGTTAGACCTTGTGCTTTGGGACTTTCTTGCTTTCCTCGGGAGGAGGGAGGGTCCCCGGGGCCCTGGCATGTGCACACAGCTCAGCAGAGCCGGGTCCCCGCCCCTTTGCCTCAGAAGCATTTTTCCACCACTCTAGCATCTTGCCAGTTCTCCTGAGTTCTCTCCTCTTCCTCCCCCCAACTCGAAGGCTTTTTCCAAAGCTTTGGACTCAAAAAGTGCTGAGGCCGCTGCTGTCTCCCAGAGTTCTGCACTCCTGTTGTCCCTGGAAGGGAGCCTGCGGAGATGTGCCAGCCCCACCCCCTCAGGGCAGGCAGCAGCCCTGTAAGCTGGGCTGGAGGCTGGGGTGGCTTTGAAAGCAGCCCTTCTCTAACTCCCTAACTAGCTCACAACTCTTTCATAACTTAAAAAAACAACAGACAAACAAAACCCCTTTGAATTTAATGAGCTTTGTTTATTTGTTTATTGAGATGGGGTCTAACTATGTAACCCAGGCTGTTCTTGACTTGAAGCCTTCATGCCAGCCTCCCAGGCAGTACAAAGGATATCAAACCCCCCCCCCCCAAGCCTGCAAAAGCAATGCTAAAATCATACTCATTTCCACATCTGGAAAACTCAGGCACAGAGAGAATAAGTGACCTGCCTAAGGCCCCAGAGCTGTGGTTGCCCCCCTGCAATTCAGATGCAGCAGTGTGAATCCGGGATTAATAAAGAAATCTCTGTCTTGTCTACTCCAGGTGCTGGCTCCCTCCAAGCCAGGGCCCAGCGATCACAGTTCCTGCCCTCCATTGTAGATGCTAGATTTACAGATTCTCTTCTTTCAGCGGCAGTATGGCAGAGGGGTGGACAGTGTGGGAGAGAGGAGAGGACAGTATGGCAGAGAGTGGACAGTGTGGCAGAGGAGAGGACAGTATGGCAGAGAGTGGACAGTGTGGCAGAGGGATGGAGAATATAGCAAATTGGTGGACAGTGCTGTGGAGGGGTGGACAGGATGGAGGAGGAGTGAACAGTGGAAGGGGTGGATGGTGTGGAGGAATGGGGAGTGGGCAGGGGGGAGGGGTGGACAGTGGGGAGGAGGGGTGGACAGTGTGGAGGAGGGTGGACAGTGTGGAGGGGTGGACAGTGTGGGGGAGGGGTGGATGGTGTGGCGGAGGAGTGGCTAGGTTATAAAAGGTCACAGCTTTTGTCCCGCTTGGCTTCTGTGCTGCTGTGCGTGAGCAGACATGATGTGCGTTCATGTGTGTACAGGTGTATATTGTTTGTGTGTGTGTGCATGTCGTGTATGTACGCACGTCAAGTGTGTGTGCAAGTGCGTGCATCGGGATGTGTGTATACAAGTCACAGTAATTTTCCAGTGTTCTCTCCAGTCTTCGGAGGCAGGGTCTCTCCTGCTGTCTCTGCTGCCCGTGCACGGTTCTTCTTCCCTGCCTCCTCTCTCACTGTGGGAAGGCTGGAGTTAAGGTGCACACAGCCTGCCTCTGGCTCTATTATTATTATTATTATTATCATCATCATTATTATTACTACTACTATTATTATTATTATTATTTTAAATGCGGTCTCTAAGGATCGAACTCAGGCTATCAGGCTTCTGTGGCAAATGGTTTTATCCCTCTTTCAACGGTCAGTGCAATCTAAGGTCCCCTCAGAGACAGTCCTCCCCGCTGCTTTGGTGACAGTCCTCACATGGCTCACTGTCAGCCTCAGTGGTTTGAGGAAAACTCTGGCTGGGGCAGTCATCTGGTATGAGGGCAACAAGAAGTTTGATACAATGTATCTTTTCCTCCCTAAGCATGTTCTCTGTGAAATTAATACATTGTTGGGGAGGGCAGCCCAGGGGTCAGAGGACAACCTCGAGTGTCCTTCCTCTGACACTGTGTGTTTTGTGATGGGGTCTCTCCTGAACCTGGAACTCACATTAGGCTTGGCAGGCTCTCTGGGGAGCCCCAGGGTCTGCCTGTCTCCATTACAGATGTGTGACGCCACTGCTGGCTTTTTCACTTGTGTTCTGGGGGTGGACTCCGGGTCCTGGTGCTCATGCAGCAACCACTTATTTATTTATTTATTTATTTATCTATCTATCATTTTAAGGGCTGGGGTACCTTACACGTGTGAGACACAGCACCTCACCCCGCCCCTGTGGCTTGTTTATAGTGAGTCAAGGGCTTGCTGCATAGACCAGGCTAGTCTCAAACATGCAGTCTTCTTGTTTCAGCCTCCCAGAACACAGGGATGATCGATCTCTTTCTCTCTCTCGTTTCTTCCCTCCTTCTCTCCTTCTCTCCTTCTCTCCCTCCCCACCTTGCTACCTCCCAGGGATGGAATCCAAGGCTTCTTCCATGCCAGGCCTGCTAGCCACATCTCCAGCCCAAAGATGACAGTGCCTGTAGGGCATGGGCGATTTAAACCTTTGGTTGTTTAGTGAGCATCTATTTCACATTCTGCTTCAGAGTTCAAGTTCCCGTCTGTGTCCTCATTCTAAAAGATCTCTAAGTTTTAAACCTCTGTCTATATGTCTGTCTGTTTATCTATCTGTCTATCTACCTATCTATCTACCTGCCTATCTAGCTCTCTGTCTGTCTGTCTGCCTGCCTGCCTGCCTGCCTGTGCATGCATGTGCATGCATGTGGAGGTCAGAAGACAGCTTGTGGTAGCTCTGCTTTGTCCGCGTGAGATCCCTGGATCAAACTTGGGATCCGGCTTGATGTCAAGCACATTTACTGGTTGAGTCATCTCAGTGGCCCAATTCTAAAAGCATCTTGAATGCTACTGCTGAGGCCTCTCCTCTTTCCATCTGTGAAATGGAGACGGTGCAAAGCCCACCTCATCTGTCTGAGGTGAACGGACTGAGACAGCTGTCTCAAGGTAGCGCCTGTAAGTTCTATTTAGGACATTTTCCTTTTTTCTTCTTCCCTTCTTCTCTTTCTCCTTTGCATAGCTCTGCCCTTTCCTGGTCGCCTCCCAAAAGGTGGGGTAGATAGATTGTGAGGGGTCTGTGGCTCCATTGCTAGCAGCTGGGAGTGAGAGGAATGCTAAATTAGAGGTGACTGTGGCTAGCTGTGGGTGTAGGAGTGGAGCTGGCGGAAGCGCTCTAACAGAACTCCCCTCTCCTCCCAGGCAAATCAGCTCTCCGCACTTCTGAGGCTCTGGTGGGTTCAGCCTGGCAGGTGGGCATAGAGACACAGCTCAGGTAGGAGCGGTCTGCAGCTGGCAAGGGCCGCAGCTTCTTCCTCCATCCCTAGAGAAAACCCCACAGCCACCGTCTGCATGGCAGGCTTTGCTTTTTCTTACTCTCTAAAAATAAACTCCCTGCTGGATGTGATGGCTGCTGGGCCTTTAGGCACAGAACTTGGGAGACAGAGGCAGGTGGATCGCTGGGTTTCAGGCCAGTCTGGTCTACAGAGAGAGTTCCAGGGCAGCCAGGGCTACACAGAGAAACCCTTTCTCAAAAAACCAAAATAAAATAAAATAAAAATAAATTCTCTGTGACTGAAGTGTTGCTTCCCTGCTTTCTTCCTTAGTCTATCATTTGTACATAGGAAGGCTACTGATTTTTTGTGTATTAATTCTGTGACCTGCTACTCTGTTGAAAGTGTTTCTCAGATGCAGAGGCTTCCTGGTAGAGGTTTTAGTCTTTTATGTATGAAATTATATCATCAGCAAATAAAGATTTGTTGACTTTCTTTTCTATTTGTATCCCCTTACAGCTCTAGCGGAGACTTCAAGTACTAAATTACGTAGGTGTGGGCATCCTTGTGTTGGTACTGATTTCAGTGGAGGTGCTTTGAGTTTCTCTCTCTTCAGGTTGATGTTAGCTGTGGGCTTGCTGTATATTACCTTTATTTTGTTACGATATGTGCCTTGTTTCCCTAGTCTCTCCAGGAGTTTTGTTATGAGGGGATGTTAGGTTTTGTCAAAGGCCTTTCTCTGTATCTCATGAGATGACTGTGCAGAGTTTGTCCTTCAGTTTATTTATATGGTGGATTACATTTACTGGTTTTCATATGTTGAACCATCCCTCCATCTCTGGGATGAAGCCTACCTGGTAGGTGATCTTTTCAATTGATGTGTTCTTGGGTTCTGCTTGAGAGCATTTTATTGAGAATTTTTGCATCCATGTTCATAAGGAAAATTGGTCTATAATTCTCTTTCCTTGTTGGATCTTTGTATAGCTTAGGTATCAAGATAATTGTGGCCTCGTAAAAAGAATTAGTCAATGTTCCTTCAGTTTTTATTTTGCAGAATAATTTGAAAAGTACTGGCTTTAATTCTTCTTTTTAAGTCTGGTTGAATTCTACCCTAAATCTATTTGGCTCTGGGCTTTGTTAGTGGGGAGACATTTAATGACTGCTTCTATTTCACTAGGGGTCTAATGAATCTGTTTAAATTGCTCGGCTGATCTCAGTTTAACTTTGGTAGCTGTTATATCAAGAAGCTTATCAATTTCTTTTAGGTTTTCCAGATTGGTGGAGTACAGATTTTTAAAGTATGTCCTTATGGTTCTCTGGATTTTCTTAGTGTCTGTTGTAACCCCCCCCCTTTTGCCTCTAATTTTATTAATTTGGATCTTCTTTCTCCATCTTTTAGTTAATTTGGCTAAAGTTTTACCAATCTTATTGATTTTTTTAAAAGAATAACTATTTCATCATTGGTTATTTGTATTATTTTTTTGTTTGGTTCTATTTTTATTGATTTCAGCCCTAAGTTTGACTATTTCTTGACACTACTCCTTTTGGGTATTATTTCTTCTTTTTGTTCTAGAGTTTTCATGTGTGGTATTAAGTTGTTAACATGAGATCTTCCCAGCATTTTTTTTTTTAATGTAGGCATTTTAAAAATTGCCTTTATTTTATTCAATAGGTTTGGGTATGTTGTGAGGTTTTTGTTGTTGTTTTGTTTTGTTTCTTCAAGATAGGGCGTCTCTGTGTAGCCCTGGCTGTTCTAGATTGACTTTGTAGACCAGACTGGCCTTGAACTCACAGAGATCCTCCTGCCTCTGTCTTCCTGAGTGCTGGGATTACAGGTGTGTGCCACCACTCCCGGCTCATGTTTTCATTTTTGTCCAAATCTAAAAATATTTTAATTTCCTTTTTAATCTGTCTTGACCCATTTTTCTTTGAGTAGTAAGCTGTTCAGTTTTATGAGTTTGTAAACTTTCTGTTGTTTCTGGTATCCAGTTTAAATTCATGATGGTCTGATATGATGCAAAGTGTTATTTCAATTTTTCAAATATATCTGTTGAGACTATCCTTGTGTCCAAATATGTGGTCAGTTGTGGAGAAATTTTTATGAGCTGCTGAGAATTAGGTATAATTCTGTGTTTTGGTAAGATGTTCTGTAAATTAGTATCTGCTAGGTACATTTGAGCTTTGATGTTATTTGACTCCAGTGTTTTCCTGTTTAGCTTTGCTTTGATGACTTGTCTGTTCATAGTGGGGAGATTAAAGTTATCCACCATAACTGTGTGGGGTCAATATGTGGTTCTGGCTCAGGAAGTGTTGTTTTTTATGAACTTGAGTTTCCTTGTGTTTGGTCCATAAATGTCTGGAATTGTGATATCCTCTTGATGGGTTTTCATCTGGTGAGTATGAGGTATACTTCCCCATCTCTTCTGATTCGTTTTGGTACGAAGTGATTTCATCAGATATTAAAGTGGCTCTATCTGCTTGCTTCTTGGGTCCATATGTTTGGAACTCCTTTTCCATTGTTTTGCCCTGAGGTAATGTCTGTCTTTGAAAGTGACATGTGTTTCTTGGATGCAGCAGAAAGATGGATCCTAGCCAGGTGTATGCCTGTAATCCAGCACGTGGAAGGCAGAGGCAGGCTGATCTTTGTAAATCTGAGGCCTGCTATCCTGATTTACACAGTATGCTCCATGATAGCCTGTTTCCAAAAGAAGAAGAAGAAAGAAAGATGACTTCTGTTTTCTAATCCACTCTGTTATCTTTTTATTGTGGAATTGTTATCAATGAGCAGTGTTTATTGACTCCTGTTATTTTGTTGTTAGGGTATGGGTTCACCCAGCACCCCCATCTCCGGTCTTCTCTTTTACTAGTCTGGGATTATTTATTTCTCATGTCTTCTTGGGTGTATTTAACCTCTTCAGACTACAGTTTTCTTTCTAACACCTTCTGTAGTTTGGGATTTGTACATAGATACGGCTTAACTTTGGTTTTATTGTGGAATGTTGTTCTTTCTCCATCTATTGTGATTGATAGTTTTGCTGGGTATAGTAGTCTAGGCTTGCATGTGTGGTCTCTTAGAGCTTGTAGAACATCCATCCAGGCCCTTCTGGATTTCAAAGTCTCTAAAGTCAGGTGTTATTCTAATTGATCTGCCTTTATATGTAATTTGGTCTTTATCTCTTATAATTTTTTGGTATTCTTTCTTTGCTCTGTATGTTTAGTGTTTTGATTATTATGTGTCGGGGGGTCTTTTCTGGTTCTTTCTATTTGGTATTCTGTATGCTTTTTATACCTTGATAGGCACCTCTTTCTTTAGGTTAGGGAAATTTTACGGTTTTGTTGAAAATATTTTCTGTGATTTTGACCTGGGTTTCTTCTCCTTCCTCTATTCCTATTATTCAAAGGTTTGGTCTTTTCATGGTGTCCCAGATTTCCTGGATGTTTTGTGCATGGATTTTTAAAAACACTTTCTTTGACCAAGGTATCCATTTCTTCTACCTTGTCCTCAGTACCCAAGTTCTCTCTCCATGCCTTCTACTCTGTTGGTGAGGCTTGCCTCTGAGGTTTTTATTTGATTTCTTAAGGTCTTTATTTCTAATTTCATCTCAGTTGGGGTTTTCTTTAGTGACTCTGTTTCTACTTTCATGCCTTGAACAGTTTTTGTCAATTCGTTCCACTATTTGTATTTTCACAGACTCAGTAACGGATCTATTCATGTTCTCTTTAAGGTCCTTGAGCATTTTCATAAAGGCTATTGTGAAGTCCTTGTCTTGTGCTTCAGCTATATTGCGTTTCTACTGTAGCAGGTTACTGGGTTCTGGTGGAGGCACACTGTCTTGGTTGTTAATGTTTGTGGTTTTGCGCTGGTGTCTGGGCATCTGGGTTTGGGATGATCATGATTCTAGGTGTTGATCTCTGGTCTTGTCTTAGTTGGTGGGTGCTCAGTTCCTTGGTTTCTGTTGCCCTCTCTGCATCTCAGGGTAGTGTGGTGACTGAGAGTTGCCTGGTAGAGAGTGATTCTGTAGGTCAGTGGGTGGCAGAGAGGAAAAGAGGGGGCTAAGAGAAAAAGCTGAGAGGGGCTTCAGGAAAGAGCTAAGGGGATCCTGTCCTCACAAAGAGGTGGGGCCACCAGGGAGTTAGAGGTGTGGTGAGAGGAGGGGGTGCTGCAAGTAGGTTGCAATAAAGCAAAGTGTAATCTGGAGATGTAGGGATAAAAAGATCAGGGGCGCCCCGGGACTAGAACAAGAGTCTCTGTTGAATGGTGTTGGAGTGGCATAGGGCGCCTATAAGCAGGTCATTTCTGTGCTGAGGATGAGAATGGAGAGATCATACTGGAGAACTGGGAAGATAACATGATTTACCTGAGTTCCTGCCAGGTACATGTGGTCCCAGGGGTTCCAAGTAGACAGTGTTTCTAGGTATTGGGACTGACACAAAGGAATGGGGTTAGGCTAGAACAGGGGGTGGGGCTGGGAGGTTCCACTGCAAGGTTAGGTGGAGTCCCTGGGGAAAAATGTGGGTGGGGAGGCCCCTGAGGTGGCTTGCTGAGGGCTGGGGATAGGACTAGAGGGGTCAGTGAAGGACTGGAAGAGCTGACTTGTTCTTCCAAACACCTGTAGGCTCTTTACTTGGTACAAATGGCTATTTTTTCCTTTGCCAGCCGCATTCGAGAGACACTGAGCAGTTGTATGCCAATTACCAGGCTATTCTTGTTACTATTCGGCTATGGAAAAGAGCATCAGAGCCCTGACAGTGTCCACCTCTCGGCACCTCGGCCTTTCTCTGTCCCTTTGTATCTGCTTCCTTTCTATCCCCTACACTCCCAACTCTCACATGCCGCCTAGTCTCTGCAGGTTTGGAGCATGATTGTTTGTGGTGCTGGGGTTTAAAAGAAACTTTTATTCACCTGTTTCAATTGTTGTCTTGGAGGCTCACTGCCTCTTCTAACTTAGGCTCAGTCCTGGGAGCTTCTAGTCTTAGTGCAATCTAACCTAGGCCTAGAATGTTTTCTGACTCTGAGATTACTACTGAATAAATTCAACCCTTCTTGTTTTTTCTGAGCTATCGGCTGGCTGGTTCAACTCAGCTATTCTGGCTGAAACTCCTCTCCCAGCTAATTTATACGATCTGGCTTTTTTTCTTGGTCTCTGAATTGTTCTACATGGCCTCAAAATAACTCCAGCAATCTTTTCTAATCTTCTGGCTTCTTCTCATTTTCTGGCTCATTCTGCCTTTGCCTGTGTCTAGCTTGTTCTCTCACTTAAGTTCTCTCTATATAAAATTCTACCAAGTAAAACTGCCTCCTCTCTCTCTCTCTGCATTGCTCCTTAAGTAGTTCCCTTTTCTTTTCTCAGGAGAGTTGGGCATATCCTATATTGTCAAATCTTCTCTGATTCATCACTTTTTCTGCCACTCAATTAAACATCACTTTCAAACATGGGTGCTTCCTTCTACAAACTAACTTTACCTTCATTATTTGGGATTAAAGGCATATACCATCACACCTAGGCCAAAGCTTTTCTTTACCTGAAACTTGCTCTAAACTAGGCTGGCCTTGAACTCAGATCTGCTTGCCTCTGTCTTCTGGATTAAAGGTGTGTTTGTATTTCAGCTGGATCACTCAGACCTGAAAGGTCTTTGGAAGAGATCTCTCACCAGAGCAGCCACGTTCTGAATTGAAATTCCTCTACACTGGCGTTTTGAACACAGAACCTTGCACAAAATAGGGAAGTGCTCTCCTGCTGAGCCAACACCCCCAGCCCCTTATTGGAGGATTCTACCACTGCACCACACCCTGGCCTTTCACTACAGAATTCTAAGCAGGTGCTGTACCATGATCTATCCCTAGCCCTTGTTTTTATCTGTTTTTTTTTTTTTTTTTTTTTTTGAACAATGTTCTTTATGTTGTCTGGTCTAGTCTCAAACTCATGGTCTTCTTCCCTTAGTTTTCCTAATGCTGGTATTGTGGCTATCACAACACCCAGAGCCTATCTCATACCATTTCTGAACTCTTACTATGTTCCGGAGCTGTTCTAGCCACTAGTGATACAGCCTAGAATGAGGTCAGCAAGAGATACAGTTAAATTAGAAAAATAAGCAAGATACAATTAGTTAATATGGTGGAGATGGTGGAACCTGCGGGGTAGGGTCTAGAATTGATGGTCCAAGAAGCTCCTATAGTAAGGAAACATTCCAGGAGCAGCCTGAAGGCAGTGAGGCAAGGAGCCGCCGGACACCTGTGGGAAGAGCCCCTCAGATCAGGGAGACAGTAAGCAGAAAGGCCCTGGGGCAGGAACTTGCTAGGCATGTACATTAAGAAGGCTTAGCAAATGTCCGAGGCCTTCTGCACTGCCGGAGAACTTTGGCCCCTTTCATGACCAGGCCCTGAGCTGGGCAGGGATGACACCTGGCCGAGAGCTGTGCGGAGAGAAGCTAGGAGATGGGGAAGAGGCAGCTGTAGGGAATAAAGGATGGGCGCGGGCCAGGTGGGCCCTGTGGGAGTCAGTTCCGGATCTATTTTGAAGACATAGCAGATGCACGTGGCTTATGGTTTGGGTGTGGAGGATGTGTGAAGGAGAAAATCAAAACATACCCTTGAGGAGTCTGTGGTGAGCAGCTAAGGACAGAGCCGCCATCCATTGAAAGGAAAAGGACAGGGCGGGGGAGTGCTAGAAAGGCCCCAGTCACGCAACTCTCACCACAGCCCCCTTGAATTAGAGAATCTCCCCACAGCAACATTCATGAAGAATGGAATGCAAACATCTATTAATAATTACTCGCAAATGCTACATATTAGCCAGTTTAGATAAACTCTGCTCTCTGGGAAGTTTGCCAGAAAAAAATCTCCAATGAACTTTCTGTAGCTACCAAAGCCAGAAAAACGGCATCAGGAAGTCCATTGCTAGATAGGAAAGCTGGCATCCTGTAGGAATCTATTCAACACTGATTCCTTCATTGCTTCTCCATGAGATCCAGGACCTCCTGGTTGGAAAAACAAATATGACAGAGATGGAGGAGAATGGGTGGGAGAGGACCAAGATCTGCAGGGTGAGAGGCTTGTCAATGAGAACACACTAAGTTGGAGCACAGCTCCAGCCTGCCTAGAATCCCTCAGTGAGGGGCTGGGGATGTGGCTCAGTGGAGAGCCCCTGCCTATAATGCTCTAGAAAGGGGCTGTAGGAGAACACTACCTGGTATTTTCCAAGTCTCTGGATTCCATTCCCTGCATCACATTTATGTGTTTACTATAGTATACTAATATATATTTAATACATGTGACATTTTATTAATATAGCGTATGTTAATAGAGGTGGTCAGATGTTTTGACTGGCAAGCTACATTTGTACAGATTGGGGCAGATACTTTGAACTATGCAACAAAGTGTGGGATAACCTCCTGACCTTCGAATTCTGAAAGCCAAACAAAAATCAGAACACAATGATACATCGTTACTGATTTTGCAAACCCTCGGGAGGCTGGAAAGATGGTTCAGCTGTTAAGAGCTCTGGCTGCTCTTCAGAAGATCCAGGTTGGGTTCTCAGCACCATGTGGCGCTCACACTAGTCTGTAACTCCAGTTCCAAGGGCTCCAACACCCTCTTCTGGCCTCCATGGGCACTGCACGCACACCCATTCTTCATTTCTGCCATATTTGTACACACACACACACACACACACACACACACACACACACATATAACATATGTACCTCCAGACAAAACACACATAAAATCAAACAATTTTTAACAAAGGGCCCTTTTGGGAAGCATTATTAAGCTTTGCCCAGGTGGAATGGGCAAGCAGAGGGTCTGAGCGGGCCTTTGGAAGCTGAGGGCTGAGAGCTGCAGCACCGCCCAGCAATAAAGGCACTCCTCACTGTGCTTGAGAGCCTGAGCCCCACCCTCACGGCCCACGAGGTGAAAGGAGAGGCCGTTTCCCCAGCTTGTCCTCTGACTTCCACCTGTTTGTTGTGGCATGTGCACACACCCCTAAAATAAATATAAGTATCTTTAAAAGCTGAGGATCTGGTAGGAAAGGGGGAAGCGTGCATGTGAGCTTGAACAGTCGATTCTTGAGCCGCCAGGGAAAGAGAGACTGCCTGGTTCTGGGATTGCAGATGGGCCCACATTTATGCTCAAATCCTGCTTTGCAGGCATAGAAACATCTTCCCTGATGCTCCCTAGAAGGCTTTTGAGGCCACTTGTTAGCTAAGTCTTTCTCATTTCTTTTCTGTGGTGCTGGGGATGAACCCAGAAGCTTGCGTGCCACTCCTTGAGACCCTCACTGGGGGATTCCGGGCTGTTGCCCTTTGTCTGAGCCATGTCCCCAGCCAGCCCTTCTTTGTCAAAGCATCCACAGTGCTCTTTCCTTGTTCTGTTACCTAGCTGCCCAGTTTCCAGCCTCTGTTGGGAGGGGACTACCGTTACTTTGGTTGGCTTTGAACCCCCCACTGCCACTGGCAGCAAATTTTCAATTCTCCTTTTGTAACTGGCGCCTCTCCTTTCAGTGTAAGGTAATATTTCAAAGAGTCCAAAGCCATCAGAGCTATAAACATGGGCAAACACATGGACTGGTGGACTCCATAGCAGGGTAGAGGATCCCTGCGAGTGCAGAATGATGCTGGGCAGTGGCTGAGGGGT
This sequence comes from Psammomys obesus, assembly GCF_907164565.1. Lineage (NCBI taxonomy): Eukaryota > Metazoa > Chordata > Mammalia > Rodentia > Muridae > Psammomys > Psammomys obesus. The sequence goes on from NW_026596034.1 coordinate 1,518,520, forward strand.
GAGTCACTCCTCAGTGGGGACTTGGACATTACAGTGAATTTGCTTTCCTGAAGGCAGCACCCTGGGGGACCGAGACATGAGCCATAGAGCATGTTCCCAGGCGATGGATTGGGGTGAGCAGGGCTCTGCTACTGGAGTGTCCGTGCGCTCTGACTGTGTGTGTAAACTGAAGCACAGGAAGCAAGACTACAGGTGTAGCCTAACATGCACTCTTAGTCCTACCCTAGTAGCATGGGGTGCAGTCCTGTGATCCTAGCCCTTGGGAGGTAGAGGCGGGAGGATCAGAACAACAAGGTCAGTCTTGGTTACATAGCACACGTGAGGCCAACCTCGTCTAAGAACCATGAAGCCTTGTCAGGAAGAGAGGAATAGAGCCAAGGGAAAAAATTTAAATCTCTAGGGTGTGTTGGAGAATCCCTAGAAAACCCGTTATACTTCTAAAAACTTAATTTAATACATATGGGTGTTTTATCTACACATATGTCTGTACATAGAAGTCATGCCTAGTACCCACAGAGGCCAGAAGAGGATCTCAGATCCCCTGGACTGTAGATGGCTGTGAGCTGCCATGTGGGTGATGGGAATCGTCCCTGGGTCCTCTGAAAGAACAGTCGGTGCTCTTAACCACTGAGCCATTTCTCTAGCTTCCCATTAGAATTTTTTAATGAAAAAGTTATTTTACTTTTGACAAATATTTAAATCTAAGTTATTTTCATGTCAGTGTTTGTGTGTCAGGGTGCCTATGAGTACAGGTCCCTTGGAGAACATGAGAGGGCACCGGATCCCCTGGAGCTGGAGTTACAGGTAGCTGTGAGCAGCTCCATGTATGGGCTAGGATCTGAACTCCAGTCCTCTGCTAGAGCAGCAAGCGTCTTAACTACTGAGTCATCTCTTCAGCACTATGTTATAAAGGTCTCAGGGAAAAATCCCAGGGGAAGGATGGAGCTCAGTGGTAGAGGGGTGGATTTATTCCTTCCTTCCTTCCAGATTTATTTATTTATTTTATGTAGATGACTGCTTGCTCTGCATGTACCCTGCACACCAGAAGAGGGCATCAGATCCCAGCATAGATGGTTGTGAGCCTACCATGTGGTTGCTGGGAATTGAACTCAGGACCTTTCCAAGAGCAGACAGTGCTCTTAACCACTGAGTCATCTCACCAGCCCTGAGGGATGGATTTCTATCCACACACAGTAAAAAACCAAAAAGAAACAAAAACAAAACAACAACAACAAAAGCACGCATATTACATGTGCATATATAATAAACATGAAAAAACCCAGATTTATTTTGGGATAAAAAGGAGTCATTTTGGTGATAAAAATCACTTTGAAACTAGGTATGATGACTCACACTTGTCATCTTAGTACGATAGGCTGATGCAGGAGGATTGCCAGGAGTGAGACCCTGTCTGGAAACTAAAGGTGCTTTGAGCCAAAGCTGATGTGAGAGGGTCGCCTGAGCTCAGGAGTTCAATGTCAACTGGGCAACATAGCAAGACCCTGACTCAAAACAAACAAGCAGCATGCACTGAGGAGGGACCCCAGCTAAAGCTTGCTGCGTGGCATGGGGACCCGGGTTCTGATCTTCAGGAACCGTGTGAAAGCCATTGCTCAGCAGTGCAAGGCTGTACGCCTAGAACTGGAGACGGAGACCATCCTTCGGGCTCTCTGGCTCAGCAGCTTAGTAGATGAAGTTCATTGAAAGGTCTTGTCTCAAAACAGAAGGCAGAGAGCAACTGAGGAAGACACCCATGATCTCCCTGTGCACATGTGGAGGTCACACACACACACACACACACACACACACACACACACAGGAGCGTGTACACACCCTGCCACAGGCATTAATACACACACAGGTAGATAGACTTTGATCACCAAAGAGACTACTAGAGACAGTGAATGCCCCTGATGCCCAGTCTCTAAGGTGGCATTTCCGTTTTACACATAAGTGCACCAAGACCAGAGAGGTCATTCACTTACCCAGTACTGCACAGCCCAGGTCATGCTGCCTTGGAACACAGCTTTGAGCCCAGTTATAGCTTTCCCTTGACTCTGTCTGAAAAGGGGGAGTTGGGTTTGCTTTTTCTCCATAATTCTTTGAGATGTGTCCTTAAATGAGTGCCTTCAGGGAAAGCACTTTACGCCACAAAGGCTGGGGCCGCGGCCAGGAAGGGAGAAAGAGAAAGATAGAGATGGCATTCACTGCCTCAGGGTCACTCCATTGTGGTCCCTCTGTGAGGTGACGTGCACTCAGGCCCCTCCCCCATCTCCGATATCTCCATACATGGCTCAGATGGTGTGTAAGTCCCCGGGGGGGGGGGCGGGGTGTGCTATCAGGCTCTCCTTGCTGTCTCTAGTGTGTTGTCCTGTGTGTGTCCTCTGAAGCTCAGGCACTGTTGGGTCCCAAAATGGTCACCATAAGGCGGGAGCTCATTTACCACCCCAGGGTAGCTGTGGCACACGCCTGCACACATGTGTCTTCACATTCAGAGACCTGGAGGCAACGTCGCTGTCCAGGTTCTCACCTGAGGCAGGATCTCTCACGAAACCCAGGGCTCCTGTGTCCTGTGGCTTTGTCCTGACACCAGGGTGACGAGGGAATAGAGAAAGGACAGATACACAGACATGTACAGAAAAGCTGGGATCCGGCGGGCTGAGCTCGCTCTGCCAGAGCCCCAGCTACAGGGCCCTGGACAGCAGTGTTTACACAGCCCTGACGGCAGCCCTTATCTCCATAGGGGCCTCTGCATCCGGTAGTCTTAGCATGCACTCACCTGGGGGGAAGAAGAGGCTGCTAGTTATTGCTCACCCTGGTCAATTGTCCACAGATGCTCTCTGGACCAGGTGAAGGCTCTGCCACCCTCACCGGTCTGAGGCATTGGGTTCTTGACATGGCTGTGCTGGCATCAACAATACATATTCCCCTATATAATTTGACAAGCATGAAGAGACCTCAAAATTCCAGCAATGTGGTTTCTGCAGGTTGATAGCAAGGATCTTTGCCAGCTGAGCCAACCTTTACATAGCTCTAAGGTTATGGGTACAAATGCTGGGCATGGTAGGGCACAGCTTTTTACAGTATTTTCGAAGCTAAGGTGGGAGGATTTTGTGTTCAGGTCAGCCTGAGCTACATAAAAACATGTCTCAAAAAAATTTTTTTTTAAAGTAAAAGCATGATTGGAGAGATGGGCCACTGGGTAAAGGAGCTTTACCATCAGGCCTGATGAGCTGAGTTTGATCCCAGGACTCCATAGTTAACCCTGACCTCCACTTCACCCCACCTCACTAATACATAAACACATAAACAAATGCAAGCAATAAATTAAGGTGCAAGTGTTAGAGCCGGACTTTCTAGTGGGAACTTGGGCAACGCTCCCTGGATGGGAACATAGGCGTCATGTGACCCTTCCTGCCTCAGACTCTGCAAGGTTCAGCAAGTTGATATCTGTGAAGCACTTAGAACAAATGACATCAGTGACATAGTGGCTGAACACAGCTGTCACCACCTGGACAGACCTCCATGTCATCTTTTCGGCTTTGCCTAAACTATATCCAGGATTCAAGAAGTTTACATCTTACAGGATGCAGCCCCGGAAGCCCCCTGCCAGCTGGCTTCCCTAGTCTCTGTGGAATGGAACCACACTGAGAGGCAGGGATTCGAGCTCAAGAAATGACGTGCTTTAACATTAGCTCTAAGGTTGTGGCTAGAGATGAAATGCTTCTCCAGAATACAGCAAGACCCTAAGGCAGAGGGGAAGGGTGAAGGAGGAAAGGAGGAAAGGAGGAAAGGAGGGAGGAAATTCAACCAAGTATAGTAGCTTCTTGTTAATTACTGTTTTGATGGAAGTACAACTGCCTTAAGAAATTGGCCTCAGAATGGCACTCACAGCTCTCTGTCTCTCTTGCATGTGTGTGTGTCCTTAGTTTTCCTTGTATAACAAAATGCCCTAGGCAGCTGTGTTTGCCAGTCTGGTTGATATCATACCTGACCCCTGACATAAGCCAAAAGTTTCCCATGTCTCAAGGCTTTGGGGGGCCCATGAGGCAACCAAGCAGCTCCAGTGCTTTAAGCCCTAGATTAGAGGAAGAAGCCACAGTCCCACAGCTCCCCATAACCCAGTTTTCTCCCACTGGGCCTTGCCTCTCAAGGCTCCAATACTTCCCATGAGTGCTCCCTGGAGACTAAGCCGTACTTCTAGGTTCAACATTCTAGGTCCACTTGAGTTCAGTGCTGGTGGGAACTCACCAGGCTCCTAAGAGTCCTGTCTTAGTTCCTTTCAAGAACAGTGACTACCAGTGACCTCCGGCTAAGCTCTGCTTTTCCCATCACCCCCTAAATCTGGGCCTCAGAGACCAAACATGGGGTCTGTCCGAATCACAGCAGATGCTGTCAGGAGGTCTGAGATCTTCAATAGACATGCTACGGATGAAGCCTTGATGACAACCTTGAAGTTCCTGTGGGTTTGGAGCTATGGAAGCTGTCTTCTCACTTACCCAACAAGTCTCAACACGCTCTTAGGAGCTGACAGGGACCTCTGCTCCATGGCATTTCCATGCAGAGCCAGTCTGAAGGAGTCCTCGCCATCTGGAGCTTTGCTGTTTCCTATGCAGCAAAAAGGCTTGCACCAGAGGAACGCTCACCATCCAAGGGAGATTTCTAAAACAACGTTCCTTACCTGTGTAGTGCTATGAGGCAGCTAACAGCGTGTGGGAGTGTTTTAAATTTCCCCTTTAAGAAACATATATTTAATTGTATGCGGCAGAGGATGGAGGCTGTGTGCACATGCCACAGTGTGTGTGCGCGCGCGCACGCATGCGCACATGTGCACACATGTCAGGGGACAGCTTGAGGTTGAATTAGTTCTCTCTTTACAACACCTGAATCCCAGGGATTGAACTCAGGCCATCAAGTCTGGCAGAAGGTATCTTTATCTGCTGAGACATCTCTCTGGCCTTTAAAAAATTGTTGTTTCCTTCCTTCTTATTTATTTAGTTATTCACACATGGGTTTTGTGTAGAAATGTGGCTTCTATGACTGAAAACCACATTAGGGGTTGGAGAGATGCTCAGCGGTTAGGAGTGCTTCCGGCTCTTGCAGAGGATCTGAGTCCAGTTCCCAACACCCAGGTAGAGCACACCGCAACAGCCTGCAGGGCTCCTCCAGGGAGCCAGTGCCTTCTTCTGGCTTCCACTGGTGCTGCACTCATGTGCACATACTAACTCACAGACACACACATAATTAAAAGAGAAATGTAAGTAATTCTTTCTTCTCTTAAATATTTGTTGGGGTTATACTACGATTACATCATCTCCCCCACCCCCTTTCTCCTTTCATATTTTCCCATATTTTACCTCTCCTTGCTCTCTTTCAAACTCATGGCCTCTTTTTCTTTAATTGTTGTTACATATACATGTGTATTATTATACATATGTATTCCTAAATATATCTAAACATATAAACACAACCTGTCCAGTCTGTATAATGTCACTTGTATGTGTATGTTTTTAGGATGTTAGATAACAAGTTGGGGTTCTCTTCCCGTGGGGAGACTAGCTCTTCCGCTCTTAGCGTTCCTGGGTTGCCGTAGTTCTTTGTGTAGGGCTAAGGCCTGTGGACCACCCTTTTCCACACTAGCATGGCTATTAGTGTTGCCTGAATAAATGTTAAAAAGAAAGCACCTTTTAAGCCAGGCTTGGTTCTGCATGCCTTTAATCCCAAGCACTTGGGAGGCAAAGGCAGGCAAATCTCTGTTGAGTTCAAGGCTGGCCTGGTCTACACAGTGAGTTTCAAGCCAGCCAGGGCTACATACTGAGGTCCTGCCTCAAATATAAACAAACAAACAAAAGCAGAATACAAAACAAAAGGGACATTTTAAATTTTACTTATTTTTGTTTGTGTGCATGTGAATGCGTATGTGTTGTCTGGCTAGTTTTATGTCATCTACAGTCATCTGAGAGGAGGAAACTTCAAGAAAATGCACCGTAAGATCAGACTATACACCAGCCTGCAGGGTATTTTCTCAATTAGCGAATGATGATTAGTGATGGGGAGGGCCCAGCCTGTTATGGGTAGGACCACCCCTGGGCTGGAGGTCCTGGGATCTCTAAGAAACCGGCCCGAGCAAGCCATGTTGAGTAAGGCAGTAAGCAGCGCTCCTCCGAGGCAGAGGCCTCTTCACCAGCTCCTGCCTCTAGGATCTTGCCCTGTTGAGCTCCTGTCCTGACTTCCTTTGATGACGAACAGTGATGTGGACGCTGGATAAGCCCTTTCCTCCCCCAGTTGCTTCGGTTGTGGTGTTTGGTCCCAGCAATAGTAATGCTAACTAAGACGTGTGGGTTCACATGAGTACCCACGTGTGTAAGCGCGCATGTGGGGTTAGCCTTGGATGTTGGTCCTCAGCTACTGTCCACTCCGTTTCTTTGAGACAGTCCCTCATCAGCCTGGAACTCACTGAGTAGACAAGACTGGGTGGCCGTGTGCCCTGGGAACCTGCCTGCCTGAGCCCATCCCCAGCTCCCCTACCTACTCACAACTTTCAGCTGCGGTTACAGGTGAACGCTGCTGCACCTGGTTTTCTGTTGTTGTTTGTTTTTTAACATGGATTGTGGGAATTGAACTCAAGTCTTCATGCTTGTAAGATGAGTTACTTTACCAGCTTAGCTATCTTTGGAGCCCAGGTGTTGAAATATACTTAATAGTAGTGACCTCGTATAGTTAGTTTGCTGTCTGGGAGAGTGCTGCCTTAGAAACATCTGACACGTTAAATTACATAATTTGTCTCCACTGAAAGCTCATTGAGCAGACACAGTCATGTGATTCCAGAAAATCAAAAGGGGACAGGGAAACACCACCTTGCAACGTGTCTTCGGGTGAACTGGAAACATTTGGTATGTAGTTCTGATGGCAGAGAACAGGTCATTTGGGACCCTGGAAGGAGAAAAACTGACTCCTCCTCCTCCTCTTCAGTTTTTTGAGACAGGGTTTCTCTGTGTAGCCTTGGCTGTCCTGGATTCACTTTGTAGACCAGGCTGCCTTGACCACACAGAGGTCCAGCTGCCTCTGCCTACCCGAGGACTGGGATTACGGAGATGCACCACTGCGCCCTGCTGACTCTTCTCTTAGGGAGTGTTATAGCTTTGATCTGGAATGTCCTCTAAAGGACCCTGTGCAGAAGGGTTGATCTTCAGGCTATGACACTGTGGGAGGTCAAGGAACCTTTAACAAGTGGAATATTGGGATTGTGACCTTCCTGTCTGTTTCACTTCCTGCACCCATTAAGTGACCGTCTATGACACACACTGCTGCCTTGACACGTGTGCGTGCACAGACATAAAGTATTCAGGGTCAGTGCTGTCAACTGAAATCCCAAGACTGTGAGCCCAGACAGGCCTTTCTCCATTAGCAGGTGACTGCCTCGGGTATTTAGTTACAGTGTCAGGCACTTGGCTGCTGCAGGAAGGGAAGGGAAAGGAAAGCATGGAACCTTAAAACACACTGACTACCTGACTGGAAATGGCTGTATCCCTTGTGTAATGATGAAATAATGCTGTGGCATGCAAATAGACAACCAACAACAGGGGAAATCTTCCCTTTAGGGAAAGTTGTTCATCGTTGCAATTGCTCATGCTGCCATTAACCCCTCTCAATACCTTGCATTAGTTCAAAGCATATAACTCTTATTTAATTTTCATTAGAAATTTCCCTAGGAGAGGCAGGCTGCTCTTCCAGAGGACCTGGGTTCAGGTCCCAGAGCCCATGTGGTGGGCTCTGTAACTCCAGCCCCAGAGGATCCCACACCTTTCTGGCCTCTGCAGACACCACACCCTCATGGTGAAAAGACATACACACAAAGAAAACTAAGTGTTTTCTAAGTAAAAAGATGTGCAAGTGAGAATTTCATATCCAGCTATACTGTTTTCAATATTTATTTTCTATTTATTTATTATTGTGTGTGTGTGTGTGTGTGTGTGTGTGCATGCATGCATGTGTGTTGCCCTCAGAGTCCAGATCCCCTGGAGCTGGAGTTACAGGCAATGACCCTCTTGATGGGAGAGCTGGGAATTGAACTTGGTCCTCAGAAAAGCAGCCGAGGCTGCGCTGCGGTGTCTCTCCAGCTCTGGTTATGCTACTTATGATGGATGAAGAGACTTCCGAGCATGCGCATCTGTAAAGCTTACTTCCACAGCTGTCCGAATGTTGCTCTGTGTTTTCTGTTTTACAATTGCTGCTTTCCCAGAAGTGAGTGACATCTACATTCTCTCCTCTTGATGAGCTTTTGTGACTCACTGGTCAGAACAATCAGAATTGAAGCCTCATCACTTCCCAGTGTTAAGTCACAAAGGAGGCTTCAGACACTGACTTCTTCCAGTGGGATACAAACCTTGCAACTTCTGGACTGGCATTTTTATCCCATTTGCCCTGAACTCACAGTGTGGCGATGCCAAGCAGAGAGACCGCACAAGAGCCGAGAAACTCCAACAAATCCTATTGTTTGGGCCTTTCCAGGCTGCGTGACAGCCCTGTGACTGGGAAACTTTTTCTGAGTTGGTAGCCACGTGAGTCAGGAGTCATGATGACTCCTGACATAAACTGTAACGACTGCTCAGCAGGACTGTTCTGTCTTACTGAGTTTGAGCTATTTTATGCAGCATTAAGCAAGTGAAGCCTCTCGTGAACCCCTTCTCAGAAGGCAAGTGCAACAAGCACGCCAGCACAGCAAGGGAGAGCTGAGAGAGGACAACAGGGTCCAGAAGGGGATGCAGGGGCCCCTCCCTCCACTTCCCTCACACATGGCAGAGGGAGAGTCCAGGCAGGCCACGAGGGCCAGAGAGGCGACCAGGCCACCAGGATTCAACGGGGATCTTACCATCAAATTAGAAGTTACTGTTGAGGAAGGAACGTTTTAAATTAGGACAAGATGGTTGACCAAATGGAAGTGTAGAAGCATAGAAGAGGAGGAAAAATGGTCATCATTTCTTCGCTTGAGGACTGCTAAGCTATATAACTGTGGCGTCTTCCTAACCTGATTTTCACCTAATGTCTGGTTATGGTGTGCACAAAGGGTCAGAGGTTAACATTCGGGTCATCCTCCATTGCTCTCAACTTTTAAAAGTGTTGCTATTTTAACATGTGTGGGTACGTTGCCTGCATGCATATCCGTGCACTGAGTGTGTGCAGTGACAGAGAGGCGGGAAGAAGGTGTCACATCCCCTGAAACAATGACTGCAAGCAGTTGTGAGCCACCTTGTATGTGCTGGGAATCAAACCTAAGTCCTCCAAAGGAGCAGCCAGCGCTCTTGACTGCTGAGCCATCTCTCCATCCCCTCCACCTGTTGTTTGTTTGTTTTTAATGGCCGCACCCAGCTTTTCAATGTGGGTGCCAGGGATCTGAACTGAGGTCTGCACAGCAAGCATTTCGCTGGTGGCACCATCTCCCAGCTCTGCTTCCTGACTATGAGACAAGGATATTGAGCAGATTTAGGGTTGGGAGGGGCGCCAGGGGCTCAGGCAGAAAAGAGAAAGCCCCCTCTTCTGTGGCACCAGCTCAAGCCACACTGCGCTGAGTGCTGGGCCTAGACAGAGTGCTGGCTGTGTCATCGGGCCCTCTCCTCTGGATTGTTCCTGAACACCCCTCACTGCTGATACGTGCTCACAGGGAAGCAGCTTGCACTCCACCTGTTCCTAAGCTCTCTGAAGACCAAGGCTTGTCTCTGCCGTTGGCGCCACTTGGCTTCGTATGTCACTTATTGCGTAAGCTCAGCTTGGGGGGTCTGTGAGTCGGCTCAGCATTTAGAGGTGACTGCCACTAAGCCAGGTGACTTGAGTTCGAGTCTTGCGGCCAGCGTGGTGGAAGGAAAGACTCCAGAATACTGACCTCCGCATTCATACTGTGGCTCTCCACTCCGTCCTGCCCCCATAAATGTAATAAATTTAAAGATCAGTTTAAGTATGATAGTGGCATGGAAAAAGAATATTAACAGTGGAAAATTTAAAAGTGGTTAAATTGAAGTCACTCTACAGCGTGACGGTCCTAAGAGGACAGCAGGGCAACGTGACGAGGAGACAAGGCTGCCATTCTGTGTGACAACCCTCCCGTCCCCGACATCTCTCCAGACATGTCTTCCTCCATACTGCACGCTTTCTTCATTCTGTTTGTTTGTTTTGTCACCATTCAACTTGGAAATGAACACTGTGGCACTCTGCTCACCCACACTTACACACACATACACATACATACATACAAGCATACAGGCATACATACATACAAATATACATACGTACATAAAAAATGTAATTTAAAAGTTAAAGATCAGCTTAAATCCAATAGTGACATGAAAAAAAATAATATTTAACACCGGACGATTTAAATACTGGTTCGCCTGCAAGACGACTGGGCACACAGCAGGCTCAGGAAGACAGCGAGACATATGCACGCACACAGAGCTTCTCTTGCTAGCTGTTTGCATTTTCCCTTTTCCTTAAAGTTCAGACTTCCAAAAAGTTGTACAAATAGCACAAAGAATTCCTGAATATCCTTTGTCTAATTTTCTCAAATGTCAACACTTCCCTCTGACACTCAGCATATTTCTCCTTCTCCTCCCTTTATCTCTCCCTCTTCCCTCTATCCCTCCCTCCTCCCTCCATCCCTCCCTCCAACCTTCCTTTCCTCTCTCTATCTTCTTGGGCCACTGAGAGACCCAATGGCCCTTTAACCTTAGAAGCAGACTTTCCTGAAATAGATGGGTCTCTCACATGAGCACAAAGGAAATGACCACACCCAGAAATCAGTTTCAATACATCATGATCCAACCTGCAGGGAGCCAGCTGTGCCATATAATATCCTTTGTAGCAACGTAAGATCCTGCCTTGAGGATGAATCTCCCATTATGTTTCCGTTCACTGGGATGGGTCACTCATTCTTAAACTGAAGTCTTCACAGTATCCCTTCCTAAAATTCTAGTCCTGTGGCGCACCCCTTCATTTGACCTTGACTGGAAAAAAATCATTCAAAGCCTGCATTCTTGGCAGAGGGATGTGGGCAGTGTCCTTCTTCCTAAGTGCGAAGCAGTCTGATTTACCCCGCTAACTTTGATCGCTTGCTTATCTGCAGGCGCTACACTGCAGAGTCAGTCACCAACAAGTGTCAGGTGGGGGCATAACCCAGCAGTGCTGTCCCTGCCTAGAATCCCCCAGTGAGGGGCAGGGGTGTGGCTCAGCGGTAGAGCACTGTAGGCACTCCCAGCTCAGGTGGAGAATCGTCTATGACAGCAGCTTTGACAGTGTGCATGTGTTCTGTTCTTTCTTGGCTTCCCACCCATGCTTTTTAGACATCTCTGATAGTCCTTGGACATTTTCTTGGCAGTTGCCAAAGTACCTGTTTTCTTTGACCAAAACAAAAGCTCACCATGCTGGATGGCAGGCAGCCCTGAGATGGTTTCAGACCACTTTCTCTAGGGAAAGGAAGCCAGGCTCTTTGGAGACATAACCTGTTCTGGGGCTGTGTGGTGAGGATAATCTTGGAGAGGCTTGTTTTGCCTTGAACTAAGAAAGTGGGGTGCAGTGGACAGTGGCTCGTACTTAAGAGGTTGAGGCAGAAGGATTGCTGAAAGGGCAAGGCACCCCAGAGATCTACATTGAACTCACTATGTAAACCAGGCTGGCTTTCAACTGAAATCTGCCTTCCTCTGCCTCCAAATGCTGAGATTAAAGGTGTGTGCCACCATGCCCAGCTAGCTCCATCACTCTTCTACCTCCAAAGACCCTGAGGCTTAATACTGGCAAGTGCCCAGCCAGGACAGCCGAGACCAAATGCCTTTGAGCTCCTGCTTCTTGCTTCTCAACATGGCTGGCTTTGCTGGTAATTGTGTTAGTCGGCAGGGGAATGCAATCTGGGCTTACCTCAAGGGAGCATTCCTTTCAGTGTTCTGTTCAGTCACACAAACTGCCATCACCCGACAAATGGACCCCAGCTGACGGACGGTTCAACGTAGACCCAGCGGCCGGGGCTTCTGGCCACCTGCTTTTTAAACTCCTTCTGGCCAGAAGGCTAGGGAGGGTCCAAGGCTTTCTCCCAGGTCAGCAGCGGTCACTGGTCTTATTGAAGGCCCAGAATCTACCTATAGCAGCTACTTGAGAGTCTATGAGAAGTTAATGCCTGGTGGTAACATACCCAATGCTCACCACTCTTAAAGGTGAATGAGTCAAATTCCCTGTGGAAAAGAGTTATTGCACAAGGAGAAGATTTTGTTGGGCGAGGCACACACACCTTTGGTCCCAGTACTCTGGCGCAGGGCCAGCCGACCTCTGTGAGTTCAAGATCAGCCGGTTCTGCATAGGGAGTCCCAGGGCAGCAGGCTGTATAGTGAGATCCTGTCCCCAAACAAACAAAAACAAAAATAGAAGCAAATTGAAAAGATACTGAGGAAAGTGAGCCCTCAGGGGCTTTGCTGAAGGACAATTAGGGCTGGGGTGATGGCCGAGTCACTGAAGTGTCTGCTGCCCAAGCTTGAGGACCTGAGTTCAGTCCCCAGCAACCATGTAAAAGGCGGGGCATATGGCAGCACTGGGGAGATGGATCCAAGGAGGACGCCTGGAGCTCACCAGCATCTAGTGAGGTCCAGGCCAGAGAGAGAGAGAGCCTGTGAAAAACAACAAAAATGAAAGTGATAGTTCCTGAGGAGTGAAGCCCAAGGTAGACCTCTGGCCTACACACACACACACACACACACACACACACACACACACACACGAACACGGACAAACACGCGAATGTGCACCCATCCATACGTGAGCATGGACACACATGTATGCACCCACACAAACATGAACACACAGACACACAGACACAAAGTTAGGGGTCAGCACTTGTTTTGTTGTTTGCTTGCTTGTTTGTTTGTTTTTATAGGCAGCATATCACGTAGGCCAAGTTGGCCTTGAACTTCTGCTCACCTTGCTTCTGTCTCCTGAGCGCTGGGATTACAGGTGTGCACCACCACACTGGTTTTATGCAGTTGGGAAGATAGAAACCACGATCTTGTGTGTGTTAGGCCAGCATCTACCAACTAAGCTACACTCCAGCCTGGCAAATAAATGTTACAATACAGTGCGGCCCATGCAGCCTGCCTATCTGTTCTGGAGACACGGGTGGGCACAGGCCCTGAGGGACACTCTTTGTTTTCCACCATGGAGGAAGGCTGAGGTTGGTGTTGGGGCTTCCTTGCCAGAGCCTGAAGAGGGGAATCCCTACAAATAACCATGGAAATAGTGCTTCTGAGCCCAGCACCCAGCAGAGCCCAGCACCCAGCACCCAGCAGAGCCCAGCACCCAGCACCCAGCAGAGCCCAGCACCCAGTACTCAGCAGAGCCCAGCACCCAGAACACTGAAGAGCTACAAGTATTTTTTGTTGAAATCTAATATACTTCCCTCCACTGCATACACACAGACACACACACATACACACACCCCTTACTGAATACACACACATCCTACTGCAAACACACACACACACACACACACACACCACTGCATGCACACACAGACACATATACAGACACACCCCACTGCATACATATACATACACACACACACACACACACACACACACACACACCCCACTGCATACACTCACCATACCTCAATAAAGAATTTTAACAACAGACTGGGGGCGTGACCAGATGATGGACACTCTCCCGGCTCTGGGTTTCACCCCAAGAACTGGGCTTGGTAGCACAGGTCTGAAATCTCAGCACTCAGGAAGTAGAGTTGGGGGGATCAGAACCAAGATTACCTTGGGCTACCCTGCAAGTCTAAGGCCAGCCTAGGCTACGTGAGGCCTGTCCCCAAAAAGTAAAATGGGAGAAATCAGAGAAGCCACGAGTGCTGCCTCATGCTTGTAAGTCCCACAGCGAGGAGGCGGAGGCAGGAGACTGCGGTGAGTTTAAGGCCAGCCTGGGCTAATGAGCTCCCAACTCAAAGAGCGAGCCTTTAAATGGCACACATGTGGAGGCCAGAGAACAATGTGGGGAGAGGCTTCTCCCCTCCATCTTTATGTGGAGGAGCCCAGGGGTCTGACCCAAGCGATCAGGCTTCGGGGCAAGGGCCTTTACCTGTGGAACCATCTCACTAGCCTTTTTTTTTTTTTTTTAAATGAACGAAATTTGCCAAATAAACACATCTGTGCAATTGTCACCCACAGAGAGATGTTCTAAACGGTCCCTTCAGGCTGGGCACCCTTTACCGTCAATGCAGTGACCACTTCAACCGCCTGAGTGACAGCAGGCTTTTGTTCTGCTTTGAACTTTCTAGAGTAGAGATTACACATGACTGAGCGGACAGGGTGGCTCAGCAGGAAAAGGTGATTGCCGGAGTGTGCTTCCCAGGGTCCCTGTGTCCTCTGACCTTCACAGGTGCATCTGGGAGGTGCAAGGGCAACACACAAACGGCACGCTAGGTGTGTCTTTCCATGGATGCAGGGGTGTGCCCTTCCGTGGACACATGTCCTCTTTCTTCTTGGACACCCAGAAGGCTCAGCAAGATGGCTCAGCAGGGAAAGGCGCCAGCTGTGAGAGCCAGAACACCCGAATTCGACCCTGGAGCCATGTAAAGGGCATGAGAGAATCCCCGTCACAGGTGAGCTGTACCCAACAGTAACACAGGGTCAATAAAAGACACGGGCGCCGCAGGTCCCCGCTCACAGGCTGGCTGTGTGCATCGTTAGCACTGACAGGCACACGTCAGGCTGTCCTCTGCGCAGCACAAGGGCTTTTGGACTCAGGGCAGTGACTGAGGTGAATCTTTCAACCTCTCTGGGCCTCAGTGTTCACACGTGTGAATCGGGGCTGCGAGAAGGGGGGTGCGGTGCCACACTTCCCGCTGGGGAGGAGGAGTCTGGAAGACGCTCAGGCTCACCCACCTGCCGGCCTAGTCTAGGTGTCAAACTGCCGGCCAGTGAGGAAATGTGGAGAACAATACGTTAAAAACAAAACAAACAAACAAAAACAAAAACAAAAAACCCTGATGCCAACCACTGCTGATGATCCGTCACCACTCAGTCAATCATCAGTCAATTCATTAATTAAAAAAGGTGTGTGCCACCCACCTCTGGCCTCTGTGCATTTGCACACACGTGTGTAACAGTCCGCGTGCATGTGCACACACACACTTAAATGGGGCTACTGTGAAGGCTCTGTGGGTCTTTATCCAGCACTCCACCCTGCAGATCCGCTCTGGCCTGTAGCTCCGGGGGCTTCAAAAGTCCCTGCAGGTGATGAATCTTAATGCCTTCACCTTGCACGCCTGCTCGCACTCGGCTGTCTCCTGGGCCGGCTGGGGCTACTCAGGCTAAGGCTTCCAGTCACACTGCATGCTACTGGCCTTCGAGACCGTGGGCAGCAGAAGTGTCAGGCGCTGTTGGTCGGGAGCTGCTCCCTCCACACATGAGTGTCAGATTCTTTGTTGTGACTTATTTATATGCTTCGTTTCCTGGGGGAGGATTTGACTGTCTCCCAGAGAGCCTAGGCTCACTCTGGAGCCCAGACTGTCCCTAAACTTACAGCAATCCTCCTGCCTCTGCTTATCGAGTACTTGAGTGCGTGTGCTGCCACACGTGGCTTGTTTTGACACGCTAGAAAATCTTAACCCTTCACACACACGTTGTTTGAGGATGTCCAAACGAACGCTAATACTGTGGGGGCCAAGCAGGCTTTAACCAGCTGACGCTCGCTTCCTCCGCTGCTCCCTCGCCTGTCTACACTCGCTAAGCGAAATTCGTGATCACTCGCTGCCCGGCCTCAGCCTGCCAGCGGGAATGACAGGCCTGTGCCTATAAAATGGGTCCCTTTAGAATTAAGAAACTTCAATTGTGTTTTTAACTGTGTGTGTGTGGAGGCCAGAGCACATCTTTTGAGAGTTGGTTTCTTCTACTATCCGGGTCCTGGGACTCCTCCACTCATGTCAGGCCTGGTGGCCAAGCCCCTTTAAATCCCGTGAGCCATCTTGCTGGTCCCTGATATCGATTCTTTCTCTTTAAAACTTCACCGTTTCGTCTTCTGCGTGATTGCTTTGTTTGAATGCAGGCCTGTGCACCGAGTGCCCGCCTGGAGCCCAAGGAGGCCGGAAGACGGCGTTGGATCCCCTGGAACTGGAGTTGCGGCTGGTTTTGAGCCACTACGTGGGTGCTGGGAACCGAACTGAGTCCTCTGGAAGAGCAGCCTGCTCTCTACCTGCCGAGCCACCTTTCCAGTTCCCAAAACTATTTCTTGGTACATCTGCTTTAGAAGACAGGTTCCCATCTCACGGCGCCTGAAACCTGCCTGTACACGGCCTCACTCCACGAGCAGCCCACGCTCACGTGTGTGGTGTCTGGCAATGAAAGAACCCAGGTGCCCATCAAAACAGAAACAGACAAGAAAACTGCAGTTTTCCTTACACAGAGTAGTATACAGCCAAGAAAATGGACCCCTGCAGAATAACGCTTATCAGGGCTTATCAAAAGCAGCAGCACACCACTCCTGCCGAGGAAGGCACGCAGAGGTCACAGGGCAGTGGCTTTAACAGAACCAGCCCGGCGTGGGCCTGTGGGTGGGTTTCGGGGACGCTGTCCTCCTCGAGGGTTCATTCCTCAACCTGCTCATTCGTGTTTTATGTAGTTTTCTCTGTGTTTATGGGATTTCCAATGGGGGGGGGGGCGGGTGGAGATGATCCAAGTGCCCAGTAGGGTGGGAAGGCGGGGGTGGGGCAGGCAACTCCAGGCCGGCAGCCCCCTAGCATGCTGGGGCTCGGTGAGAGGTCTGCCAGTGGAAGCTCGGAAGGCCCCCGCGCCCCCAGCCTTCCTGAAGGGCCCCAAACTGTTCCTCCAGACCCGCATTTGTTCACGCGGCCGCCCGCCCCAGTCTCCAGACCAGAGCCCCCGGCCTCTAAGTTTCTTCCTTCCCGCTGGGCACGCCTCATTCTAGGAGGCGACGCGGCCCTGGGGTGGCGGCAGGGTCCCCTGCGCGGGAGGACTCTGTCCCGACTTCCCCCCGCGCGCCGGGCCGCGCCTGCTCCCGCGTCGTGATTGGTTGCGCGCGTCGCCGGGTGGGTCTTGCTCCAGGGTGCGGGGCTGCGGTCTAGCCCCGGCTCCCGCCGGCCAGCTCCCTCCGCGCACCCCTCGCCTGCGCTCTCCGCGGGGCCGGGGAAGGGGGGAGGCGCCGGGGCGTGCCAGGCTGTGCCGCAGCCGAGCCGCGGCGCCCGCCCGCCTCCCTGCCCGCGGGGAATTTTCAGGACTGCGCTGCTGCAGTTCCCCCGGCAGCCTGCGCCGCGCCCGCTGCGCGCACACACGCTTCCGCGCGAGGAGCCGGCGGCTGCTGAATCAGAGCAGCGCGGCCTCCGCGAGACCGGGCAGCGCGGCCCCCGACCTCCGCGCCCCCGCGCCCCCGCGCCCGCTCCCGCCGCGCGGGGCCTGGGGGAGGGGCTGCCGCGGTGTCAGGAATTTCCTGCTCTTTCCAGGTCTAGGAAAGTCAGCGAACAGACGGGCCGACCCTTCGCTGCCACCCTCCTCCCGTAGCCAAGACCTGGTTTTGGCTTTTCGTTTTTTAATTTTCTTCTTCTTTTTATTTTTATTTATTTTATTTTTTCAAATGGGCCGAGCCCACGCCTTTAGCAAGATGCCAAGCTGACCCGGACCTCGGAGGAATTTGAAGCTTCTCGCTGCGTCCCGGGGAGGGGGGGACGTCCTTCGCTTAGACTTCGCGTTTTGAAGGGGGTGTGCATTGGAGCGTTGCTTTAAAAAAAAAAAAAAAAACTGATCTTTTTACACTATTTTTTTTTTAACTGAAAAAAAATATTTTTTCTGCTTCTCCGGAGTGGGTGGCCGGGGATCGCCTGGATCGCGTCCTCGGTTATTTTTGCCGCGCCCCTCCCCCGCGCCCCGCCCCCGCGCCCTCCTCCGCACCCCTCCTCCCGCCCGGGGTCACCGCCTCTGCCGGCATGTCCCGAGCCGCGCTCCCCGGCTCGGCCGGGCCGTCCCGCTCGTGAGCCCCCCGAGCCGAGGCCGGGCGCCGCCGCCCGATGGGCTGGGCGGTGGAGCGTCTCCGCAGTCGCAGGTGCAGCCGCCGTCCCCACAGCCCGGCCAGCCTGAGCAGCGGCGGCGGTGGTGGTGGTGGCGGTGGCCGTGGCTTCCGCAGCGTTCGCCGCAGCAACAGCAGCCGCCGCGTAACCCGAGGCCCTTTGCTCTTTGCAGAATGGCCCGCTTTGGAGACGAGATGCCGGGCCGCTACGGCGCAGGCGGAGGAGGCTCGGGGCCGGCCGCCGGGGTGGTCGTGGGCGCCGCGGGCGGCCGAGGAGCCGGGGGCAGCCGGCAGGGCGGGCAGCCCGGAGCGCAGAGGATGTACAAGCAGTCGATGGCGCAGAGAGCGCGGACCATGGCCCTCTACAACCCCATCCCCGTCCGCCAGAACTGCCTCACGGTCAACCGCTCCCTGTTCCTCTTCAGTGAAGACAACGTGGTGAGAAAATACGCCAAAAAGATCACGGAATGGCCATATCCTTTGCCCCAGCCCGGGCGGCTGCGCCTCCCCTCCTCCTCCTCTTCTTCCTCTTCCTCCTCCTCCCTCTGCAGGGCTGAGAGGGAGACCTGGGGGCTGATGGGAGCTAGGGGGCTCCTCGGCGGCTAGGGGCTGGAGATGGGCCCCGGAGCTGAGGGAAGCAGACTCCAGGCCTGCTGGGCTGCGGCTGCAGAGTGAGCCTGCGAGTAGTTAGGAGGCATGGGACTCCGGGGAGTGAGTGGTCGCTGGCAGAGACCGAAGGTCTGGGTCCTGGGTCCTGGGTCGCGCGGGTCTCTTCTGATGGAGACCTAGCTGGGCCAGTGCCTGGACCCTTTGGGTTACAGAGTGAGAGAGCCCGCATGAGCTCCACCTTAGTCCCTTCAGTAATAGGACCCCAACTTCTCAACCTGGCCTTCTACTCAGGTGGGCGCCTCAGGCCTAAGGCATGGGGTACCATGTGTGTGGCCTAGCCATGGAGGAGCCGTCCCTCAGCTCTGGGCCGCCAGCTGCATCTGGGGACCGTCCTGTTTGGTGGTTTGGGGAACACCACTTCTGACCCAGTGTGTCACAGATCAGAGCCCCTTCAGCATTATCTTTTGGGGCGTCAAGAAATATAATCCCATCCACTTAGTGAGGCCCATGGCCTGGGAAGACCTGAGGTCTTCAGTATGTTTCAGTGTGAGAGAAGGCCAAAGCAAGGAAGCAAAGGAAATGGCCCTCAGAAGGGCTGCTATAGTGTACTTGGGTTAGCTTCTCATATTCCGGAGAGCCGGGAGGGAGCACCTGGAAGATCGGCCTCCATATGGACATCTTGGGCAGGTAGGCAACCCCCGTTCCATGAAAGACTCAGGCGGAAGAGGCAAAGAACCGTTTTTCCTTGCTGAGGAGCGATCCACACAGTGGCTCTGATTCCATGAAGTCCTTATTTGCTTTCCATAAACCTGGAAGAGGGCTTGCTTAGCATCCGCGGAGATGCCGGCAGGCGCGGGTGGGTAGAGTCGAGGTTTCTCTGCCATCTAAGCATGACCCAGATTCCCGGTGTGTGTGTGTGGGGGGGACGACACACCCTGCTCCCCAGGCTGGCTGGCCACCCTGCCATGCCCAAATGTGCCTCTTGGCTTTTCAGGCTCCAGTCCATTGAGGGCCAAAATTAGCTGGGCTGGTCAGGTTCCCGGAGTTTGCAAGGGGTCTCTAGCTCTTGTGTAATGGGTGGGGCCATCCTATCTCAGCGAGGGCTGGGCTCTCTGGGCTGTTGGAGTTCTGCTCAAAGAGCATGGATGGGTGCCTTTACTTCTGGGGGCTCCAGATGGTCGGTTCCTGGGGCTGTGAAATTATACCAAGAGCAGGAGGTTTTGGAGCAAGTGGTTTACTTGGAGACTGGTGAAAATTAAGGTCTATGTAGTGGAAGGCCTTTTTTTTTTTTTTTTTTTTTTTTTTTGAGGAGTGTCTCCCTGACCACAGTGTTGTCAGTGCTTAAGAGGGGTGACAGGATTTTGCCCCCCGAATTCCTCCTTGCAAAGGTTGGTCCTGAAGGCTAGCAGTGTGTCCTTCTAAATACTGCCAACCCACTAAAATGTTCAGAGAACCTGTGACTTTAATACCCATCCTGGAGTGAGTAGCCGGAGCTTGGAGCATGTCAGGGGTTCCGAGCACACCTTCAGATGGCTCTAAGCGCTGTCTGGGGCGGGGAGTGGTCACTGTGATGATGGGCCTTCTTGTTGAGATGGCTTTTCCCCTTTCTGCAGCCTTAGAAGAGGAGGCAGAAGAATTGGTTAGCCCTTCCGCTGTCCTCGGCTCACCCCCGTCCATCCTGGAGCCTGCAATTCTGAGAGCTCTGGGTAGTGGCTGAGCCCTGGGCACTGCGAGAACACCCCAACCTTGTTTCTTGGCCAGTTCAGGCCTCACTTGCTTCTGGGTAGTTTTGGAATGAGTGTGTGCACTTTCCCACTCTCTGCAGAGACTCTGTTCCCTTTTTGGTCTGAAGAATCAAACGCATTATACAGCCCCACTCCAGAAGGGAGTGTTTCCCATCCCAGGCCTGTCAGTCTTCAAGCCAGGTCATCTTTCACACAGAGCTGCTTCGGGAGGGGAAAACAGGGAGGGACAGAGTTCCTGAGGCTGTTTCGTCAAGAAATTCAGGCCAATGGGAGTTGATAAATAGACTTGTCTGGGAGTCAAGACACTACACAGATCACTAACTTAAAAAAAAAAATCCAAATACTATGGCATTGAAAGCATAAGTGCTTAAGTAATTTCTCTAAACTTTTTTTAAAATTATTTTTGGGGGTGGAGACAAAGGTCTTATGTAGTTCAGGCTGGCCTCAAACTCACTATGTGGCTGACTGTGATGTGAGACCCCACGTCAGGTTTACTCTGCTGGGTGGAACCAGGGCCTCACATATGCTAGGCAAGCACTTAGCAGCTGAGATACATTCAGGTTTTTTCTTTGTTTGTTTGTCTTTTAAGAATAAAGTCTAAGACATGTACAGACAAGCACAAGAATTGGGTCTGGCAGCACTGATGAGTGGTCAACCTCCAGGCCAAAGGACCTCCCTCTTTCCCTTTCGGGTCACATCCCAACAAGATTAACTGAGCTTCCAACCTCCTTTTGAGCCTCATGTGAATGGCACTGGAGCAGCGTTCTTTTGTACCTGGTTTCTCTGTGGGTACCCTTGAGAGATTTTCTCATGCTGCAAGTGTGTCCAGAACGTTACTGTGTGGTGGCCTCTCAGGTGTTTACCCTAGGGGTGTCCGCTTCTGTGCTGTCTGCTGTTTCCCTCTGAGCGGCCCCACCAGTTTCTGACGTGTGGCTCATGGGGCAATCTGAAACGTGGCGTCTTTGCTGTCTGTGGAAGGGAGGGATTGCAGAACTGTGCAGTTGACTGTGGCACCGACTCTTTCCTACACCTGCTAGAGGGTGTGCTAGAGGGTGGAGCCTTGCTTTCTTTCCAGTTTGGGACAGTTTGCCACCTCAGTTCCATCCTTCTGTCTCCCAGTAGCTCAGGAGGGAGGCCAGTGGTGAAAAGAGTTGTCTTGTATCAGGGTAAGGAACTCCAAGCACAATGTACATTGTATACAATCACTGGAAGGTTGATTAGACTGTAGAGAAGAGCTTCCCCACCCCCACCATGGCCTCTGAAGAGCTGGGCTCTGTTGACTCCATAAAGGGCACTTCAGCTTTCCTAGAGCAGTCCCTCATGATGCCACCTGCTCCATCAAATGTCACTGTCATCCTTCCAGGCCTCCTTATGCTAGTGTCCTCCCCTGCACTGGGTGTGAAATTCCGACTCTTCCAGTGCTGAGGCCTGGTCTGTGTGCTGACATATGCCTTGTTCTCATTACACATTGTCCAAGTTTGTAGACAAGAAGGAGCCTGGAGTCACCGTGGCATCAGGGGAGCTGCAGGTACTGGCTAATTGGCTCTCTCCTCCAGCACAGAGAAGTGTGATGGGACACCCCCCACCCCAGAGAAGTGTGATGGGACCCCTTCCCCCCTCCCCCCGATGTAACAGCCATGGTCAGACACTTGGCCTGACCTGAAACATAGAATGGTCTAGACAGTTCTACTGGGATGGAAAGATGTCCTGAGCCATAGAGTTTCTAGCGATTTTGGGTCTCCTGTTGGTAGGGTTTGTTTCATTAAAATGATGGTTCTGGTTTGTCGTTGGCCTTGAGATGTAGCTCAGGACTCTGCCTTTTCATCCAGGAGTCGCTCCCCCTCCTTAGAAACCGATTTCACTATATAGCCTGGGTTGATCTTGAACTCATGGCCCTGATGTCTCATTCTCCAGAGTGCTGGAATTGTATCAGTGTGCTTCTGAGGAACCCTCTCGCCAGCCAGGGCAGTGTGTGGGGTCTCCAGGTCCCTCCAACACACCCTGTTGTCTTTTCCCTTCCTCTTTGAAAGTAGGTTTACCGAGGTGTGATCTCTTTGTAGCAGGCCTTGTCTTCTGTGTGTTTTGCTTGGTGAGTTTTGACAGATGCGTGGGCTACAGAGCCAGTGCCCCATTTGACATACAGAACAGTTCCATCTCCTTAAAATATTCCCTGTTTCTCTTCTGAGTCAGCACCTCATATCTCCAGTCCCTTGTGACCTGTGACCTCATCTCCATTCTGTAGTTTTTCCTTTTCTAGAAGGTTCTAGAAATAGAATCGTGCACTAGCTTTATTCCTTTTCTTCTCAGTGCTATGGGTGGAATCTGGGATCTCCTGCATGGTAAGAGCCCCATGATTGAGCTGCCTAGCTCTTGATTTTCTGAGGCATAGTCTCTTGATTTGCCTGCCTTCTTGATCCACTCCATCCCAGTGCTGGGAGGCAGGCAGCAGCACGGAGCCTTCAGAGGCTGGCTTCACTCAGGTCTCTGGAAGTCTGAATATCATTGGCTTATCCTCTTCCCCCAGCCCACTGGATCCCTGTCTCATTAGGTAGCCCTGGCTGTCCTGAAACTCAGTCTGTACACCAGGCTGGCCTCAAACTCACAGAGATCTACCTGCCTCTGCCTCCTGAGTGCTGAGATTAAAGGTGTGAGCCACCCCACGCTTCAAGCTGTCCCTTTTATTTACTAAGTAGTTCGCAGTGGATGGGCTACAGCTTGTCCCCTGTGTCCCAGATGAAGGACATTTTGGATGTCTCCAATGTGGGTGATTAGGAACAGAGCGGCTGTCAGTGCCGGTGTCCAGGTTTTATTGGGAACACTGGGGAGACAGAGTTCACTTCTCTTTGGTAAATACCCAGGGATAGCAGAGGTGCCTTTCCTGATAGGAGCCAGCTTAATTTTGCAAGAGTTGAGATGGCAAACTGTCCTCCATAGTGACCACAGAAGACCATCCACTGTCTGTTACCTGTCAAACCCCAGATCCTGAGTTTTGCATCACATGAGGCTGCAGGGTGGAAGCTATCAGACACTGAACTTTTTAGGAAATGGGGACAGTGGTCATGTCAGTGCGACATGTCAGTGAGGATGAGCTCAGAAGCTCTGTGCTCACACTAGAAGGAGTCCTTGTTTCTGTGGTGGCAAAAGCCAGGCTCCATCACTCTGTTTCCTTTGTTACAGCTGCACTGGCTGAGCCACCTTAAACCTTTGTTGAGTGAGTGCAAGAAGGGTCTGTCTTCACCCACATGCTACCGGCTGCAACATCTGATTTGACCTTATGCTGATATTTCCATGTTTGGGGTTTTCTGGGCAGAGGTCTGGGGCCTGTGAACCAGGCTGTTAAGCCAGGGAAGGTCTCCTAAGTGGTGCTTGGGCAGCTGAAAGCAGGGCCTTTGGAGACAAAAAGCAAGCTGTCTGCCAGGTGTTGGGGTGTCCACTCTTGTTCCCTGCTGCCCCACAGAACTGGACACATACCTATTCCCCTCTGTGATGAAGTCACTATAAGGAGGCTTTCCTTGTCCCCACTCTCATGCAGCTAATGCGTTTCCAAGAGTCAGCTCTTGAGGAAGGGGCCATGAGCCCTGAAGAGGACAGAGAGATTCAGCTGGGAGAGTGCTGGCCCAACATTCACAAAACCCTGGGCCTTGTGGAAACCAGTCGCTGTGGCACACACCTGTGATAGCAGCACTCAGGAGGTGGAGGCAGGAGGATCAGAAGTACAAAGTCATCTTCGGCTGTGTAGCCACAGTTGGAGGCCAGTTTGGGCTCCATGAGACCACCATCTCAGACAAACAAAATTCTCAGTAGAACAACAACAACAAAATAACCAGAAATTCTTTGGCATGTGGGTAGCCCAGCCCCGTGTCAGACTCCCTGGAGCCTCTTGTGATGGGGCGTCCTTTCCACGCTTTGGTGGTAAAGAGGCTGCTTCTGCTAGTGTCTTCAGGAGCTCTTTGGGCAGGGGTGGGGAGACTGAAGAGAAAATGGTTGGCATGTCAAGGAAGTTTCAAAACAAAAGAACAGAAATCAGAGTCATTCGGTCTTAAGTGAGGTGGTCGTGTGGTTTGGTTTTGTTGTTTCTCTGAGACAGGGTTTCATGGAGCCGAACTCCATATCCTCCTGCCTCTGCCTCCCAAGTGATGAGATAATAGTCTTGGGCTTCCACGCCCGGGTTCCCGGTGTCGTGTCCCCAAGATGGGCCAATGTGAATTTGTTGGGCAGAAGTCTGCTGTTTCTAACATATCCCTCAAACATTGTGCATCCTTGGCCCTTTCTGGAAGCTTTCAGGGAAAGAGAAAAAAAAAAAAAAAAAAAAAAAACTCATGCCCGTTTGGCCCACTTTTCGATTCCCTTCGGTCTAAGATAAAATTACTTCCCTTCCGCTGCTCAGTCCCTCCCTCAGGGGTGACAGGGTGAGGGTTTGAACTGTGTAATTAGCTTCCTGAGGCCTCCTCCCACCTCTTGTCCTGTCCTTCAGAGCCGGTCAGGAGAGCAGCTCAGAATGAGACCAAAGGCCCCAGCCGCTTCTGTGGCCATCCTTGGGTGAGCACTGTAGACCCACCAAAGGCCGCTGTTCAGACCTCGGATTAGAATTTGGGAGTTTTCTTGGTGTGGGAGGCCCATCTGTCAGGAGGATCTTAAGTTCCTGGTCAGGATGGGCCCTCAGTGAGACCTTGTATGGGAAACTCAAACAAAACAAAGAGTATATTGAGCGTATCTTCCCAAATTCCCATCTCTGTCTACCATGACTATCTAAGTGAAGAACGCAAGGACTGTTGTTGGGGTGAGACAGGTAGACTGTGAACTGCCTCAGTTACCTGTCCTGGGTGTTTGAGGCCCATCAGTTCTGAGCAAATGAAGATGTTGGTGTCTGCAGTGATTCATTCTTGTTTTGGGTGCTGGGGATTGAACCCAGGGGCCACACATGCTTTGGTGTGTGTGTGTGTGTGTGTGTGTGTGTGTGTGTGTGTGTGTGTATGTATGTGTGTGTGTGTATGTGTGTGTATATTGTGTATGTGTATCTGTGTATGTGCGTGTATATGTGTGTGTATGTGTATGTATGTGTGTGTGTGTGTCTGTGTGTGTATATGTGTGTGTATGTGCGTGTATGTGTGTGTGTCTCTGTGTGTTTGTGTATGTGTGTGTGTATGTATGTATGTATGAGTGTATGTGTATTCATATTTATGAATGGATGAAGTGGCTGTAGACACCAGGAGACAACCTTGGATGTTGTTCCTCAGGTGTGTCCACCGTAGTTTTTGAGACAGGGTCTCTCTCCAGGGGTCTAGGTTCTCCAGTTCAGCTAGGCTGCCTGTAAGGCCCAGGGAGCTAGCCATCTCCACCTCTCTACCATCAGGATAAAACATTGCCACACTTGGATGTTCCGTGGGTTCTGGGGATCAATGCTTACTCAGCCTAGCGCTTTCCTGGCGTGAACCTCCCAGTTCAGTTGTAGGGCCTTAGTTCTAGGCCACTGGGTTTTGTTTGTTTGTTTTGTTTCCCACTGTTTATGTAGAGCCAGGGTCTCACTAGGTGGCCTAAGCTAGCCTTTAACTTGTGTTCCTCCTGCCTCAGCTTTCTGGGTGCTGGGGCGGCAGATGTGAGCCGCTACACCCAGCTCCGCACCCAACAGAGAGGACAAGATTTTATCCAGTGACTGTTAAGTGATGAAGGTGGCTGTCCAGGTGACGTGACCTCTCTCTAAGAAGCTAAGTTGTTCTCTGAGGCCTACTGCTTCTGGAAGCCGCTTAGGAGCAGCTGTGAGAGGCCATTGCCAGGAAGTGCTGAAGCTGACTTTGGTTATCTGGCTCCCATCAGGCATAGCTTGGCTCTGTTCAGCACGGGTCTTCCTTTGACTGTCTGTTTCTTTATCTGGTGTTTATTTAGTGCATGTGTGTCTGTGTGTGGAGGCCAGAGGTCAGCCTTCAGCAGGACTCCTCAGGAGCCATCACCTTGTTTTCTGAGACATGGGCTCTCATTGGTCTGGAGCTTTCTTTTTTTTTTTAATTTTATTTATTATTATCATTTATTACAATTTATTCACTTTGTATCCAGGCTGTGCCCCCTCCTTCATCTCCTCCCAGTCCACCCTCCTTCCCTCTTCTCCCCCTATGTCCTATCAGTGGGCCATTCCCCAGTCCACCGATAGGAGAGGTGGCTTGGAGCTTTCTAAGTAGGACAGGCTGGGTGGCCAGAGAGCCTGGGGATCTTTCTGGTTTCTACCTCTCCCCAGTGCTGGAGTGACCAGCACATGCCACCATGCTTGGCTTATGTATGTTCCGGGGACTGAACTAATGTCCTCATGCTTGCAAGGCAAACACTGCGGACTGGGTTATCTCTCCACCCCCGCCCCCTGTGTTAGGTATGGAAACGGGGTCTTACAAATGCTTGCCACACACTCTACCACCAAGCGACAGCGGCAGCCCTCCTTTTACCTTTTATTTTGAGGGTTTCACTGTGCAGCCAGGCCCTGCGCTTGTAATTTTTCTACGTCCGCTTTCTGAGTGCTGCTAGCTCTTAAAGGTGTTTGGTGGTTGCTGCTCCCATTTGCAAGCCCTGGGGCTATGACAGGGTCCAGCGTAGTCATGCTGACAAACACCACTCACTCTGACAGGTGGGCTTTCCACCTTGGACCTGTGCATTTTATATGAATGACTGTATGAAATGAACATAAGACTTTAAACCATATTTTAGGACATGGCTCAGTGGAAGAGCACTTGCTCCATGCAGGAGGCCCTGCCTTTAATCCCTAGTACCTCCAGCTACTCCTAAATCAAAGGAGCAATGCTGAGGCAGTTCCTGTTCTGTGGGATTTGGCAGAGTCTGGCCAACCAAGCTATTGAGACCTTCGCCTGCACAGTTTCCTGTCCACATAGTCCTAGGCCCTGGGAGGGACGTGAGGTTTGTACTTGCCACTGTGACGCCTCCTTGAGAGAGGACTGGATTAGGAGGGAAGGGGAGCAGAGAGGACAGGGCAGAGCGGAAACAGGTAGGGATGGGCGGCCTGGCTGCAGTCGCCCTCCTCCCTTACACCTGCTGCCTCAGCCTCCTTGTTTGTTCAGCGAGGGCAGGGCTCCTTTGTCCACAGAACTACGAGAAGGATATAAAGTACGCAGGTGGCGTGGACAATCCCCTTGTAAAGAGAGTAGGACTCCACAGTCTGAAGACAGACTTAGCGCCCTGGGCCTCTGGGGTCTGGTGTGTGTTATTACAGCTGCTGCTGATATTACTGTGTTACTCATGTTGCTGGGTGATGGGGATGGATGGGTTCCAGGGCATTGTGTCACCCAGCCGCAGTATTGAAGTGGGGAAACTGACTTCTCTTCATGTCCACTCCCGGTCCCAGGCTCTCGAAGGCAGTCAGTCTTTTGGTTGAGCTATGAGCCACCACCATGTGGCTGTTGGGAACTGAACTTGGGCTCTCTGCAGGAGCTCCTAACCACTGAGCCGTCTCTCCAGCCTGCACTCTGTTTCTGAGCTTCATTTCGGTTGTGTGTGTATTGGCACATTGTTTACTCTTTTCCTCTGCCCTCTTACGTTCTGGGTTAGCTCAACAGTTTATCTATCCTCTCTGATGTGCATTCAGGGCATTTCCAGTTTGATGTGATTTTTATCTCCTTTGCCTTTAGGAGCAGTGTTAATGTGATGAGTGGATAATTTCTAAGTCCAGGAATGAATGAATCCAGGGTGTTCTTTGAGATTATGCATGGGCATCAAGTTTCAGCTAGAATCAGCTGAGAGCTGTCAGCGTTTAGAGGACACCAGCCACCCACAGGCTGGTCTCAAGAAATCTCACAGTCCGTAAGTGGTTCTTATGCAAGACTGGACCATTCAATCTTCCCCAGGCCCGTGTGTGTATGTGAGAACCCGTGGTTTGGGCCTTGCTAGTGACAGTGGCTGCGTGGAGGCATAGACAGAGTGGAGCTTGAGTCCCGGGGGAGAGGTGATGTCTGTAAGGGGTGATTAGGCAGAAATGGAGGCAGCTCAGCTGTGGAGCTCTGGCTAGAACCCCCCCTGAGTGGCCAGGGTGTGGCTCAGAGGTGAAGACCCTGCCCAAAATCCTCCAGTGAGAGGCTGGAGGTGAGACTTAGTGGCAGAGTCCCTGCCTAGGTCCCCCCAACTGAGGGGTTAGGGGTGTGGCTTGCTGTGTAGAGTGATTGCTCTGGGATCATCCCATGTACAGCAAAGACAGAAAAGATGAGTAGGTCCTGAGGGTTCTGCTTTTGTGAATGGGTTAAAGCTCTTGTCAGGGTAATAGGCTTCCGGTGACAGGATGATTCTCCCCCAGCCCCACCCGCCTTCTTTGAAGCTTTCTCTCTTGCCTTTCTGATCTCTGCCGTGGGATGATGTGGCGTGATGACCCTCATAGATGTGCTTTGACACTGGGCTCCAAAGCTTTGAGAAATGCGTTTGTTTCCTTTATACATTACCCAGCATGAGATACTCCATCACGACGTCACACAGTGGGCTAAGGGCGATGCGCGGTCTGTGCTTCAGGCTTTTACTGGCTCTCATCTCAGATGACTGACCGACTGCATTAGTTCAGGTGGTGCTTTCTACAGTGGGCAGCACTCAGCATAATGGACTCTTCACAGAGAGATGGGTGCATGATGGACGCATTTGGGCTTCTCTGACCTGATGCTTGGATTGCCGTATGACACATAGTAGGTGTTTCATGTGTTTCTATTCTGCTGCTTTGGCATTTATCTTATTGTTTGGAGTCTTTGCTGTGTGCGTCTACTTTGCTTCAGGATCTAAGCAAAAGGAAAGGCAGCTACAGCCTTATTTTCTATTCCCCGAGTGCCGGGGAAGGAACCCAGCACCCCTGCACATGCTATACAAGTCAGCCAGTGAGCTATGCCCTAGTCCCTGTTAATACTAGAATCTCTTGGTTCCCAAGCCCAGGCCAGATTTTTCCACCTCTCAGCCATCTGTTTGTATGTTCCTAGTCACTCCCTCCCGTTCCCCGTGACACAATGCCAGGCTCTCCTCCCCCCCCCTCCCTTTCTCTCTGCACCTCACCCTGCCTCTGTGAGTACCTCCTTTCAAGGCATCTGATACTTCAAAACCATAAGAACAGACCATCTTCTACAAGGGTCTTGCAAGGTTTCAAACTGTTGGGGCATTGAAGAACTTAGAAAGGTTTGTGGCCTTTAATCACTTTTGGAAGTTTTTTTTGAGTGAACTTTCGACAGTTGTGTTTTTAATCATATTGAAGCAGTTTCTGTTTTGGGTCATGGCTGGGTGAAGAGGGAGGTCCATGAAGTTATGTTGGAGGAGTGGGTTGATTGATGGACAGTGTCTTAGCCACTTTTCTGGTGCTGTGACAAAATACCTTGACCAAGGCAACTTAGAGAAGGAAGTGTTTATTTGAGCTTATGGTTCCAGAGGAATAAGAGTCCATTGTGGTGGGAAGACATGGCAGCAAGCGTCAGGCTTGGCAGCAGGAGCAGGCAGTTGAGAGATCACATCTTCAAATACAAGCATGAACTACAGAGAAAACTGGAAGTAGGGTGAGCCCATACAACCTCAAAGCCCACTATCAGTGTACTTTCTCTAGGAAGGCTGCATCACATGGACATCCCCAAACAGTGTCACAAACTGGGAGCCAAGTGTTCAAATACAGCAGCCCATAGGGATCATTCTTATCCGAACTACCACAGACAGCTGCTTGGGTAAATGTATGGGTGGAAGAATTGATAATTGCTTGGATGGATGAATGGATGTAGAGTGGATGGATGGATGTTGGATGGTCAATGGACAGATGAGTGAATGGCTGGTTAGATGGGTGGGTGTGTGAGTAGGTAGATGAGTGAGTGGAGAGGCGGTCAGTAGAAGGATGAGTGGGTGGATGGATGGATGGATGGATGGGTAGATGGGTTGGTGGATAGATTTGCTGGCATAAGGATTAGTATGTGGGTGGATCAGATATAATGATGAAGGGATCAAATTGAAAGATGGAAAAACGAGTGGGCAGGTAGACGGGTATTTATTGGATGTCAGTGCATGGTCTAGGCAAGGTTTGTGCTTGGATCTCGACATGTGCTCTTAATACTGACTTGGGAGCATACCGTTCTCTGTTTCTGCCCTGTCATGCCTTCTCCAGTGACAACCCACTCTTATCTGCTGCTCCTGAAATCCAGTAGGCTTGTGTGCTTTTGTCATGCTTTTCTAACAAGGCTGCTCTTGAAGATCAGAGAGCAGACACCTGCCTTCTTTGCACTTGGCACTCCCTGCATTATGCCACATGCAAGTGCTCAGTTGGGCTGCTGTGGGGAAGGTTAGCAGAGTTGTTGACAGACGTTATTAAAATCTGGAAACATCTCTTCCGTTTGTTTCAGCTATGGGACAGAAAGTGAAACTCCTTGGCTTTTGCTGTGTGGCTAGAGAGGATGATATGAGGTGATGAGCCAGTTGGGTCATATCTTCTCCAGGAAGTCTAAGGAAATGCTCATGATGGTTGCCCAGCAGTCATAACACAGGTTACAGAATCAGAGGGTCCCGCGAGGCAGCGCAGCCTGATCCCTGTTGTATCTTTTGTCTCAGTCTCCCATTCTGCTCTTCACTCTGTCCCATAGACCCGGCTCATTTGCATAATGGTCTTCACTCCACCTGGGTCGCTTCCTACAAGTCTTCCATAGAGAGCCCCTTCTCAGGTCACCTACTCCAAGTGGTCCAGCCTCTTCACTTATTGAATACTAATGTACGAAGAGGCATGTGAAATCTGTGGACATTCTCCCAGGCACAAAGAACTATAAGGATATTTTTGATGTATCTAGTGCCATAACCTTTTTATGGATACAGATTTGTGAGTACAATTTCATGTCATTCTTGGAACACATCAGACCACCATGTCTGGTCGGGCAGGTTGTACACTAAACAAAGGTAGTGGATCACACATCAGAGGCATCAGAGAGCTGTATATTTGTTGATGGAACTTCAGAATCTTGCTCTGACAAACTGAAGCTATTATGACAGTTTTTGACAGATGGCCTTAACAACTTGAGAAAGGGGCGTCCTGTTTAAATTCTCACAGCGGTGCTGTATGCATTGGCAGAAACCCCAGAAAAGATTATTTTGTTAGTATCTGGTGATGTTCTGCTTTCTGGGGTGTGGAAAGCCTCCTTCGCTGTCTCCGAGGTCTGGCTGTTCTGAACACTGCAGGGAACGTCTTTGTGGCGCGGATCTGTCCGTGGTGCTGAAAACTTCTCAATGGCGTTCTTGTCTCCACACCCCAGGCCGTTGTCACTGCTGCCCTCACTCTGAGGAAGGGGCTCCGAGGAAAGGTGATTGGCACATTCAAGATGTGGATGGTGCAGAGAAGGGTAGGGCAGCAGAGTGATTTGGAAACTGTCCTGGACCACATGGAAAGCTTCCCTTTTGAGCATGGGGTAATTCCATTCGCCAGTGTCTGGAAACATTTTTGGTGGTCACAGATGTGGGTGGTGGGTAGGATGCTGCTGTTACCTGAGCAGGAACCAGAACTGCTTCAAAGCACCCGAAAATGCTCAGGACAGCCCCTCCAATAGAGAGTTCCTCAGCCCAGGGAGCTGGGAAAATGGAGGCCGAGGAACCCTGCTGCCCTGGGCCACTTTGAGGGGAGTGGGTGGATTTAGGATTTTTGGGTGACTTAAATTTCATTTACAGCTTCTTTTCCCTGCTGGGTGTCTAAGCCAGTTTTCTGTGAACTTTAGATCTCACACGATCAGCAACAAGCCTGCTACCAACAGATCCGTTGATATAAATATAGAGGAGTGTGTGGAAGGAGGTCTCAGCTGGAGTTGGGAATGTGGGATGTAAGCTGCTGTGGCCTCTCCTCTTGCCGCCTCCTTCTGCTGCCCAGCTCTTAAGTCGTGCCTCACTATCTTCGGGTTCCTGTTTTGGGCATCTGTGGTGTCAACTGTGGCTCTGGGGTCCCTTCCTTCTGTCATTAGGGTGCACCTTAGGCATCCCTGGGAGGCAGGGGCATGGAGTGATGAGGGCTGAGATTTGAGGAACTGCGTGTCTATTCATGCAGCTTTTATTGAGCACATACTGTGTGCCACAGAGAGGGATGAGAAGGCAGTGGGGCCATTTGAGCTTAGGAGTTTACTTCGCAGGAATGACACAGTTTGCCCTCATTCTCCCACCCCGACATGCCTTACACCTTTGACTGTCTGACACAGTAGGGTCATGTGTTGTCACTGCTTTGAGACTGGCCTTTTCCCCATCAGTACCAGTCAGGAGGCCTGAGTGAGTATACCTGATTTCCTGTTTCCTTGGGTAGATTCCCAGCAGTGACATGGCAGGCTTATTCTTATGACGCAAGAAGAGTCTAGGGGCTGGAAGATGATAAAGGGCTTGCTCTGGAAAACAAGGACCTGAGTTTGAATCCTAACACCCATGTACAAGGCCAGGCATGGTGGTGATGTGTGCTTGTGATCCCAGGGCTGGGGAGGTAGAGCCAGGCAGGTCCCTGGGGCTTACTGCTCTAATTGGAGAGCTCTGAGCCAGTGTGAGACCCTGTTTGAAATGAGGCAGACAGTGCTCCTGGCATGTACATGCTCATACGTGATTAAAAGAAAAAAAAAGATGGGGAGGAGGGAAGGAGAGGTGGTGGTGTCTGCATCCCATTTTGCTGCATTTTGCACAGAAAGTTATTTGAGCCCCTACAGTTTGTTTTGTGAAGCTTTAGCTCTGTGCCCTCAGGAGCATTCTGTGCAGAGGTCTTGGGAGATGGAACTAGGTTGTACAGACGCTGCCAGCATCTGTTCCTAGCTTGGAGATCAAGGCTATCTGTCGTGGTGCAGGGTACAGAAGAAACACACTGCCTCTGTTCAGATCCCAGCTCTGCTCCCCAAGCGACATCCATGTCAC
Organism: Psammomys obesus; assembly: GCF_907164565.1. Classification (NCBI taxonomy): domain Eukaryota; kingdom Metazoa; phylum Chordata; class Mammalia; order Rodentia; family Muridae; genus Psammomys; species Psammomys obesus. The sequence continues at coordinate 1,551,777 of NW_026596034.1, forward strand.
TTCTGGTTCTGAGGCCCTGTAAAGTGGGTGCCCCACAGAGCCCCAGATGATGGATTGTATCACAGCTCAGGACAACACAGTAGGTGTTGGGTCCCAGTTTGCATGTTTCTGTTACAGATGAGATGCTAGCTTGGCATACAGTGCAGAGGTGTGTCTCCCTGTGTGTGTGTTCCTGGTGGCTTGTGGGGGATAACCACTCCTTTATTTCAGCAGCTTCCAGAACAGAGCATGCTCTCCCAGCCCCCAGCCAGCCTGGTTGCCTCTAAATGACCAGATAGAATTCCATACCATTCCCCAAATGACAAAACTTGGATTATTTAACCTGAACTATTTCCCTCGGGTGTGACATGTTGTGTGTAATGGAGCAGATAGGCTGGAGCGTGCTACAGAAGACTTTGGGCTGTCATCACACGGCAATGCAGGGACAGCCAGCGTCATACTGGCTTCCTTCCCATACATACATACATGCATATATACATATGTACTCCTTTCTGGAGAGGCAGGAGACTAACATAGCCCTCACCAGATCCCATCACCACTCCCCACTACCCGTCTGTGGCGTGTGGTCTTGGGAGCACTAGCAGAGGAGGAGGGCGAGCCAACGGTGTGCCAGGATTGATTGCGGCCTCACCGTGATGAGATATGCATGGCTGCCCTGACATCACTAGCCTAGTATTATTCCTGTTGCTGTGATAAAATGTCACGACAAAAGGCAACTCAGGAAAGAGTTGGCTTCCACCTCCACATTAGAGTCCAGGGAAGTCACAGAGCTAGAGACAGCCCATCACAGCGCACTCACGGCCACCAGCAGAGAACTGGGTGCCCCATGTGCCATCTGCTTGCTAAGAACTCAGCTAGCTTTCTTTACTCATAAACACCCAGGGTCCCAAACCAGGAATGGTGCCACCCACAGTGGGCAGAGCCCTCCCACATCAGTTAACAATCAAGACAATCCCCGGAAGACGTTCCCCTGTGCAGATTGAAGGCATGGCTGGCACCACCCCAGTGAGCTCATTTTCTTGGCACCTTTGCAACAGTTGGAACAGAGGAAATGCCACTCTTTAGGAAATAAACTTTGGAAAAAAATTAAGCATATTGGGCTAGGAAGATGGTACAGTGGTTAAGAGTGCTTGCCGCTCTTGCAGAGGACCCAAGGTTGATTCCTAGCACCTATTTTAAGCAACTCACATCCGCCTATAACCCAACTCTAGGATATCAGGTGTGTACATGTAGATACACACACATCCATGTGTGTGTATGCACGCACGCGCCAACCATGCACGAACCACCCACACATGCACACATGCATGATTTTAAATAAATAAAAAGGGGGTGGGAAGAAATTTGAGGCGGGGCTAGTGGAATAAAGGCACTTTCCTTACAAGCGTGGTGACCTGAGTTGGTCCCCAGAGCACATAAAGGTGGAAAGAGAGAAATGATTCCACAAAGTTATCTTCTGTCTTAATCGCTGTTCTATTGCTGTACAGAGATACTATGACCAGGGCGACTTATAACGGAAAGCAAAATAATTAGGGCCTTGCCTACAGTTTTAGAGGATGAGCCCACAGTCATATGGTAGGAAGCATGGTGGCAGATAGGCCTGGGGCTGAGAGTTTAGCTTACATCTGTTCATGGCAGAGAAAGAGACAGGGACAGACAGACAGAGACGGAGAGACAGAGACCAGACTTGGCAAATGAGTTTAATACCTCAAAGCCCACCCCCAGTGACACACCTCTTTCAACAAGGCCACACCCACTACTTTCCCAAACAGTCCACCTACTGGAAACCACCTACTGGAGACTATGGGGTCATGCTCATCCAAACCATCACACCCTCCGACCTCATCATGTATGTTGTGTCTCTTGCACCTCCAATAATAAGTGAAAATTAAGAAAATTGAGAAAAATGCACATACCATCAAAATCACTATTAACCTCTTTTTTATGGTACTGCGGGCAGAATCCAGAGCCAGGCTAGCCCTCACAGCAGGCCTCATTTATGCCAGGCTGGCCTTC
>NW_026596034.1:1553802-1583816 GCF_907164565.1 Psammomys obesus
CCAGGCTAGCCCTCACAGCAGGCCTCATTTATGCCAGGCTGGCCTTCGCAGCAGGCTTCATGCATACCAGGCTAGCCTAACTCACAACAGCTTTCATCATCAGCCATCTTTAAACATGCAGTTTAGTAGCCTTTGTGATGCCATGCCACCATCACCTCTACTGGGTTCCAAGACATTTCCATCACCCCAGAGGCAGCCTGTGACTGACCAGTGGGCGTTCCCTCTTCACCCTCTTGTCCTAGTTGCTGCTGACAGCCGGTATTCATAAAATGGGTCCTAGGTTTACTTTCCTAGTTTTGAGGGTTTGAGTCCCCTTCTCTGGAAGATGATCTTGACACTCAGGCAGGGATGTGGGGATGCCCAGCTCCCTAACTCCCTGGGTCTCTGTGTCTCCCAAAGCACCTGGTCCCTACGAGCAGTCTCTGCTAATCAGAGCAGCAGGTGACAGCCAGCCCTCGGGGGTGGCCATCAGCCAGAGCCTTCATCCCGGCCGGATGCCTTCCTGTAAATATTTAATAAACAAGACCTACAACTGGCCATGCTGAGCGTGTTTGATAGTAGAGGTAATGAGGGGCTGAGAGTGGCAGGCGGCCACAGCCCCCTCCTGAGCCTGACAGGCAGGAGCTGAGAGGCAGGCCGGAGGACAGTGGTGACCACTTCTCTTTCTTTAGCACTGTTTTTGGTCACTTGATAAATATGTGGTGGGTTGGGAGTTAGGGGACAACACACATGAGAACAGGAAAGATGGACAGGGAGGGAGGTGGTGATGGGAAGTGTGACAAGAATGGAGAGAGCAGCCAGGGGTAGGGGAGAGGAGGGAGCTGGAGAGCTAAAGGACAGGGAAGTGCTGAGGCAGAGAACTCCCACCCACACGGTCCATGGCCACTTCACTCTGTTTTCTTATTTCCTGTCTCTCTGTTTCTCATTTCCTCCCTTCATCTTCCTACCCAGGCCTCACCCTATTTCATTTCCTGAGTCTGTCTTATCTTCTACCTTTTGTCCCAACATCTGTCTCCTCTCCCTTCTTCCTTTGTGTTTTCGTGCCTGCTCTTTTCATAAACTGGCTCCTCTGTGTGTGTGTGTGTGTGTGTGTGTGAATATCTTTGTGATGGGGCTGTGGGTGATTCACATCGCTCCCCCTCTCTGAAATGCATAAAAAGACACAGGCAGAGGCCAAGAGAGAAGAGAGGCAGATGAAAGCAGAAAGGGGATCAGGCTGGACAGGACGTAGAAACTAAGAACAGTTTGGCATTTTTAAAGCATTATTTTTTTTAATTACGTGTATGTGTGTGTGTGCACATGAGTGCAATTGCCTAAGGAGGCCAGAGGGGGTATTGGATTTCCCTGAACTGGAGTGACAGGCTGTTTGAACCAGAGATGTGGGTGCAGGAAACTGAACATGGTTCCTCTGCAAAAGCAGTATGTGCTCTTAATCCTGAGCTGTCTCTCCAGCCCTGTAGGGAACAGTATCAAGACGAACAGTGATTTGGTCATTCCATTGTCCAGGGGTGTCGCCAAGCCTCCTGTGCTCCGTGTTACCTGGGCATATTACCTTTATGTAAATGAAGTGGTGTTTTGGAGGAGGAATGCACCTTGCGATCTTCAGTTTTGGCTCCTCACCGGCCCCCACTCCCCCACACCCCGTGCCACTCTGGTTTGTCCATTTGGGGAACCCCTTGAAGCTACCAATTCTTTGTGGATTTGGCTGTCCCTGTGGGAAACGGCAGGACCCTGAGTTGCCAAAGGCTCGTGGGAATCGCTGCTCCTGTGGAGGAGGAGAGGTCTGCTTGAGCCACGCTCTTCAGCACTTGGTGTTGTCCCTTCCTCTCCCGCCTATTTTATTAAACCTGCGGCTCTCCTGTGAAACTGCCTCACATCCTGTCCGTCTTTCCAGGCGTATTTGTGTGTGCACATGCTAATGCATGTGTGTCTTCTTACGTGTGGATCCCGGAGGATCCCCTCCATGCCATCCTCAGGTCACCATCTCTCACCGAATCTGGAGGCCTCCAAGTCAGCTCTGCTAACTAGCTCTGTCTCTGCCCCCCCCCCATAAACTTATGCCACTTTATCCAGATTTCTGTGTGGGTTCTGGGGGTGAAACTCGGGAGCTCACCCTTGTACATGCATTTCACCTACTTATTGAGCCATCGCTTCAGCTCCCCTGTCCATTTTTTAGTAGGTTACTTATTTATTCTGCTTTTTGTTTTTTCATATTGATTCCTAGGTGCTCTTTGTATATTCTGGGAATGACTCCATCATTTATCATATGCTTCCTCTACTCTGTTCTCAGCTAATAACACTTTATCATTGCATTACAGCTTTCACAACACTTTCCCATTGGGATGCCTTTTGATTGATAGCTGTTAATTTTAGAATGTGAAATTTAGACTTCCCCCTCCCCCTTGGTAATTGTTGAGTTTAGTAATCTTACTTCAGAAAGCCATTTCCACGCTGAGGCCACGAATATATTTTGTATTATTTCAGAAAGTTTCACTTTTGGTCTCCTTCTCATTGGTAGTGGGTGGGCTTCTCCATGGGATTAGGAAAAGGTCTGTTCCTGGTTTGCCCCTGGAGAACTGTCTTTACTCATTTGTTAGAAAAGCTGTCTGGTCAGCGAGCTCTGCAAGACGACTTCCGTTAGACTCTTTATCACGTTACTGACTGTGGGAGGGGGCACATGAGTCACGCTGCTCGTGTGGAGGCCTGAGGGAAACCTGGGGAAGGAACTTAGGTCTCTGGGCTTGGTGTCATGTGCCTTTCCCCATTGGTTCTTCTCACCAGCCCCATACAACCTCTCTGACTGCTTAATTTGTTTCTTTCCTCCTGATGTGGTTTTGTTCTAAGCGTTTTGCCCCACACCTTTTAAAAAGTTAATTAATTTTATTTGTGTGGTGTGGGGGGCAGGGCGTCGTAGAGGCCAGAGTAGGATGTCAGGGCTTCTGCCTTGTGGCTCTCTCCACCTTCTTCCCTGGAGACAGATGTCTCTGTGGAACTGGACGGGCAGCCAGCCAGTCCCAAAGATCCTCGCTTTCTCCGCTCCCCACAACAGGGGGTTACACGCCTGAACAGCTGTGGCCACTTATGTTGGTGCTCGGGATTTGAACTCCGGCCTTCACGCTAGCACAGCAAGCGCTGTTACCCCTGAGCCATTCCTTCAGAGCACCATACGTTTAAAATTATGTTTATTTGTTAATTTATTTAGTGCTGACTGTATACATGATACAACATGCATTTGGAAGTCAGAGGAGAACTTGTGGGTTTATTCTTACACTATGTGGGTGGCAGGGATCAAACTCAGGTCACCAGGTTTGATGGCAGCCCCTCACAATATAACTTTTTAATGAACACCTACTATGCAGTAGACCCTGGGCTATAGGAGCGTGTGTGGCACCGCAGTGATCACTCGTGTGATGCTCACAGTTGGACAAGAAACCTTACTGCTCTCTAGTCACAAGTCCTGCAGGGAGGGACAAGTCCAAGTTCTCTGAGGGACAAATAAGGATGTCTCCATGCTGGGGTGACATGGCTCCACCTGTGTGAGGCCTTGGGTTCAACCCCTGGCACCACGGATATGAATGAATGAATGAATGAATGAATGAATGAATGAAAAGACAGTTTCCTCTGATGTGGTGACCCACTGAGTCCTTAGTAGGAGCCTGCTGCTGTGTGGCCTGGGAGGGTAAGAGAGATTCTGGCCAGAGGGGAAAACATGTCTAGAGGCCCTGTGGCAGCCTCCTAATCTCTGTCCTAAAGGCAGGCCGCTGGAGCGACAGTACCGTGGGCACGTGAAGGGGAATGGCTCCCACTGCCTGCTGTGTGGAGCACGGATCAGAACATGGGACAGCCAAATGTCTTGAGATTCAGTTACAAACTGATTTCGGGCCTCCAAGTCAAGGCTGTGCACTTGGGGCAGAGCTGGTGGATGCGGAGATGCTGGTGAAACAGTCTGGCCTCAGCCCCGCCCCCCGCCTTCCGTCCCTTCCTTGCCCTCCGACTCTGCCTTTTCTGTCAAAGGTTTCTGGGTAAGGAAAGCAGTCCGCCTTCCTACCAAAGGGTATGTGCTGTGGACAGATCGCCACAGATGGTCACTGGGATTCTGGCTCCGAGAGGCCTTGGCTAGCCCCTGGCCTGCAGGGCTTTCCGGCAGCTGGTCAACACCTCTGCTGTTAATAACAGAGCTGAGCTGCTGCTCTTTGCTTCAGTCTTTTTCAGCAGTTGTTCCTTCTCACTCCACCCCGTGCCATCCCAGGCAATGTGCGAGAAGAAAAAAATTTTTTTTTCTTTTTTCTTTTTTTTTTTTTGTTTCAGGTTGTGCTGGGACCTCAAGCATGCTAGGCAGGTTCGACACCACTCAGCTGTGGTTCTAGCCCATTAAGTTTGTTTTAAAACTTTTAAATGTGGTAGGTACCCAGAGGTGGCTTAGCCTCGCTTGCCACCAGGCCTGATGGCCTGAGTCCTATCCCTGAGACCAACGTGATGGGAGAAAAGAACTGATTCTCAGAGCTTGTTCTCGGACCTCCATAGGCATACTGTGGCACACATGCCCCTTCACACACATGTAAATAAATGCGAAACAGTGTGTAAATTTCAGATCTTCAGTGTGTACAGTGAGCAGATGTCAGGGCTCCATCACTAGCATAGAGTCACAGATTTACCATCTTCTTAATTCTCTGTTTGTCCGGAAGCAGGGAAGCCGGGCAGTGGCAGTGCACACTTTAATCCCAACACTGGAGAGGCAGAAATAGGCAGATCTCTGAGATTCAGGCCAGCCTAGTCTACAAAGAGAGTTCCAGAACAGACAAGACTACACAGAGAAACCCTGTTTCAAAAGAAAGAGGCGGGGTGGGGGGGAGAGAAAAAAAAAGAGAGAAGGGGGGTTTCATCCCCTTACCCAGGTTAAATCACAGTCCCCCTGCCTTGGCCTCTTTGTTTACACAGTGCCTGGCCTAGCATTTCTTTATTCAGGAAACACTCAAATCCCTCTCTTCCAGCTACCTCAGAGATATGAAAGGTTACACTGTAACTCACTTACACACGCACATGTTACAGTTGATATTTATGGTTTTTAATTGTGTGTTCTTGAGGCCCTGTCACAGCACTCACTCGGGTCAGAGGGTAACTTAGTGCCAGGTCTCTCCTGTGTGTCCACAGGAATAGACCCTACAAATGTGCGTAATTTAAAACTGATGCCAGAGGCTGGAGAGATGGCTCAGCGGTTAAGAGCACTGACTGCTCTTTTAGAGGACCTGGAATCAATTGCCAGCACCACATGGTAGCTCACATCTGTAACTCCAGTCCCAGCCTGATACATAGCAACGACCTTTGCTCTGTGAGTTCCTGACAGCCGCTCAGTGTGTTTCATTGTCTTGAGAGTGTGTTTGCAGTGCATGGTGGTCAAATAAGGGTCATTAGTGGGTCAGTCACCTCAGTTTTTGATCAGCAGTGTCTGGCTTCAGGCTTGTCTGATTCCAAGGATCTGATGGCATCATTAGAACTTTGATTCTTCCTTCCTTCCTTCCTTCCTTCCTTCCTTCCTTCCTTCCTTCCTTCTTTTCCTTCTTCCTTTCCTTTTCTTTTCTTTTCTTTTCTTTTCTTTTCTTTTCTTTTCTTTTCTTTTCTTTTCTTTTCTTTTCTTTTCTTTTCTTTTTCAAGGTCTTTTGTAGCCCAGGCTGTCCTTGGCTTACTCTGTAGCCATGAATGACCTTGAAGTTCTGATCGTTCTTCCTCTACCTCCCAGGTGTTGGGATTACAGTTGTGTGGTTTTTATGCTGTGCTGGGGATAGAATCTAGAGATTCCCGAATCCTAGGCAAGTGTTCTGCCATCTGGACCACACCCCCAGCCTGTCTCTACTTCTTGGCTCTCTTTTTTGTGGTTGGCTCCATCATAGTAGTTTGACTGAAGTCCCTGCATGTTTGTCTTCCTGTATAAGGTCTAGAGAGAGCCCTTTGTCTAAGGCAGCTGAAGGCGACACCTAACAATAGCCTTTGGCTGAGCCTGGGAATGAGACCTAGGCTGAGGCAGGAACCATGGCCACGCCCTCACCTGTGCCAGCTGGGCTTTGCCAACCAGGGGCAGGTGCAGCAGACATTTTAACAATGCCTTGAGGTGTAGCTGTGCCACAGTGACTCCTCCCTCTGGCTCTCAGGGACCATGAGCAGCAATGACAATGCCCAGACCCTGCCCACATCTTTTATCCCCTGGAAGCCCTGCCTCCACTTCTTCTGTCTTGGGGCTGTCTGACTGCCCCTCCCCTCCAGACAGAACGGAAGAGCAGGCCTTCATTGCCCTTGGCACCCAGCCAGCATGCTCCCTGTCTTCCTTCCCTCCCCATCCAGCAGTACACAGTGAGCCAGGACCACATCTGCCGGGGTATTGTGCAGGGCCCTTCCTTTCCCGAGCTCTAGAATAGGCTCCCGACTCCTCGGCAGCGACAGTTGGCCGTGAGTGTCACTTTGCTTGCATCCCTGCCACTCTAATGCTGATTTATCTGTGGTCAACCATAGTTTAAAATTAGAAAACAGATCACTCCAGAAATACACAGTCCCTTGGGTTTGAACCAAATGCAGTTCTAAGTAGTGTGATGACAGCTTCCTCTCCTTTGCTGATGTACCTGTTAGCCAGAATTAGGATGTGAATGGTCCCTGCACGCTGCACAGCCACACCGCCTACCTGGCAGTTCGTTCCTCGCCATCTAGCTTATCAGATGGGTTGCCGTGGTTCGCAATACTTGTCTTCAAGGGACTCTGACTTTACAGTGGCCCCAAGAGTGGCGAAGCTGGTACTCTGTCATAGTGTGCGGCTGTAATCCATCTGTCATGCTCGCTGGCCTCTTGCTATGTCTGATTTAGACCCTACCACAGATCCATTCGGGTCCCCTGGATAAAAGGGGACGGGTTGTAATGTGTGTGTGTGTTTGGGTGTGCATTTGTACACATGTGTGAACATTCGAGCATGCGTGTACAGATACACCAATGTGTGTTGGGGGAGACTGAGTTTGTCTTGCTGTCCCTCCACCTTATCTTCTTTTGAGACAGGGTCTTTCTCTCTGATTTAAGATGGCCAGCGAGCCCTAGGGACCCTGCTGTCTTACCCACCCACCCAGGACTGCAGAACTGGATTACAGACACACACCTCCGTGCCTGGTTCTGGGTTTTGTTTGTTTGTTACCATGGATATGGGAGATTTAATCCCTGGGCCTCTTGGGTGAGCGCCTCCTTGACCGAGCTGTCCCCTCACCCCGAGAAGGGGCCCCTCTACGCCTTGCTGTTACAGTACAGGTGTTGACGACTTTTTCCTGCCACAGGTCAAGTGAGGAGATCTGAAGTTCTGTGGACAGACTGCCTCTGTCAGTGTAGCTCAGGGCACCATGTGTAAAGGTGTGTGACTGTGGGCCAATAAAGCTTTCTTTGTGCGGCAGTTTAGGAGCTGGGTTTGTAGAGGTTTCATAAGGAGAAGTTAGGGTATATCAGCGTCACTTTGCTCATCTCATTGAGCCCCTCCCTCCAGTGCTCATCTTTCTTTCTCAGCCCTTCCCCCCTTTTGTTTCTTTGAGTCAGGGCTTCACTGTGTCACCCAGGCTGAGCTGGAATTCACGATCCTCCTGCCTCAGCCTCAAGTGCTGCAGTTACACGTGTGTGCGGCCGTGTTTTGTTTCCTTGTCCTTCTTCCTGGCCTATCCTGCCTTCCCAGAGCTGGCAGGTTGCTGAAGCCCTCTGCTTGCCAGCCTTGGTTATCTGACAGCACAGGGCAGTGAGGTGGCAGGGTCTACCCTTTGTCTCGTCTTCTGCCCACCCCCAGCTTCTCTTCAAGGAGAGTTTGCCTCTCCTTGCCCGCTGCTTACTCCCCTTCCACGTCCAGGAAGCCCAGGAACCTCTTGCCTCTAAGTCTCTTCACTGAGCAAGTGTGCCAGGGTTGCGTCAGGGCCCTTGCACTGACTCCATTCCTCCTCACCTCCTTCAGGTCACAACTGAGAAGCTTCATTCCTAGAACCCACCTTGTCTATCAGACACTCTGCATTCCCTCCCACCCATCCCCATTCCTTTCTGAAACTGTGGACTCCTTAGCTTTTGCATATGTCTGCTGGCTGCCACCCACATGGCAGTGAGCTCTCTGAGGGCAGATGGTTTTATTGCCTTCATTTGCTGATGTGGTTGCAGCGTGCCAGCACAGTGCAGTGCCTGGAGTGCCACAGGGGCCCAGTAAATCCATGACCTACTCGTCCACACTTTTGTCTATTCTTCTTTCCACCACTAGGGGGCAAAGCTGCCGCGGAATGTACTTTTGCCCAACTCCTCACTTGGGGGTCCTTAGACATCCCGAAGCTTCCCATTAAAGATATACACTCCAAGCCTTCAGAATCTGCATTAGCCTCCATCTTGTGGCATGCTGTTTTGTGGTGGTGGAGGCCAGAGCTATTAAGTCCAGAGTGAAAATATGGATGAAGAAATAGCAAAAAAGGCTTCTGGGAAAGCACATCACCCAAGTGTGGGCGGCAGAGTGCCCTCTGAAGAACTCATGAAAACAGTGTTGGGAAGGCAGAGGTTCCTGGGTTTCACCCTGCTGAACTCTGGTGAGCGGCAGGCCAGTGACTCAAGACAAGGTGGACTGAGCCTGAGGTACAACAGCTGAGGTGGGCCTTGAACCTCCACACGTTTGTACACAATCACAGAGAGTCAGACAGACACACTGCACACACACACGCTGAAGGGGACACTTGGTACTTTGGATTTCCTGTTAGATGTAAGATTTGTTGGACAAGAAGAGTCAAGGCTGCTTCTTGGGAGATAGCCTGTAGCTGGTTCACCACAAGCCTAAAAATATTCCCTATTCTTTTTTTTTTTTTTTTTTTTTTTGCTGTAATAAAACACCCTAAGGAAAGTAACTTACAGAAGAAAGGGTCTGTTTCAGCTCTCAAGTCCAAGTTACAGTCTGTCATAGCAGGGAAGTCAAGGCAGGAGCTTGAAGTAGCCATTCACATCCAAAGTCAGGAGAAAGGGGCTGACTGCATGCCTGCTAGCCCAGGGTCAGCTCATTTTCTCCTTTCCATAAAGTCCAAGATCCACACCCAGCCAACGGTACCACCCACAGGGTCTGCCCATCTCTATTAATATAATCGATATAATCCCCCATGGTCCAACCTGACCTAGGCAGTCCCTCACTAAGACTTTACTCCCTGGTCATTGATTCTAGACTGTGTCAGGTTGACACAAAATTGACCATTGCATGTGGGATGAAAAGAAAATGATGAGGGAGGTGTCTGCCCTTGGACCTTATACCGGTTGGTTTTGTCAGCTCGACACCAGCCTAGACATATCTTGGAAGAACTCTCAGTTGAGGAATTGCCTCCATCAGGTTGGGCTGTAGGCAAGTCTGTGAGCTGATTTTTGATTCATGATTGGTGTGGGAGGGTCCAGCCCACCATGGCTGCCACCATTGGGTCCTGGGTGGTATGAGGAAGCAGACTGCGGGGGGAGGGCAGAGGCAGGCTGAGCAAGCAGCACTCCTCCATGGCCTCCGCTTCAGTTATTGTCTCTAGGTTCCTACTTTGAATTCCCTCCATAATAGGCTGTTTGCTGGAAGTTTGAGGTGAAGTCGGTAATGGTATTTGTCACAGCAATAAAAACTAAAACAGATTGCAAAGACTGATAGGTCTTCAGAGAGTACTGAAGGCAAGACAGTTGCATGATGGGAAGATGGCCAACCTCCCTGTCAGATACTCTTTTCTACATGGAACAGTGACCACTGGGGTCAGAAAAGACAGCCTGTAACAGCTGTCTGGGTTCCCTACAGGAAGGCAGGGCCCCTTCTGGCTTTTCCTGTGCAGTACTGTAAGCTCTGAGAAACTGCCTGGCATGCAGTTGGCATGGTATATATACTGTCGTGATGGTACTAGTGACTCACCCTTGCTTTAGGGGATGGTGCAGTTGGGCATTGAGCCACTTAACAAACACCTTGCTGGTATCTGTTTTCTGTCTCTAAAATGGGCAAAAAAGTGGCCCTGCTTCCCAGAGCTACACCTTCACCTGTTGGAAGTAGATGGAGGGTACCATGAGGGAAAGGTAAAATGTTGAAGAAACAGAACACAAACAGGAGTTCCCGCCTTCATGGGACTGACTGCTCTTGAGGAGGTAGAAGCAACAGAATTGCTAGATACATGTTACCTGATGGCATGTGCTAAGCAACAAAGAAAACCAATAAATACATTGTATATTAGGAGTTGGAAAGATGGCTCAGTGGTTAAGAACCCTGCTGCTGCTTGCAGAGGGCCCCGGGTTCAATTCCCAGCACCTGCATGGCAGCTTTCAACTGTCTGTAACTCCAGTGTTGGGGGATCTATTCCCCCTTCTGGCTTCATCATACATACAATTAATAAAGAATAATAGAAATATTTTTTTAAATGCACTACATACAGTTTAACAAGACAGAAAGTTGTATGTTGCCTGCAGTTAGGGAAAATTAAAATGAGTTACACGTTACTTCATGCAGCTTGATAAATAATAAGTTGTTCTACTGTTTTTAAAGATTGTAAGTACAGTCTGTGGCTGAAGCAGGGAAAGTGCGGTAGTGGAGGCAGAAGGAAGGTAAGCAGTCTGGACAGAGCCTGACCGTGGACTTCTGCTTGGGGTTGGAGCTACCAAGGGAGCAGCAGAAGGAAGTGGCACGCCTCACAAGTCCTGTTTCCTCTGGAAGCACTGTGTGGGAGGGGCAGAAGTGAGGGCAGGAGCAGGGAGAGAAGGAAGTGACAGTGTGGTCCGCAAGGGTGCTGCCGAGAGTCAGTGCAGTGTGGGAAGCTGCCTTCCGACGAGGGTTAAAATTTGGATTGTGGCCAGACACCTTCTAAGTGTTTGCCGTGTTGAGGTCTGCCATTGGACGGAGTTTTTCTGTGTTTGCTGTGTTGTGTAACTGTCATTTCCCTGCAGCCTCCCAGGGTGTTGTCACCCCACCCCACCCCCAGCCCCTGCAGAAGACCTGCACCTGCCTAAGGTCATTTCTCACCTCTCCCCTGCCCTAACCCAGTTCGGGCAGCCTCAGATTCCAAGTGTAATTTGAATTTGGTCAGTAGGGTCTCTGGACGTAGGTGAGGAGCTCTGATCCCCAGCAGGACACAGGATGGAAACTGCAGTGAGCTGACGGGTCTTGCCTGAGGGCTCACCTGGGCTACCTGACTTTGACATTCATGCTCTCCCCCACCCCCCTCCTGCTGGCCCCAGTGCACAGAGGCCAGCTGGCCTGTATTAATGGCAGGGAGGAGCCATTAGAGGTGCAGCCAGGGCCAGCCAACTGCAGTCCACAGTTCTGGGAACTGAGCAAGGATGACGTCCGGAGAGGGCAGCACAGCTGACGAAGGGTCTGGCAGGCTCTGTCCCTGCATCGCCGGAGCAGATGCTACAGTGGCCAGAATCTGCTGCACCCTCAGTGCGGTGCAGATGGAAGTTTCTGGAGGGAGAGTCCCGGTGTGGGCCTTTCTCAGCACTGCGCCCCCAGTGACTTAGCCCTCTGAGTTCTTAGGCACATGAGTGCTTATCCTGCTCCAGGGGAGCTGAGGCAGGAGGATCACAGGCGAGCCGGAGTTTGTGTTTAGTCTGGATAAGAGCTTGCCCTGCATGCAGGAGGGCCTGAATCACATACAAGCCAGGGCAGTGACGTGAACCTGTGATCCAGCACCGTGGCATCCCTGGGACTCGTGGCCGGCCAACCTAGTCAGTCAGTGAGTTCCAGGTTCAGCGAGAGGCCTGTCTCACAAAATAAGGTGGAGAGCAGAGAAAGAGCTGGACACCCAGCCCTGCCTCTGCGTGTGTGGGCACACGTGTCCGCACCTGTGTGCGCCCTTGCCTGTGCGGCCCCTTCCCTGCCCTGCTTCCGAATGCTTCCAGTATGGCTTTGTTTCTAAAGAGAGAGTTCCTTCGGCTTCTGTCAGGCTTCTGTTTCCTTCCATCTCTCCCTCCCTCAGGCTATTGTCTGGTCCCTCCAGCTGACTCCGCCTGCTATCCAGGCTTTAGCCTCGTTGTTAAGAGCAGAGGGCAGAGCAACCACGGCCATAGCCCTGGATTCGGATCCTACTCTGTCATCCTGCAGAGCTGTTTGGCTCTGGACAAGCTGTGTAAGGGAACATCCTCTCAGCCAGTCTGTGTCTCTTGCTTTCCTGAGTCAGGGAAACCCTTACTGTCCCTGAGGCTGGTCTTGAACTCTCAGTAATCCTCTGCTGGCCTCTCTAGTGCTGAGATCACAGGCCTGAAGCATTGAGCCTGGCTCAACTGACATTTTCCCATCATAGAGTCTCAGCTACATCCTTGAAATCAGGTGTGGCCACGTGGTGGGAGTGATCCTGACAGGAGTGGTGTGGGCTCTGTCTGCACTGCAAAGCCGTTCTCTAAGGCCTCTTCTCTGTGTTTTGGTACCTGCAGCCTGGGATGCATGAGGCTCTGCCCTGAGCCAATGCTGGAGTGAGGAGGCACAGCCCCCACCCGCCACAGGCACACTGCTTCAGCAGGAAAAGAGCCGTGGGGCTTTCCGCTGCCTTGACCCAGGCCTTGCTTGTTACTGCAACAGCATGTAGCCTGTGCTGGCTACCTATCTTCCTTTTTTTGTGCTAGGTGCCTATATTGAAGCTCCAGTTAAGTATGCCCCGCCTCCCCTTTCTTTCTGCAGGGCTTTACTTTCTTTCTCTGATTTTCAATCTTGTTCTGTTTTTCCTTTTCATGAGCCCAGGCAGCAGACCCCTCACCTGCACCCCCTCCCTCTTTTTCTGGGCATCCTGCTGAAGGGTGGAGAAATCTGCTCCGACTCATTTCAGCTCTTACTCATCCCCATCTTCTCTTTTTGGCTTTTGATCTTTTTGAGGCAGGGTCTCACTGTGTAGCCCAGGCTGGCTGGCCCGGGGCTCAGAGATCTGCCTGTCCTGCCTACCAAGTACTGGGATTAAAGTATGCACTCCCACGCCCTGCCAGCTTTTCACTTTAAAGGGCTTTCTGCCTTATTCTAGGTGTTCCTCTCCCAGCCAGGATCTTAAACTGGGCTTCTCCAGTCTTTAGCTTTTCTCTCTCTCTCCGCTGTTCCTGCTGGCTTACTGCTCTGAGGACTTAGCCCTAGTTGCAAATTAACAAAAGATTCAAGTGGCTTAGAAGCACATCAAGTTCAAGGCCTTTTGTCCACCTAAGCAGGATCCAGAGCCATGGCACCCATCCCTTCCCTTCCTGTAAATGCCCCTCATCATGAGGAGAGATTCAGTCAGGGTCAGCAGAGACCCAGGCAGAAAAATCTTGGCCCTGACCGATGTTCCTGCGGTCCTGGGTCTCGTATTGATGAAGCTCCTGGGACAGCTGCCAGAGGCTCTGGATTAAATCAATAGCGTTTGCACACTGAGCGCTTTTGGGAGTGGGGTGCAGTGTGTTGCTGTATACTTTTTTTTCTAATGACCAAGCAAGGAGACTCTTCATGCCTCGCAGCGCTGGCGAGGGAAGGGTTGGACAGATCCAGATACTTGGGGAAAACACAGAGGTACATTTCAGCAGGGTTTCAGAGCTTTCTAGAATGTCTGTTTAATTCATATGCAAATACAAAGCAAGATGCTTCCTGCCTCTTCCAGCTCCTGGTGGCTCTCCAGGCAGCCTTTAGCTTGTGGTCATATCCCTGCAGCCCCTAGCTGACATATGGCCATTGCCATCATGTCTTCTACAGTGAAAACACGTGTGGAATCCTGCTTCAACTCTAACCCTGCATAACCTGCTTGGTTTCTTACTTAGTTGGTATCTGTAAAGACCCTATTTTCAAATGAGGTCACACCCCAAGGTCTCAGGTAAACCTTCAGTTTTGGGGAACGCTATTCAATCTATTACAGTACCAAGACCAAACTGTTCAACTCCCTCCCTAAATCTATCTACTTCAGGCTAACCTCACAGCATGTAGAATCAGGCAAGGGGGCATCCTAAGGCCATCCTTCCCAGAACTCATGCACCCACTCGGTCCTGCGAATGCTCCGTCAGAAATCAGGCTTCATGCCCCCTCCCCAGGCTCTGCCACCCAAGATCAAGCCACCTTCTTCTCTACCTCAGGTGCCTCTGATAGGGCAGAGTTACTTTTCTCTTTGCTATGGCAAATATCTGCTAAGAAGCAGCTTAAGGGAGGAGGGCTATGCTTGGGCTCACAGTGTCAGGGCCTCATTCCATTTCAGTGGAGGACTCCCCATCAGCAGGACTAAGCTAAGAAGCAGCACCTCCCACCAACTAGGGAAGGGGGCCACCAGGAAGTGTGGGCAGGCTATAAAGCTGCAAGGTCCAGCCAAGTGACCCGCCTTCTTTAGCCTCTACCTCTTCCAGGGTCCACAGACTCCCAGAAGAGTGTTCCTCACTGGGGACTGGGTGAGCATGTAGGAAGCCTTAGGGCTTTTCCCTCAGAACTGGGGTCCTCCAGAAGGAGCCAGAGCACAGTGCCCAGTATGAGAACCTGGCCACACAAATCACCCGTGTGACATGCAGAGAGACAAGAAAAGTGACCAGGCATCAGTAGTAGGCAGAAGGGAAAGGGGATCAGTCTTGCTGACATTAAAATTTTGGACAGATGGCCTCTGGAACATCAGGAGTTTCAAACTCCATTGTTTTGAGTTACTGCATTCATCAGCCTTCTGTCACTATAGCAAAATACCCAAGGCAATTAACTTAGGAGGAGAAAAGGTTAATTTTGGCTCATGATTCTTTTGGTTCCATTTCAGGACTGAGTAGATGTGTGTCTTGGGGCCTCTGGTAAAGGAAATGGCCTACATCTGGAGTAAAAAATAAGGAAAGAGAAAGGGCCAGCTGAGTCCACAGTCCCCTTCAAGGGCATGTCTCCAGGGACCCAACTTCCTCCCACTAGACTCCAACTCTTTTTTTTTCTTTTCTTTTCCTTTTTATCCCCCCTTTCCTGCTCCCTCCTTTCCTTTCTTTCCCTACCCCATTCCTCTTTCCTCTCTATTGTTCTCACTAGGTGCCCCAGACTCATCTGGAACTCAAAATCCTGATCCTCCTGCCTCACCCTGACTAGGCTATTCCTCTTAAAGACGCCCCCACCTCCCGATGCCAGCCCTGAAGCTGGACCTTTATTTTGACACCTGGGCCTTTTGAAAACCTTGTCAAGTTCATGGCCTCCACCCTAGGTGGGCAGTTTGCTCTGGTAGCCTTAAGAGATGAAGACAGACACTGTGTGAAAGTCCCTTGAGAAGGCACTATCGGACTCAGCCATCACTAGGGCCACACTGGGTAGGAGAAAATGAGGAGACAGCTGATCTTATTTTCCTCCAGTCTTCCTTGGTAGCTTATTGTCTCAGCTGAAGGCAGAAATGTAGGCTGTGGGTGAAACTGTTCAACTCCAAGCCTGCCCCTCCATTGAGCTCTGAGCAGGATGGGGCTTGTTCTTTCTGGAGCAACAGAGAGTGCCAGCCCCAGAAATGCACAAGATTCCCCAAGAGAGGGAAAGGCAGGCTTAAGAGTGGAGAGATGATAAATATAGATACATATACCTAGCTCCACAGAGGGATGGATAGCCAGCAGGACAGGCAGGTGGGTAGAAGAATGAGCAAATGGATGGATGGAAAGAATGGATAGATTAGGCACACAAATAGACAGATGCATGCACATGGGATCATAGCCGCACATGGAAAGAGTAATTGCCTAGGACTGAGCCCTTTTGAGTTTTGGTAGAACAAAAGGAAGGAAAAAGGAAAAGTTGGGACTAGAAGCCAGAAGGCTAGGAGGAAGGCAGGAATCCAGGAAGGGGAGGTTTAAGGAGTCTGAGCACAGACAAATCTCATGACAGCCAGTGTGGAAGCCAAACCTGCAGGAGCTGGGAGGCCGAGGAGGGTAAAGGCTGGTCAGCCTGGGCAAAGGCAAGACCCTGCCTCAGATGTGTTAAGAGTGAGCATTGGTAGGTGATAGATGGATAGAGGATAATTAGGTAGATAGATGGTGGGTAGACAGATGACAGCATACACAGATTGACAGATGACAAAACCATTGACGGATGATTGACGAGAGAAAGATAAACTAGATGGGGAAATCGTCCCAAGGTTTGACAGCTGAGGTCAAGAGTGGCCTTGCTGTGGGGGCAGGGTGTCCCTGCTGGGAGGCTCCACCTCCTGGGCCTGCAGAACCCAACGAATAGGAGGAGGCCGGAGGGCATGCCATGGCTGCTTCTCTCTCTGAAGGGTGGTGGCATGGCGTTTGGGCTCAGGCTGGAGTCGAGGGTGGGACTTGTACCAGTGGGGGAGCAGCTGTTTCTCCTGAGGCAACGTTCTTGCCTCTGAGCAGAGGTTCACTGCTGTCTCTCCCATGGGAACATGGGGTCACCAGTGGTCCCATTTGGGGCCTAAGGCTGCATTCAGAGGTGTCAGTCTAGGTAGTTGGTATTCTTTGGGAATGTTCTGTGGCTCAAGACTGTTGGGGAGCCGTCTAGGGTGGGCGCTGTTTGGGAGGAAGAGGAGAGAGGGTGTGATGTGGAAGGCTAAAGGCTGGTAGGGAGGCCTGACGATGGCTCTGTGAGTAGCAGGTGGGAAGTTGGCTTCAAGAGAAATAGCAGAAAGAGAAGGCCATGGCTCCAGAGAGGAGGGCTGGAGAGGGTGCCATGGAAGAGAGCCCGGAGGGGACATGGGTCGTGAGCAACATGAAAACTGTCATGGTGTGTGTGTTTGGAGGAGCAAAATGGACAGTGTAAGACTGGCCCGCACCGGACAGGATGCTCTTCAGCACTGCAGGCCTTGCTGCTGCTCCTGGAGCTTGGAGGGGTGGTGTTGAACTCACTTTTTGATGTGGAAACTTCTAGACCATATGAGTGAGTGTTCATGTGTGTCTTCCTTGTTTCAGCTTTTTTTTAAGTATGGTTAAATTGTGGGTTTAATTTCAGATGAAACACAGGTGACTGTACTGGTCACTTTACAGGGAGGGCTTGGGGCGGAGCCCAGGCCAGGTACATGTTCAGGAAGCACTCCCCTCAGGCTTCCTCCCCAGCCCCTCAGAGCACTTCCATTTCTTGTACATTTTGCTTATTTATTTTGCATGTGGATGTGCAGGTGTGGAGGTCAGAGGGTAATTTGTGGGAGTTGGTTCTCTCCTTCCATGGGGTGGGTTCCTGGGTTTGAACTCAGATGTCACAGTCTTGGCTGCAGGTGTCTGCAGGAAAGATGTTTCCAGCCCCTCATATAACTTTATTTTAATGGAAAATATACAGCCTTATAAGTTCAGGGGTGACTCACGTGAGAATGAGTGTCAGATATACACTCCCTCAGACCTCCCATCTGTGTCTCCAAAGGTCTCACAAGCTCACAGAGATGTGGGAGAGGAGTCAGGCCGGCTTTGCCAGGAATGGAGACCAGCTGAAGTGCTGGGAGAGTGTTAAATAAATGATGAGGCAGCCACTCATAATTTGTAACCTTTTAAAAGAACGAGGCCCATCATACTGTTAGGCAGTAATGTGTCCAGGATAGTGTGTGGCCCAGCAAGTCAGAGGAAGCTGTTGACACAGAGTTCTGCAAGGGGAAAAATAAATGTGTTCCTTTGTGCTTTCACTGGGCTAGCTGTATTTATTGAGCAGCTTCTGTATATCCTGCACTCAGAAAAATGCTAGGGATGTGGCCTAGCATGAGCCCAGGTCCTGCCCTAATGGGACTGTCGTTCTAGCGAGGGCAATTGACCTAATCAGACAACTAAGTCAAATAAATGTCACCCTCAGGGGGGCAAGTGCAGCGCACAGCCTTTAGATCTGAGGGAAGACTAGTGGAGGGAGGGAGGGGGCCAGGTCAAGGCAGGAAGAACAAGACTGAGGCCAGGCCGGGATGCAGAGAGGGCAGGAGGGAAGGAAAGAGAGGGGAAAGGGAAGAGAGGTGGGAGGAGAGGACAGGAACAGGGGAGAGAGGGGTGGAGGAGAAAGAGGAAGCTGGAGGGGAGCAATGCTGGTGACAGCAGCTGCTGTTACACACAATAAACTTCACTGCTTGGTCGCAATGAGATGAGCCTCACCTTCTGTGGTCACAGCATGTTGAATGCTCTGGTCTTTGGAGGAACAGGAGTAAACCATAGCAACCTCGCTGACTGGTGAGCGCTTTCTCTGTTTGGCTGCTTTTCACAGCTCACCATGAGGAAACAGAGGCTAGGAGAAAGATTTTTTTACCCAAGCCAAAGCCACCTCTGTCTATCTCAGCAGCCCCAGAACTCTCTCACTGACACCTCCCAATGGAGGTGAGGGTGTCTGGAGATATGGTCTTAGTCTGTAGCCTTCGAGGTTGGCCACAGACTCAACCCTCCAGTCTCAGCATCCTGAGGAGAGATGCCTGGGGCCCCACACGTCTCTGTTCTAGGGTCTCTCGTGCAGCATACCCCCAGTGTTGAACACACACAGGTGTATCTGCCCTTCAAGGAGTCTTTGTTCAGAACAAAAGCCTTGGAATCCCTTGAATAAAATTCAACGAACAGTATGACAAAACAACTTAAAGTCTTTAAAATATTTTTTTGAGACAGTCTCACTATATATCCCTGGCTTGCCTGAGACTTTCTATGTAAACCAAGTTGGCCTTGAACTCACAGAGTTGCCTGTGTCCCGAAAATGACGGGGAAGAGAGAGTTAGTGGTTTGCATCATGATGAATTTCTCTTCTTCACCCTGCTGGGGGTGAGATGTGGGTCTCAAAGACCCAAAGCCTGGACTCAGGTACTGAGCTCTTTCTGCACATCCTATTGGCGCTCTCCCGGCCATGGGCCCCTTGGCTGCTGACCATGGTGCTGAACGCCCTTTTGGCCGACCTTTTGGTAGGTTGTCTCATGGGACCACTGCTGGACAGAAGGTGGGAAGCCCTTTCCTGGCTTTGGCTGTGACTGCTGCTGCGAGTTCAAAGGCCTGCCTGACAACTGGAGACTTAATGTAGTTGGTGAGAGCTGGGCTGGTCATTCATGACTTCTTCCCGATGGGCTTGTGGGGTGTGGCCACCACACTGCGGTTGATCATTGGGGAATTAGATTGAGTTGTGGCTGAGCCATAAAGCCTTTGCCAATGTGTGAGGCCCCAGATTGCCTCAGCACCGTTAATGAGTGAATTAATAGTAGCAGTTAGTTAGATCTTGGGTGAAATACAATCTGTTTGGCTAAGGTTCCAAGGGCAGGGCTAGGCATGGTAGAGCACATCTGTGATCCCTGCACATGAGAGGCTATAGTTAGAACACTATGAGTTCAAAGCCAGCATGGGCTACATTGTAACACTCTGCCTCAAAAACAAACAAAAAAATCCAAATAAACCCTCACTCTGATTTTTTTATTTACTTACTTACTGATTGACTTACTTATTTTGACATCTCAACTGGTTTCCTTTCCCTCCTCTCCTCCCAGTTCCTTCCCCCACTCCTCTCTCCCCCCAACACACACCCACCATCTACTCCTCTTCCATTTATCTTCAGAAAAGGGCTAGGCCTCCCATGGATATCAACCAGCCATGGTGTATCAAGTTGCAGTGAGACTAGGCACCTTCTCTCCTGTTAAGACTGGGCAAGGCAACCCAGTAGGAGTAAAGGATCCCCAAAGCAAATAAAAGCATCACAAACAGCCACCACTGTTAAGAGTCCCACAAAACCAGCGAGCTTCACAACTGTAACATATATCCAGAGGACCTAGGTCAGGCTCACGAAGGTTCCCTGGCTGGTGGCTCAGTCTCTGTGAGCCCCTCTGGGCCTAGGTTGGTTGCTTCTGAGGGTTTTCTCGCCTCCTCCTGGTTTTTAAACACAGGCAAAAGTCATGCTTCAAAGCATGGCGAGTGGGAGCTGGGGCTGCTCGGTGCCAGAGTGCCCAGCTGGCGTCTGTGAGCTCTCATTCCATCCGAGGCAGCACAGAAGGAAGAAGAAGGAGGGGAAATCGCCTCACGGTGGCTCTGACTTACAAAAATATATTGACGGAGCTGGTGACCAGGCTTGGGCTCAGTGTGACCCCACTCACCTGTGTCAGACTGTAGGCTCCATCCTCACAGTGCAAAAAGAAAAAAAAAGAGTAAAAATAAGTTATGGGCTACGACATGCTGTGGCTGGGTGTGATCACTGCTCTCCTGCCTCTAATTCTAAAAAGCCTGTCTGAACCTTGATTTCATCCAAAACAATTGGGCTCATCTTGCAGGGTGCTTGCAAGGGACCCCACGGGCCACAGCCCTGGCCACATCGCCTACTGCCACACCCTGCCAACAGCTGCTGAGCTGTGAGTGGGCCTGGAACACATGGGCCAGTGTTTCATTCAGTGGTGGTGGTGGTGGTAAACGCGGCATGTACGGGTTGTGGCGAGCACTGGCCCTCCTGCTGGAAACGGAAAATAGTGGAAGCTGGGTGTCAGGTCAGAGCTGTAAGAGCTGCTTTCCGGAAGACAGGCTGACTCATGCTGTGCACTTCCTCAGCATATGCCCCTTGTGAACCCCTTCCGGGGACAGGGTCATCTGAGTCACCAGACCTCCTCTGAGGCTGGAGCTGAAGTGGGGGTGGAGGGCGTCATGGGAGCAGACTGGAAGACTGGGGCCTGCACCAAGGGCTCCTGAAGGCTTGACACCCGCTGCCGTGTCCACGTAGAGAAGTGGCTTTTCTTTGATGGACTGATTCCCAAAGGGCGAGGTTCTGTGAGTGCATGCAGCCCGCCTTTCCCCTAAGCAGTTTTTCAGTCTCCTACCAGGATGCTCTGTGGGTCCCACTGGGCCTTTTGAGGAGGCTGTGGTCGAGTCAGCAGGGCTCTGCGCTCTCCAGACCTGTGGAGTCTGGGGAGGCAGCTTGGCTTCCCAGCAGACCGGCTGCTCATCTTTGCACTCCTCTCCCACCTGCCTCCCTCTGGCCTCTTCACTGCCTAGAGACTCTAGACCTGCTGACATAGTGACTTTCTCTCTAGAGTGCCCAGGGAGCCGTGCAGCCAGCACTGGCATTGCTTAGCTCGGCTGTGAGCTGGGAACAGATCGGGCACAAAGAGCAGAGCTCCCTTCCGTTCTGCCTCAGGCTTTTTCCCTCTTCATAGCAGGAACTCATCTTGGTTCCCAGTGACTTTGATTTCAAAATGTTTAATTTTTTTTCTTTTTCAAATGTGTATTTTGTTTGAATGTATGTATGTACATCATACGTATGCCTCGTACCTTTGGAGTCCAGAAAAGGATATCAGGTTTCCTGAAACTGGAGTTATAGATGGTTGTGAGCCACCATGTGGGTGCTGGGAATTGAACTTGGGTCATCTGTAGGAAAAGTACGTGCTTTTAACCAGTGGCCTATCTTTCCAGCTCCACAAAAAAACTTTAAAAAAAAAATGCTGTGTGTTTGCCTGTGTGATGGTTCAGGTGTGTGGAGGCCAGAGGACAGCCTTGGGTGCCATCCTCAGAAAGGCCATCTACCTCCTTTGGGACAGGACATCTTTCTAACTTGGAAATCACCAATTCATCAAGACTTGCTATGGATCCATTCGGAGAGCCATCTGTCCTGGTCTCCTCAGCACTGGCCTTTTACATGGGTTCCATGTTCAAACCCAGGTCCCCATGCTTGTGAAGCAAACAAATGCTTTAACCAGAGTGACCTTCCCAGGTCCCTGATTGTAGACTTCACATGTCCCCAGGGGCTTGGTCTAAGATGAAGGGGGAGTGAAGGAGGAGATACAGAGGTCAGCTCCTTCTTTCCCCCCTTCCCTCTGATGAAATACCTGGTGTACAGCACAGGCTTTCTTAGGGAAACCGGACAAGCCGGAGAAAAGGGGTCCAGAGCAAACCCCTGCCTGTGTCACACCTGTTTCAGAGGGGAGACAATGGACAAGATGAAGATGGAAAATATAGTGGTCTCTTAAATCCAGTGTGTGGGGAGGTAAAGCAGAGAGAGAGTTGAAGGAAGTGACCCTGAGTAGAAATCTTGAGGAAGCAAGGGTCGGAATCCTACCAGAAGTACGGACAGCGCATGGGAAGGTCCTATAACACAAACATGCCTGGGGTGCTTGGAAATTCTGGAGACATCATGTGTGGAGCTGAGTGAGCAAAACAGAGCATAGAAGAAACAGGTCAAGGAGGCTGTGAAGGCTCCAGGGCCATGGAGGAGGGGACCCAGCCTTTCTTCTAAGTGAGACCTTATGAAAGGCAATGTGTGCTCACACACACTTGCCTACCCCCACCCCAACATTACTCTTGCTTCATTCAGATGTGCGGTGTCTTCTCAGCACCCTGGCCTGAGTGGGGGAATCTAGGGCTCTTGAGCTCAGAGGAACTCTGGATGTGAAGGTAAAAACTGGGAGGAAAAAGAAGAGCCCCTCCTGCGGAGAGGACTCAGTGGCCTCAGAGCTCCACCCACCCTTAAGTAGAGCAGAGGCTTCCTGCACTGTGCTGCACACAGCCTCAGAAGCTCCAGAGGCTCCTCCTGACTCAGCAGGTGGATGCAGGGGTGGGGGAGGGCTGGGTCAGACTGCATCCTTGAAGAGCCGCAATGGCAACGCTGCTGAGAGCTTGCTTTGCATAGCCAGAGTGCAGGTCCACTATCACTGACTTGGGGTCTGGGAAATGACACTTTGGAGCTCATGTGTTTTCATTTGACCAAAAGAAAAGGAAGTAGCCTCAGGATCTGGGCCTGGGGGTATGGGTCTGTCATTTTGAGGACTCAGGAAGCTGAGGCAGGAGAGTTGCAGGTGTAAGACTTGCCTGGATTGCAGAGTGACTTGGAGGCCAGCCTTGGTGACTGCATGAGATCCTGTCTTGAAATAAACAGTAGAAAAAGGGCTGAGTATGTGACTCAGACATAGAACGTTTGCTCAGCATGCAGGAGGTGCAGGGTACCATCCCCAGCCCTGTGAAAACTGACGAGTAAAACACAGTGACGCTGCAGGGAAGGGATGGGGTCTCACTGTCCATCCTCCTGCTTGCCAAGCCTTCCTTTCAGACCTGGGGAATTCTGGGTTCTGAAGCCTAGGCAATAGGAACCTTGCTGACACAACAGCACCTAAATGTGGTGTCAGCTGCTGCAAAGGCAGTTCCATGGCAGCCATCTGGGGACAGGAAGCCAAGGAATGCCACTGTGGCTCCATGAAGAAGCAGCCACACAGACTGGGTGGGCGGGCTGGCTGGGCTAGGATGCAAGTCTCATTCAAATCGTCAGCGAGGGCTTGGCCTTGCTTTCTCTGTGTGCAAATATTGGCTCTTCTTCTCCAAACTGCAGGGTTGAGACAGAGGGGAGTCTTTGCAGGCTTTGTTCTGGGGCTAGTGACCTGCAGCGCTGAGAGGCAAGAAGCCAGTTACTGATGGGCTGTGAGAAGCTTTTGTCTTTCCAAATTGCTGTTTGCAGCTGGGCAGTGAGACTGACACCAAACAGGAAAGCCTGGCTCTCCTGCCTTGCAGAGACACTCCCTACACTTACTGTCTCCTTTCCTTTCCACCTGGAAAATGGGTTCAGGCTTAGCTCCTTTCAACCTTCTAAGGGATGGTTTGGGGTTTGACAGCACCTGCAGAATACAGTGGCTGAATACAGTCCCATCATTTGGGAGGCTGAGTCAGGAGGCTTCCGAATTTAAGGCTACAGAGTGAGACCCTGCCTCAAAACACCAAGCAAACTGCCAAACAGATCTGGACTCAAAGGGGAGACCAGGCCAGTTAGCATTGCAGAGGGAAACACTGAGGGGAGACTGTTCTGGCTGTGCGGGATAGGAGGGCGCACTCTCCCCGGGGGCACTCCCTGGGAACACTTAGGGATATATTTGGTTTACAGGTAGCAGGCTTACACGCTGCTCCACACCCCATGGTGCCCAGGACAGTGCCCCTCAGGCGCTGTGTCAGGCTGGGAGCCCACTGTCCCAGTACTCGGGGTACGTTGGTCACATGTCTAGCCAGCCACATGTTCACGCTTCCAGCTCCAGGACCCCTAGCTCCAAGCTGTTGGACTACGCTTGCTTCTGAGAGGCTGAGCCAGATAACGGGGTGATTTTACCTTGAACTAGTCTGTGTGTCAAGCCCTCGTATAGGAGCACCATGGGTCCTCCCAAGTGTTGAGCCCCAATGGGACCCAGCAGACAGTTCCTGGGGTGAGAGACAGGAGGGACAGATAGTGTCAGATAATCGGAGGTGCCTGCTCTGGCCACCACTGATTTAAAAAGAAACATTTTGGCTGTGAGGCTCTGCCTTTTATGGCTGAGCTGAGCCATCTCTCCAGCCCAAAAAAAGATTGTGTGTGTGTATAAGAGAGACAGACACACAGAGAGGATGAATTGAGTGCAGTGCCCAGAGGCATCAGATCCTGGGAACTGAACTCGTCCTCAATGAGAGCAGCAAGCGCACTTATCTGCTGAGCCATCTCTCTAGCCCACCCCACCCCAAGAGTGAATTTTACTTTGTAGCCTTTGCTGGTCTGAAGCTGGCGTTATAGATCAGGCTGGCCTTGAAATCACAGAGATGTTTCTGCCTCTGCCTCGTAAATGCCACCTTTGACAGTCTCTGTTGTGTAACTGTGAATCGAGTTCCCACACAGGAAGTCATCACTTTCCTCTCCCCCAGCGGCCAGCTCCCAGAAAGACCTGCTGGTCTGTGTGTTCCATACACAGGGGCCGTCTGCTCACTTGTGCCTGGTTTTCCTCCCTCGGCCTCATGGTCCCAAGGTTTAGGCTGAGCCCTTCCCCTCCAAAACCTCCCAGCATTCAATGCTTTCTGCTTTGCTTTGCTTTGCTTCCTGCGGTTCTAGTGGGAGTGAGAACTGATACCTCCCTATGGTGTTTTTGTAAAATCTGTGGGGGAGGGGCCATGCATGCAAGATACACATTTTGTGCAGTAGGGAGGGTGTGCACAGCTTTTGAGAGCCACTTTTTCCTTGCACCATTTTGGTTCTGGGGTCTGGCTTGGGTTGCCAGGATTGGCAGGCCACTGTTTGGGTGTGTGTGAGTGAGTGTGTGTGTATGTTTGTGTGGGTGTATGTATGTGTAGGTGTGTGTGTGCACGTGTGTGGGTGTGTGCAGATGCCAGTGTCGGGCAGACAGAGTATCTCAGTAAAGCCGGAGCCGCTAATGCGGCTCTGGGGCAGTCCGCCTCCACAGCGCCTGGGCCTCAGATGCACACAGGCTTCCCCGGCTTTATGCGGGCGCTGTGGCTTCAGCTGAGGTCCGGGGCTTGTGCAGCCGGTCTTCTACAGAGTGAGCCCCTTCCGCCCCTGACCACCGTGTCTCACCATCCTTTCCATAGTAGCCACCATCTTATGATAGCTGTGACCTGTTGTCACCCCGTCAGTATCCCCAGTGGGTCAGTTCCTGAACCCCACTAATAAAATCTGCAGACTCTCAGTCCCTGGCCCCCAGACCCGCACACCTCCTCCTAGAGAGGCCAGCTCATCCCTGGGTGGTGCAGAAGACCTGGCACGGGCCACATTTGTCATTAGTTGCTGCTGTGTGCCGTTTAGGGTCCGAACATGTGCTCAGCCCGACACATTGCTTTTCTCTCTGAATTCTTTTCATCTCTGGCCGGTTGGATTCCTGGCTGTTAGCACACTCATGCAGAGGGCAGGGCTCTCTGCACTGTGCACTAGCTAGTGTGGTCTGTGTGCTGGAGCCCGGGAACTTTGCTCTCTTCTGCCCTTGGCTCTGTAGTAGTAGGCCGTGAACCCCACAGGCAATGCGGCTTGTGTACTTGCAGGGGTGGAGACAAGTGTGTCCAAGAAGGGGTGGAAAGAATGAAAGAACTGGAGGGCAGGCTGGGGCCTGGCACTCTGTGGCACTCTTGAACCCACGCTGTGGTGATTATCTGCACAAGATTGGGCCTGTTAACACCATGTCATAGAGGAAAGAGGAGTCACAAGGCTTCATCAGTCCCTGAGGACTTACATGCAGTTAGTGGGGTGACATTTTCTCCAGGGGTGTGCTCACCTATGAGGTGCCTGTGCTTCTGCCAGCAACTTAAACCCACTGAGTCACATGTGAACATGCACACACACACAGATCAGAAGAGAGACTAGGGGACTAAGTGGAAAAAGGACAGAGAAGGGAGAGGACAAGAGAGTGGGATGGGGCTTGAATATGACCCATATGTATAGTTAGTATGTCCTAATAGAAACGTATTTTAAAGGTCACCGGTGCAGGCTGGGAGCTACGGGGTGCCCACATGAAGTGGGTGGCTGTGTGTGTAGATGGGATGTGAAGGGCTGAGGGCTTCCGGGTTGGGGGGTGGGCTGGGGTGTTGGGTCGGGTTGCGGGGAGAGGATAGAATGCTAAGCACAAAGCCACTGGGGGTCTGCTCCTTAACTCCCACACTCCCTTCGAGTACATGATCCTGGCCACCATCATTGCTAACTGTATCGTCCTGGCCCTGGAGCAGCACCTCCCTGATGACGACAAGACACCCATGTCTGAGCGGCTGGTGAGCAACGAGGTGGAAGGGGTCCGGGTCCCTGGGCTGAGAGCTGTGTGGGAGAAGGCCTGCCTTGCAAATCACCAGTGACCTGGAGACATGGGGGCCCTCAATGCCCAACCCCACCCTTGAAAGCCAGCAGACCTGGTACACACCAGGGCACAGCGACCATCACACTGTCCATGAAGACATCATACTCAATCCAAATCCAATTTTATGTTTCATGCTCAGAAACAAAATTTTCATGAAGAAAATGTGACTGTACTTAAGTATAGAACACAGCAGTTAGCCACTGTGAACCTACTCCTTAAATTTAGCTGCTGAGCCCACCCTCCATTCATCCTTGGCCTTCATTTCCCTTCGCCCTCATCTTCCTCATCAGAAGTATTCTAGGACACATCCATAATCAACAACCATGACTTATGACTGCATAACTAGAAGTGCAGGCACCTCATGTTTCCAAGATCATGGTTTTTGTACCCAGCACAACTATCAGCAATGCCTCAGAACCAATCAGTGTCCAGAGAGCCATCATTGTCTCAGTTATGTCATTTTTTGTGGTTGTTTTGTTCTACCAGAAGTCAAATACATACTTGATTTGTTTATTTATTACCTATTTGGTATTTTGCTACTTTTAAGGATGAACCCAGTGCCTCACATATGCTAGGCCAGCTCTCTGGTAGTGAGCCATGCCCCAACCCTTACTAGGGGATTCTGGGCAAGAGATCTACTTCTGGAGCCACACCCTCAGCTTCTCGTTGGTGGATTCTAGGCCAGGTTCTACTGTGAAGTCATGCGTTTTTGACCTCTGTAGCCTCCACCAAGGCAACAGCCACATCTCTAAAGGTGGGAAACCAGGATTCGTAGCCAGGAAGTGGGTTGTTCCTAGGATTCCTTCACTGTGATACAATGTCCGAGGAAGCTCAACTTCCAGAATATGTTCCTTTAGTGTCGGAGGTCTCCGCCTTTGTTCACTTTGTTCACTCCGCCTTTTGGGAAAGGGAAGGGGTGCACATGCCTGGGTGTGCTGCCTTGGGGGAAATTTCACCATTCATGCCACTGATGCTGTCTTCTCTCCCTTCCAGGATGACACGGAACCATACTTCATTGGAATCTTTTGTTTTGAGGCTGGAATTAAGATCGTGGCTCTTGGCTTTGCCTTCCACAAAGGCTCCTACCTGAGGAATGGCTGGAACGTCATGGACTTTGTCGTGGTGCTAACAGGGTAGGCAACTGCATTCTATTCTTTAGCGTATTTTTTAAAGGATGTCGAGGTGTTGTTAGTTTCATGACTTGTGGCAAGGGCTGGGCTTGGAGACCTGTGCCCAGGGTTGTTTTGTGCACTGTCTTCTCCCCCCGCCCCCACCTCTATGCTGTCTCCACCATCTATATCAGAGAGTGCTGCCTAATAGAACTAAAACAATGGCTTGTTGTAGCTGGCAGCTTCTACAGTTGCCATGCCATGATGTCCTCAGCATAACAAAAGAGGGCAGAAGATGCCTCCATTACCAACCCACCACCCAGGATGCATAAACATCCTCCAGCTGCTAAGCAGTGGGACTGGGATTTAAACCTACAAACCAAGGTATCTGACAGACCCTTATTAGTGGGTCTCATCCTTTGCTTGGTGACAGGGTGTCTTTCCTTCCTGGTGCTGGCTGTGTGTTGAGGATTTATGGCTACGGGACCTTATGGTTTGAACTTTGGCAGGTTTTCCTCATGTCTT
The DNA here is from genome assembly GCF_907164565.1 of Psammomys obesus. Lineage (NCBI taxonomy): Eukaryota > Metazoa > Chordata > Mammalia > Rodentia > Muridae > Psammomys > Psammomys obesus. The sequence continues at coordinate 1,581,845 of NW_026596034.1, forward strand.
TAACAGACTTGCAGATGTGAATGCAAGGAATGAGCTCTGGGTGAATGCAAATGTATATTCATTTCCCACACTGGCTGCTACAAAGAATGGTTCCAAACTAGGAATGGCTTCAAGTTAATGGAAGTGTGTTGCTCACTGAAAGTCAAAACTGGTGCTTTCTCGTTGGCAGTCTTATCTCCCCAAATTATTGACAGCGTAGAGCCCTTGCCATATTGTGGCTCTTGTACTGTAAAGCTCCAGTTTGCCCAAACTCTGCATTTGTTAACAATAAACCAAGAAAGGCAAATGAACATGTACAGGTATGTGGGCGTGTGTTTGTGGGTATGTGTTTTGGTGTGTGTGGGTGTGAGTGTGTGGCATTGAGTGTGTGAGGGTATGTACTGTTCAAGTTTGTAGGGCTGGAAAGGACTTGTACCTTGCCTCCGCTGTTCACATTCCAGTGGCTGGGGCTGTGATCGAGCTCTTGCCCTCCATGAAGCCCTGTGTTTGACCTCTATCACTGCAAGAAAAAAGAGGTGTTTATTGGCTAGAAGTCAGTCATGGAAGCTGGGAAATATGAGCTTGTGCTTAGAAGCAAATGGAGGAGGGTTTGGGAAGTTGTTCTTTTCATTTTGTTGCTGTGATAAAAACTATCTGGTCAAAAGCAACTTAGAGGAAGAAAGGATTTATTTTGCTAATTTACTTTACTGAGTGATGTCAAAGCAGGAATTTGAAGCAGGAGCTGTGGAGGAATGCTGCTTGAAGGCTCATCCTCCGGCTCAAGCTCAGCTAGCTTTTCTCTTACAGCTCAGGTCCACCTGCCCAGGGATTGGGCTGCTCTCCCACATCAATTAAGAATCAAGACAATGCCACGAAGGCAAGCCCACAGGCCAGTCTAATCTAGGCAGTCCTTCAACTCAGGCTTCTTCAGGTGCCTCTGGGCTGTCTCAAATCGGCAATTAAAACTAAATAGGACAGTGACTGTGTGGCCAGTCTCTGCAGAGACTCCAAGGACCCTTGTCAGACCCCAGGGTGGTCCTGGCAGCCTTGTAACGACTGGAGGGGGCCCTCCCTCTGCTTTTTCTGAGTCACTCAGCTGTGCAGTTCCTAGACCCCGCTTCTCCGGACACCTCCTTCACTTCTCTTTCCTATGGGCATGTTGTTCATCCTGGTGGCTCTCCAGATTTTGCTGCCACCCCAGGTCCTGTTTATTTTGGTGGATGTCTCATCACTATAACAAAATGGCTGACAGAGCCCACCTTCAGGAGGAAGGGTTCATTTCGCCTGATGGGCTCAGAGCTTCATCCCAGAGTTGTCTGTGCTCTTGGACATCGGAGTGCAGTGGCAGGAGCTTGTGATGGAGGTCTCCCTTCACTCTCTGCAGCCCGGAAGAGACGGATGGAGATCTAGAGGCCCACTTTCCCCAAACATCTCCCAATAATGCCAGTACATTAGGACTCCATCGAGGAGAATCTGTTGGTTAGGCCAGAGTCAGCATCCGGTTATCTCAGAGTCACACCTAGAAATGTGCCTGTTTCTCTTTCCTATTCTTTTGTGTGTGCATCTGTGTGTAGGTGTGTGTGTGTGTGCGCACCAATGCATATATTAAATTTATGTAGGTGTGCATAAACAGGTTTTATGTGTCTGTGCTGGTGCAGGTATGTGAGGATATGTTTGTGGGTATGTATTTTGGTGTGTGTGCCTTGAGTGTGTGAGGGTGTGATGGGTGTGGTCAAGTGTGTATCTGGTTTTTGTTGTTGTTGTTTTCAAGACAGGGTTTCCCTGTGTAGCCCTGGCTGTCCTGGAACTTACTCTGTAGACCAGGCTGGCCTCAAACTCACAGAGGTCCACCTGCCTCTGCCTCCCAAGTGCTGGGGTTGAAGGCGTGGGCCACCACTGCTGGATCGAGTGTAGATCTTTGCAGGTGTGCATGTGGCCATGTGTAGGTATACGTATATTTGTGAGGATGTGTAGGTGAGTGTGTATGTGTGTG
>NW_026596034.1:1584216-1622152 GCF_907164565.1 Psammomys obesus
GGGGGAACTACCTACTTCAGAGCCCCAAATGCTTCTCTTCCCCTCTGTTCCCACATCTCCTCCTCTCCTTGCCTTTCTCTACAGCCACCTCCCTCCTCCTTACTTTTCTTGCTTGTGTATCTGGTCAGCCATGTTGTCTGCTAGCCCTTCTTACCTCAGGCTAGTGCTCCCGTCCCTGGGCCCTGCTGGGGCTGAGCTGTGCTGAGCAGTCCTGCAGAGCAGTAGTGGCTCAGTGTTGAATTCTGCCTGGAGGAAGAGGGCCTAGGATGGTCACTGAGACGCTCGGTGGCTTTAACGAGCATTCGCTGATCTTCAGTGGTGCTCAGTCAGCGACTGAGGCTTGTGCACTTTTTGCCCTTGTCTTGTGTTAGGTTTGCTGGGAAATCTCTTGACCATGGATTTGTTGGGTTTAGGGAGTTCTATTTGAAATTCTGAGGATTAAAACAGCAATGTCTAAGAGAAACATTCATTTAAGACATGAATGAAAAAGAGAGAATTCTCTGTATGGCACAGTGGTGGCACACTCTCCCAGCACTCAAGAGGCAGAGGCAGGCAGATCTCTGAATTTGAGGCAGCCTGGTCTACAGAGTGAACAGGACAGCCAGAGCCACACAGAGAAACCCTGTTTTGTAAAAAAAATAAAATAAAATAAAATAAGAAGAAGAAGAAAAGAAAAAAGAAAGAAAAGACAAAAGAAAGAAAGGAAAAATAAAGAAATGAAATGAGAGTGTTTTGAGATGGGCAGGTTCTTACTGTGATGTGCTGGGAGACAATTGATACAGACAGATGATGGATGGATGGATGGGTGGATGGATGGATGGATGGATGGATGAATGAACGGGTGGGTGGATGGATGGGTGGGTAGGTAGTTGGATGGATGGATGGATGGATGGATGGATGGATGGATGGATGGATGAGTGGGTGAGTGGGTGGGTGGATGGATGGATGGATGGATGGGTGGGTAGGTAGATGGATGGATGGATGGATGGATGGATGGATGGATGGATGGATGGATGAGTGGGTGAGTGGGTGGGTGGATGGATGGATGGGTGGATGGATGGATGGATGCTAACAGATGGCAGAGATCGCCTGTATCCCAGGAGATAGACAAAGGCACATAGTTAGATGTGTGTGCATGCATGTGTTCACATGTGCCTGTATGTGTGTGTGCGTGTGTGTACACACATGTCTGCATGTGCATGTGGAGGCCAGAGGTTGATATTGGTGTCTTCCCCAATCACTCTGCACTCTATGAGATAAGGCCTCTCACAGAACCCGGTGTCAGAGGGGTGAAGCTGCTTGTGACAGTTCCGGCAGCTCCTCAGGACTTCAGTCACTCTGCTAGGAAGCCATCCTGAGCCAGGGTCATGAGAGCCCAAGTTAGGCTCTGACTCAGTTCTGTGTTTAGCCCAATAGCCCTATGAGCCGGTGCATGATTCTTTCTCTTGTTTGTTGGGGACCCAGGTCTTTGTGCGTCCTATGCAGGCATTCTACCACTGAGCCACCCCCCACCTCACCCCCTTTATTTCGAGACAGGATCTTACTGATTTGCCCGGTTTGGTCTTGAACCCTGGCAGTCAAAGCTGGTGTTGATTTTGCATGTCTCTTGCCATGGCCTCCCAGTCGCCTATCTGTCTGTTATTAGCTACAGAATTGATGCTAAAACAAACAAACAAACAAACAAACAAACAAACAGAAAACCCCACAAGTTGTGTCCATACAGCCTGTCTGTGTGTAAACTGCTTGGCACTGCTTGCTGTTCTCCCATTCCACAGGTGGAGAGACTGATGCTACAGAGGTTGAAGAGCTTTTGCAGCCACCACCTGACAGTGGTGGGTTTAAACCAAGGCAGGTGTCTCTCCAGCCAGAATCGGGTGGCTGAGTCTAACATGATTTCCTCCAAAGTCAAAAGTGCCATGGATGTCAACTTAGGAGTTGAAATGGAGCACTCTAGGAGAGGAAGTCCAGGCCTTGCTTTGTTTGTTCACCTCATCTGCATTGCATAAAGATGAAGGAGTACATGGACAAAAGATACTACCAAAGGGCTGGTGAGATGGGGAAGGCAGGCTTCCATCCTCAGGAGCCCTATAATGAAGGAAAGAACAAACTCCTGCAGATTGTCCTCTGAATTCCACAGACGCCCCTTGGCATGCATGTGTCTCAACCCTATTACACACTAAATGTAATAAAATTCTAAAATATATTTTACTAGCAATGGAAGCTGGTGTGAACCAGGGGTGAAAACAGAGCTTTAGGGTCACGTGAGACTACAATCTTGACTGAGGGCCTTGCCCTTGTCCTTATGAAAAGAAGTATAATAAGTTTCTTCCTTCTTGAGCAGGAATCAGAAAAGGCCAGAAAATGACATACGGCATGAGTCAAGCCCCTAGGCCTTCGGCGGTGAGCCATGGAGGATCGTGAGAGGACAGAAAAATGAATTCTGTGTATCTGCCCAAAGGGTAGCAAAGCTCCCCTGTGCCTTGTTCAGATCACATGAGTTTAGGCAGATTTCTTATTCCATGTGCCACTTTGTAAGGCAAGGGGCCAGTATATACACCTGTTAGTCCAGCCCCCAGGAAGCTGAGGCAGGATGAACCTGAGTTTTGGTGCCAGGCTGGGTAGTTCCCAGGCAAGCTACCTCTTGATGACCATAACACTACCATCTCTTTCATCCATGTCATAGCATCATTGAGTATGGCCCGCCCATGTGCCAATGCTTAACCCATTCCCAGGACCTGCCCATGAGCTGAACAGTATATACATACACACACATACATATGTACGTATATACATGCATACGTACATACATAGACACATACATACATATCCAGCTTTCCTCCTACTCAGGGAGGTAATCGGGACTTTACCTAGCTCTTCCTTCATGCTTCTGCAGATCAGTAATTCTATGACCCATTTCCCCAACTAATTCCAGTGGCAGGGTCTCCTTGCCAAAATTAGCTGTAGCTTCAGGAGCCAGTTTCAGCACTGGACAGCACCATGCCCTCTACCCCTGGAAGGCCTGACAGCTGCTAGTGATCTCCTCAGCACTGAGCTATCTGGCATCCTCCCTGTGCGGCTGGAGAAGACCTTGCTGTCTGTCCGTCTACAGTGTTGGGGGCTGTCCTCCTGAATTGCTGTGACAAATGCCAGTCTGCCTCACTTGGGGCATCTGGCCAGTGTCCCTGCGGTTTGCAGGCAATGATTGCTCTCCTCTCCACAGGGCAGGGAGACAGCTGAGGCAGATACAGGAAATGTTGGAACAGGAAGGAAGAAGGGGCTGTTGGCTGAGCAAGGCTGCCAAGCCCAGGACACTGCATTGTCACGGTCAGAGTGCTGGGAGGTATGTGGCCTTCCCTCACTGTAGGAAGGAACTAGTCCTGAGGGAGGACTAGAGATAGGAGAAACTCGCCTTGAACAGGGCTGTGTGGGCCAGAGGCCAGCTGAGATTGGAAGAGGTCTAGGAAATGAAAAGCACCTTTATCTCCTTCTTCTCCTTCTTCTCCTTCCCTCCCTCCTTCCCCATTCTTCATCTTTCTCTTCCCCCTCCTTCTCCTCCTCCTCTTCCTCTGTATCATCTCTCCTTCCTCTCCATCTCGTTTCTCTTTCTCCTCCCCACCTCCTCCATCTCTAGGTATGTAACTTGCTTGTGTGTGGACTCTTGGAGACACAGCTGCATAGTGTCACTGCGTGTTTTCCCATGGTATCACTCAGTAGCCCGGGCTTCCCCCAGGTTGCAATCTTTCTTTTCTGCTTCCTGAGAAGCTGAGATAAGAGATGGCCAACCTCCTGCTCAGCTTTCTCCTTCTTTAGCCAAGCTAGGCGTGGAACCCAGGACCTCCAGCATGCCAGGCATGTATGCACCCCTGGGCCCCGGCTGCCAGTCGCCCTGAGAAGCTTTGGCTCTAGCTGTGCACTGCCCTTTGTTGGGCATGCACACAGGTGTGAGTTATTTGTTGCGGCTTGTCTGGGGCGGCTGGCTGGAAGCATCTTTCAGGACTCGGGCTCAGTACCTAACATCCCAACAGCAAGAGCACACAGGGTGCTTTCACTCCTGAGCTCCCTCTCTGGGTTATGGCTGATGTTTCCGACGTGTTTCGCTACTACAAGCAGAAAACACAATAGGGGTTCAGGCTTGAGGGGTTGGGGCTGTGGGCAGCAGTAGAGCCCCTGCCTAGAATCCGCCATGAGATCTGTGGTGTGACTCAGTGGTACCCTTGAAATCTCAGCACATTGGAAGCTGGGGCAGGAGGATCATGGGCATGTCACACACACACAGTAACACTGGAGGATGCAGGTATGACGCCTGCTGAAATGAGGCACACGTTCCTGTCATGCTGTCTCCCCACTTCATAGGGACCAAAACAGACGAGAGAAGCTAGGACTCTTAACCGTCGCAGCTCGGCGATGGGCGTGCCCTGGGGTTTAAATGGGCACCTTCAGCAGCCACATTCTTTCTCTTCATGCTCAAGGTTGCCGTTTGGCATCTGAAGACCCAGGTTCCAGACATCGGTTGTCTGCCATGGCCCCCAGGATGAAACAGCCTCAGGCACAGAACTACCCAATATTGTTGAGCAGAATACAGACAACCAGCTCTCTGCAGAACTGTCGGGCGTGGTGGGGTTCTCCCCCCTCCAGCTTGGTAGTGCAGCTGAGCTTAGGGCTGCCTGAGGCCTCTGACAGACAAGGCACAGAGTCCAGGCACAACGGACCGCATCCCCTCAGGTTGGGGCAGCCCACACTCAAGCTCAGTACAGGCTTAGTCTGCATTCTCCGGGAGTCTGTCTCTAGCAACTGACTGGTTTTTCTCTTTTCTCCTTCCTTCCTTCCTCCTCTCTCTCTCTCTCTCTCTCTCTCTCTTAGATGCAGCTCTCACATAGTCCAGGCTTGCCATGAACTAGTTATGTAGCCAAGGGTGACCGTGAATCCCCATCCTTCTACCTTTACCTCTGCAGCGATGGAATGACAGGCCTGTGACAATATGCCCAAATCGCTTGCTGTTTGATAGGTTGACAGGGGCATAAGCTAGCCAGGTATTCTCCTGCCTCAGTATTCCTGTTTGCTGGGGCCACAGGTCTGTGCTGCCATGCCTAGCTTGACCATTACGTGCATTCACAGCATGCTTGGTGCTTGATTCATGTTTATTCAGGGGCTGACAAAGCTGAGCTCAGTTGTCACCTCACACCCCATTTTCTGTGTGGCAGTTTTGGACTGTGCTGACCTTCACTGTGGCCAAGATGCAGTACTCCAAAGCCAGCCTCAGACCAGTGGAATGTGCCTTGACAGTGCCCCTGTGTGACTTCCCCGTAACCATCTGGATTGACCCCATTAGATTTATTTCACACCAATGAGTGTGTGCTGTTCCCTTCTTTCTTGTCTTTCCCTTCCCAGCGTCTCCAATCCTCTCTCCCTCTCCAGGTCCTCTGCTGGCTCTCCACTATAGCCCCTCAACTGGGGAACACAGGGACCCCTGCATATGCTTGGCAGGCTATGGGATGGAGCCCTAGGCCTGTGCAGGCTCCCTGCCTCTGCACTGTGGCTCCAGCCTCAAGGCCTTACTTACCCCATGCTCATTCTCTACCTACTATATTTTGTCCACTTCATCTTCCTAGACTCCACACATCCCTCTTTGGCTTATGGGCCAGTCCTGACTCATCTGGACTAGACCGTCTGCCCCCATTTTGGCCTTGACTTTCACTCTGTTTCCTCAACAGCTTCAAGAGGAATCCTGAAAGCAAACGAGGCTCTCCATGCCTCAGCCCACCTCCCACTCTCCCTTTCCTAAAGCTGTTCTATGAGTGCCCAGTAGAGGGCACTAGTGAGTGCCAGAGTTAGAAAGACCCCCGTGCCTCCCATGCAGTCCGCAGCCCCAGCCCCTCAGCCTCCTTGTCTTCATTCGCTCTCCTTGATCACTGAGATCCATGCTGCACTCTCTGCCTGGAACATTTCCCCAACATCTGCACAGCTTCTCCTGCCTTTGGGCCTTTGCTGAGAAGCATCACTGTCCAACTCAGTTCATTCCACACCTGATGAGCATCTGTCAAACTGTAGTGTGTGTGTGTGTGTGTGTGTGTGTGTGTGTGTGTGTGTGTGTGTGTTAGGGCATGGTGAATGTATGTAGGCCAGCGTTGGTGTGAAGTGTCTTTTTAGTTGCTCCTCCCTGTGGTTTTTGAGGCAGGGTCCCTCGCTGGACCTGGAACTCAACCAGTTTAGCTGGACTGGCTGCCCAGTGAGCTGCAGAGAGCTGCCTGTCTTCTGCAGCTGTGGGCTGCTGAGCCTGGCCTTTTACACAGGTTCTGGGCATCAGCCTCAGGTCTTCACGCTCGTGAGCGGCAGAGTTGCCTCTCCAGCACCTGCAGCACCTTTTCTCTTGGTCACTGGCCCCCTGAAGAGTGTCAGCCTGGGAAGGCATGGCTTTCATGTGGTTCAGGCCTGTGTCTCAGTGCCAGAGCCCAACCCAGCCCAATCTGATGCTCAAAAGAAAAAAAGTCTCAGCATGGAAGCGCACAGCCAAGCATGCCGAAGTGTCAGACTCGCAGGCAGAGTCGCAGCTCTGCACATCCTCTGCCTCCTACCCTCATCATTTTTCTTTTGAAAACAAACAGACAAACAAGCAAAATGTAGTAAAATACACACAACAGCCCAGGGTATGAGTCTGTTGATACAGGGCTCACCGAGCACGCAGGAGGCCCTGGGTTTCATCCCCAGCACAGCATAAATCAGGCATGATGGCTCATTCCTGCAATCCCAGGAGGAGGCGAAACATCGTCAGGAGTTGAGAGTCATCTTTAGTCACATAGTGATTTACAGGCCAGCCTGGGCTGCATGAGACCCTGGCTCCCACAAAACAAAACCCAAGCATCGAACCCCACAGTGTGGGCTTTCCTGCCTCAGCCATTTCCGAGTGTGCTGGTGGGATGTCCTGCATTCTCCCGCCCTCCGTCTCCACAGCTTCTCGCTACAGTTCTAAGCTGGGTCCCTATTACACAGTGACCCCATTTCCCCTCACCTAGCCCTCTAAGACCACCCTGACGGTTGGGTCTTTGGGAGCCTGTCAGCTGTGAATGCTTGGTGGAAATGTGTCTGTGGATGAGGAACCAGCATGCTGCCACATGGGCCAGGAGCTGCCCCTCCTAAGGGTGACAGCCAGCCTCTGTGAGCAGACTCCAAGGCACTCCTGCCTTTTGGCTCACCGAGATGCTGGGAGGATAGGTGTGTCAGGATTTGAGGCCCCGGTTTTGATTCTTTGAGAGTATGTCCAGGAGCAGAATGTGAACCATGGGGTTTCCTTCCTAAAAAAGCCTTCTGGCTGGAGAGGCTGCTCGGTGGGTGAAAGGCTTGCCATCTGAGCAAGGGAGAAGGTGGGAGCTACCCAGAGCCATATAAATGCTGTGTGGGTGTGACCACCTGCCTGTAGGCACAGCACCTGGGGGAGGGTGCAAAAGGGGCATCCCTAGGAAATGTTGGCTGGAGTTCTGGGTTCACCCAAAGACCAAGGCCTCTGTGAACGAGGTAGAACAATGGAGGACGAATGTATAAAGCTTTGACTGTGGGCTCCATTAGGGCCACTGATTAGAGCTCTCCTTGGGCACTTGAACTAGAACTATGGATCAGTGGCCCGATGGGTCAGATAGCTCTATGTCAGTCTTTTTTTCTTTCCCCTCTCCAATTTTTTTGGTAAGCACATATCAGTTGTTTAAAGTCAATGGTTTCATTATGACATGTTTATGCATGCTGAGTGTAAGTCCAGCCCTCCCCTTTCCCTTTCCACTTTTCTGACAGCTTCCCCTTATTTTATGTCCGTCTCTCCCTCCTCTGAATCTGCATTGAGAGAAAGCATGCCTTATTCATCTTTCCAAGGCTGACTTATTCGCTGAATGGGATCACCTCCAGTTCCATCCACTTTCGTGCAGATAACATAATTTTGTTCTTTATGGTTAACTCACAGTCCTGTGGGTAGAGGTCAGATCCCTTTATCTGTCTAGTGATAGGAATCTAATCTGGTTTCATAGCTTGGCTATTTGTGAACAGTGCAGCAATGAATGTGGCTCTGGGGGTGTCTCTGTGCTTTGCTGACCTAGAGTCTTTTGGTACATAAATTCAGAAGTCATTAATCTCAATCTCTGTCCGTCTGTGTACGTGTGTGTGTGTTGCCCTAGTTAGTCTTAACCTCTCTGTGTAGCCCAGGCTACTCTGAAACTCGTGACTCTCCTGCCTCAGATGAGATTGCAGGCCGTGACACCTCCCTGGCTTCCATAGTGACCTCCTTGGTGGCTAATGGGGGGGGGGGGTTGGGGATGGGGTTGCCCTCCCACCTGCCATAATAAGTCTTTCTCTTTCTCTCACTGTCTCCAGCATTTGCTCTGGGTTTTCTTTTTTCGTTGGTGGTGTTTGTTTTCTGGCTGTGGACTTTTGACTTGCTTTTCTCTGGTGGCCAAGGATATGGAACACTGTGTGCATTCGTTGGCCATTTGTGGGTGTGAGTTCTTTAAACACGGAGGAGGGAGATGTAAGACAGTCCTCCTTCCCTTCTGGTGCCTCCGAAACACTCCTTGCCTTAGGAAGTGGCTGTGGGGTGGGAGGCCCCTGCAGCTGAGACAGTACCCCAAGTATGAGGAGCCAGAGAAGCCAGGATGGTGCGCTGGGGGCCGGAATGAGGTGGAGCTCATTTTGGTAATAGAAGAGAGTGTAAAAGAGATGGATGAGGGGAAGAAGGGAGACGGAGAGTGAAACTGGCAGAGGCTACAGAAACGGCAGAAGTGCTGGGGAAAGTCAAGCCAGGGTACCCTGGTTGAGGTGGGTTGTGAGTCTAGGATGGGAGCTCAGTGTCATGGTGACATTAAGTTGGTAGACGCAAAGTGGAAGTGAAGGCTTCATTCTCGTCCCCATTGAGTGAGCAGGGAAACTGAGGCATTGGAGCTCCATATACTTTCTTCCAAGAAACGAGGGATGATTCCTGCAGAGGGTTCTGGCTTTTCTCTCGCTGGCTATAGGGCCTCTTCAAACCTCTTTTCTATGAAATGGGACCATGCTTTCTGGCCTCCCAATTTTCTCTTATCAATGCCAGATGATGTCCTGTGACTACCAGGGGCTTGGGCCCAGCCCACTTGAGTGAATGTGTTCCCTTCTGCTGTGCTATTTGGGGATGATTTTGGCAGATGAGGAAATTCTTAGAATCTCAGTTACTTAGGAGACTGGGACAAAGGGATTGCAAGTTCAAGGCCAGCCTGAGCCAGAGAGAGAGATGGACAGACAGACAGACTGACCTTGCCTCAAAAGTACAAATGGTGGCCATCAAGATGGCTCAATGGGTAAAGGCACTTGTCACCATGCCTGAGTGTTCAATCCCCAGGATCCATCTGGTGAAAGGAGAGAACTAACTCCCCAAATCTGTCAGCTGACCTCCACATACCCCAGATCTGTCCTCTGACCTCCACATACCCCAAATCTGTCCTCTGACCTCCACATACACACCTGTGTCAAGCCCCCCCCCAATAAATGTAATTTTAAAAATGTAAAAGAAAAGGAAGTTGCAAGCATAAGAAAGCTGTTTATGTAACCCTAATGCTGGAAGCTCACCAGGGGAAAGGGTAGCCATATTGTGAGCATGCTCAGTGGAGAGGGCACTGGACAACAATCACTCACCTATTGTTGCTTCAACCCCCACCGGCACCCGCTGTTGACCTGTTTGGCCAGTTTATGGACCTGTTGGCCAGTCTCATCTAGAGGTAACGTCCCACCTTAAAAATAAAGAAATAAGAAATCAGGAACAAAAGGGTGCTTTACTTCCCTGTCACCGCTCCCTTCAGGGCCACAGCATCCTGCGCTGCTGTGAGCTCTTAGCCCCAACCCACTTTTCTGGCCTGGTGTGTGTACGCCGGCTCTTTACAAACTCTCTGGCAGAGTAAGAACTCCGACTACCCGCGCTAGTGCCTAAAGCTGAACTGCTGTGCGGTAGAGCCGTGGCTGTCTCCGGGGCTGTGTCATGTGCGCTGTGCCCTTCACACGAACCTCACTGCGTCTTTCTAGCAGCTGGGGGGGGGGTGCTTCTCTGTGGTCTCCATTTTAGGCAGAGAGTATGAGACTGAAGAAAGGAAATGCTTAGTACCTTGCCAGAGAACTCCGGCATGCAAACCCTGGGTAAAAGCCTGGGACCTTGGGTCCAGCCACTGGCCTGGTGCAGGGTTCCTGTGCACGTGCGACATGCATATGTGTGTGCTCAGTGTCACCCCAGTCACTCTCCACCTTATCCATTGAGACAGGATCTCTCTGGGCTTGGAGCTCACAGATTGCTGTGCTGACCAGCCATGGAGCCCTAGAGATCCTCCTGTTTTTTTCCTAGGCTGGGGTCCATGGTCCCCTTTTTACATGGATGCTGGCAATCCAAACCCAGTTCCTCCTGTTTGCAGTGCAGCTCCCGGCCCAGAAGGCTCCCTTTTCCAAGGCCATCCTTCAGAATGTTTCCTCTGTTTCTGTGTGCAGATAAATACCCACGCCCTCACGCTCTAGTGAGCACCAGGCCCTAACCAGCTAGTGGAAGGTAGCTGCTTCAGCGATGGAATTGCCGTGTCCCCTCAGGCATGCTGCCTGTGTGCAAACGCAACACAGCGAGTCTTTCTTCTGTCAGAAGCTTCACACAAATTATACTCTCCCCAAATGTTTGCCAAAGAAAAACAGCAAGTGGGAAAGAAATTCTGAGATGCAGGCAGGCTAAAAGAACCGTTTCCTTGGGCTTCAACTGGATGTAGACGTGGCTTCGACAGGGCTCTGATCCAGTACAGGCCTGTTTGGGCCCCAACTAGCCAGACAGCAGCTCAGTGTGTGCCTCAGTTTACTCATTTGTCAGATCAAGAGAGAAACAGTGTCTGTCTCTCTCCTGTTGACCAGTTCCAGCTCTGGCTGTGTCTCACCAGCCTCTGGCCACACCCAGGTTTCCAGTTCTAGTTTAGCATTTCCACTCCTGCAGGTCAGCTGCCACTCTGGCCCTGGTGCATCTTTTGTCGTTATGTCCTGGCCTGGGGTGGGGGTCAGCAGCAGTGCTGTCGGGGTTCTGAGTGGGTGGCCCTTGCCTGGGAAGGACTGGTGTGCCAGTGTGGGTCATTTGAAAGCACCACTGGCTTGTTCTTATGGACAGCCAGCATCCAGGTGTGACAGTGGCTGAGTGAGTGAAGTACTTGCCTCAAAACCCTGAGGACCCAAATTCAAATCTGCAGCACCCATGTGAAAAGCTGGACAGGGGAGTGCATGCGTGTCCTCCGAGTGCTGGGAAAGTGGAGGCGAGGTGGTCCTCGGGGGTTGTTGGCTAGTCAGCCTCACCTAATGGGTGGGCTCCAGGCTCAGTGAGAGAGCCTGTCTCAAAGGCCCCTGAAGAAGGAGACCCACAGCTGCCTCTGGCCTGTGCACCCTCCTGCCCACAGACACCTGCACCTTTATAACAGGTCTTTAACACCACATTCTTATTCGTTCTTTGAGAATTTAGTAACAACTCATTTTTCACATTCAACTGCCACCCTCCTCCTAACCTCTCAGACCCTTCCCCTCCTCCCCCCTGTTCCCAGCTTTGTGTACGGTTTTTGCAGTTGTTCCGGTAACCTGAGGAGTCAGGTTTATACTGCTCACACACACTCACTAGGGTGTGTCCACCTATCAGGGGCCACGCCTTTTAAAAAAGTGACTCTCCCTTCCCCAGAATCCATCAACAGTCTATAGCTCCTCAGTTAAGGTGTTCCCAGCACCAGCCTCAGGCAGCTCACAACTGTCTAAACCTCCAGTTCCAGGGGGTCTGATGCCCTCTCCTGGCCTCCGTAGGCACTACATGCAGGCAAAACACCCATATGTGATGGCAACAATTCAACGGCAATGCTGACAGAAAGCCAGCTGTGGTACCGCACACCTGGGAGAAGAAACAGGATCCCTGGGATTCGCTGCCCAGCCGTTCTAGCCAAGTGGGCAAACACTGGCTCCAATGGAAGAGCCTTTTTCAAAAAACAAAACCCCACAGCAAACAAAGAAAACTTGGGAGGGTGATTGGGGAAGCTCCTGATGATGGTTTCTGACCCACATGCCCAGGCATAGATTCCCATACATGTGCACGAGCAACAGCGTGGGAAAGGCGGTTCAGAGATCAGTCTCTGACGTCAGAGGTGCATCTCCACCAGCTCTTCGGTTTGCATCTTCTTGCTGTGAGTGTCTTGCTGTGTGCTGTGGTGTTTGTTCTCCCTGAAGCTAGAGGGAGTGTTTGGGGGCCTGAGAGGAAGGAAGATGTGTATTCTGCGTGGGACTCACACTTTCCCAAGCACCCGGAGCCCCTTCAGTTTGGGGAGCAGCTACGCGTTAAGAATCTCTGTCGCTGAGGGCTGGAGAGGCTTCACTGAAGCTGAGATTTTTTTTTTTTTTTTTTGAGCTTCTCTGTTGCTGCCTCAGAGTCCCTGTGGGTGGGAGGGGAAAGATAAATGTATTCTGGATCTCTTATATAACGCTGTGGCCTGTTGAGGTCCCATCTAATTTGTGGGGTCTCCTGGACTCACCTCAGCCCCTGGAGACTGTGCTGTCAGAATGGTGCATTTTCTTGGGTAAGCAGCCCTGCAGCACACGGGTTTAGTGTTCCCGTCGCCAGCTTCAGGGGCCTGGCTTCACGTCTCTCTGGGGCGGATAATTTACCTATGGAATCTTCTGTCTCAGACTTCTGCAAGATGGGCTGAGGTTCTTGTGCACCACTAGATATGGCTTTCAGTGAGGGGCTCAGCTGGGCTGCCTGGTGAATCCCAGCCAGTGCCACAAGCACTTCTGTCTGTCCAGTGTAGGCAGAGGGAAGTCTGAGGAAGCTAGGGTAGGGCTGGGGCGCTGCCCACAGAGCGGGTTTCCCTGGGCGGCCTGGGCAAGAGAGCAGAAGTGTAGTCATCGCAGGCTAACTTTATGAGAGGAAGACCATGGTGAGCCTGGCACTTGTAACCTGCGGGCTGTGCCTCCACTGAAGACGGGGCTGCTCTGAGGCCACTGACATCCAGGGATGTGTGATGGACCTGGCATTGTGGGGCAAGAGTGCGGGAAGCCACCCCATAGTTGTCAGGAAGGCATGGCAACGCTAACTGCAGTAATGGCAGTCCAGAATGGATCCCCTGAATAAGCCTCACCCATCTGACTGAAATCCAGCGCTTCCTTAGGCCCACCCCAGACCCAGGTGCCGCCTTTCCACACTCTGCTCTTACAAGTGGCTTTTAAAATCCACACCCAGAGCCTGGAGATGCTCTATGGGTAAGATTGCCTGCATGTGTGAGCATGATTTGAATCCCAGCACCCATGTAAAAAGCCGAACATACCTATAACCTCAGCACTGACGGGGTGGAGACAGGAGGGTGTTGACTGCCAGCCTAGCTCCAGGTTCCGTGAACTCCTGAAAGACTGTGGATCTGAGATGCCAACCCACGTGCCTCGGTGCAGAGCCACTCAGGGGAGGGCTGAGGCCACATTCTGAGTGACTGCCCTAGGCTCCCCATCCAGCGGTATACGTTGACTTCAGACTGGAGAGTAAATGTTGAGTACATGTGTGGGAAGCCAGGGTGCTGAGAGGAGAGGCCGAGTGGATGGCAATGCTCTGCTCTGGAGGAGCCTCCACTCAGCGACAGAAGCTCAGTGGTGGGGGTCCTGGCCGAGGCCCAGGCATGGCAGGGAGTGAGGCAGAGAGGGACAGAGCAGGACACCCAGCTTCTCTGGCACTGAGTGTGCTGGTATGCATGTGCGCACAACCGCTGACACATGAACACACCTGGGTGAGAGTGGCGGTGTTGCTGCTCCTGGGACCAGCTTTCTCCGTGGCGCAGGTGGTGCAGAGGACCGTCCTGCGGCCTCAATGACAACGTGCCTCCCTTTCGCATCATCCTCTCTGTTTTATTCGATTCGGTTTAGGGGGACAGGGTCTTTTTCTAATCTCAGGCTGCCCTCTGTCTCCCGAGGGCTGGGGTGGCAGTTGCACTCCTGCCCATCGTGGCAACTCATTTAAAATTACTGCTCCAGCCGGCCGCGGTGGCAACGCCTGTGATCCCAGCACTCAGGGAGGCAGAAGCAGGCGGATCTCTGTGAGTTCAAGGCCAGCCTGGTCTACAAAGCGAGTCTAGGACAGCCAAGGCTACACAGAGAAACCCTGTCTCAAAAAACCAAAACAAACAAGCAAATAACAAACAAAACAAATTACTGGCCCATGTCTTCCTTAACCAGTAATCCTCGGAGACTATGTAACTTCAAACCCAGACCTTCATTCACATCCTGACTTGATTGCAGGCTGTGGGGACACTGTCCTTCCTGCCTCCTCCAGCTTCTGGTGCCTCCGGGTCACCTCAGCTTGTAGCCATAGCCACTACATTATGCTTCCGTGGCTCACTTGCCCCATTCTCTCTTCAAAATTCCCTTTCTGCCTGACCTCAGGACAACTGTGGCCACCTTTAGGGTCCTTCAGAGCACCAGGCATGCTCTCTCTGTTGAGATGCCTAGAGCACATCTGCTGAGACCATTTCCAAGGCAGCAGGTTTGCAGGCTCCAGGTGCAGGCATGTCTTTGCACCATTCAGTCCCCTCTGTCCTGAAGATTCATTGATTTTGCCTTCCAGTCTTCTCTAGGGTCCCCTCCTTTTGTCTTTAACCCCTGAACATTCTTCCCCCAGGGTGCCCTGCGAGACCTAGACCTCTGAGTCTAGATTTCTAAGTTTAAAACTTTTGATTGTCTGTGTGTCTGCATGTAAGGGTCAGAGGACAACTTGTAGAAGTCAGTTCTCCCCTTCCACCACGTGGGTCCCAGGGATAGAACTCTGGCTTTCAGGTTTGGCCACTGAGCCATCTTGCTGGCAGAAAACCTGGCAGCCTGGTCTCACTCCACTTATCACCATTGTAAGAATTTTTTTTTACATTAATTTATTTCCATTTGTGGACAAAACCTTTGAGAAATTGAGAGGGGTTTGGAAAATCACTGCAGAGCACATGGGATAAGTAGTCTGTGTTCTCACTTCTGGGTATAATTATACTGTGTTTGTATGCGCAGAGAGGCCAGAGGAGGACACTGGGTCTCCTGAGCTATCCGACTCTGTCACCAGTGAGTGGCAGAGTGAAGACTCCAGCCCACATGGCCCAACTTCAGATTAGTGTTCTAAAATCACCAGAGTGTGAGCACAAAGGCAGTGTGAGTTCCCAGTGTCGAGGAGAAGGCAGAAGGAAAAAAGGACCAGAAAGTCCTACTTCCGCTTGAGCTCTCAGCTGCTCAGAGGACTGAGACAAGGTTGCTTGAGATCAGCAGTTGAGACCGCACCCCAGCACTGGTTCAAACACAAAATCATAAAAAACAAACGATGTGGTAGCAGCAGGTGACAGGGCTGGCCAGGGAATCCTGCCTGTTCACCAATATCGTGATCCTTTTAACTGTTCCATGGATTTACTAGAGAAGCCTAACATGTCCCCAGAAAACCTGAGACTTGGCAAAAGGTTGCAGAGGGAGGAGAGATGCAGGGGGAGGAGGGATGAAGAGGGAGGAGGGGTGAAGAGGGAGGAAGGATGCAGGAGAAGGAGGGATGCAGGGGAGATGGGTGCAGGGGGAGGAGGGAGGAAGAGGGAGGAAGGATGCAGGAGGAGGGATGAAGAGGGAGGACGGATGCAGAGGTAGGAGTGTGGCTGCCAAATGGAAGAGCCTCACTGCCACCACGTGTGCCGAATGTGGACTGTGCTGTGTGGATGGCCAGCACTGCCCCAGTCAGAGTCCTCAGCTACTCTTGGGGTGCCCTGGGGCACACAGATCCCAGGCGTGACAGCCTTTGCTGCCCATCCCTGCCCAGCCAAGTGGAAAGCCCCCAGGAGCCAGCTCCAGGCATAGGCAGCACTATGAGTACCAGGCCCCTGCCACCCTCCGATGCCAATGTGAGCTGACAGATGGACGGCTGGCTGCCAGCCAGGGGCCAATGAGTTCTTGGCAGTTGCTTTCTGAGCTGGACAGGCGGCTGCCACCTCCTGGAACAGCGCACCGTTCTCCTGGTGAGTCTCACTTGAAGGGCCACGCGCTCTGAAGGCCCCGGGCCGTCCTCGGGCATTTTTGGAGCTGTTGCACCGTGCAATTTGGCCACCACTAACCTTACATGTGGAGGCTACACTTTTATCTTGATTTAATTGTGGTAAAATATGCACGATAGAAAATTGGGAGCCAGTGAGATGCCTCAGTCGATGGTACTTGCCACCAAGCCTGATGGCCCATGCTCTATTCCTGGGACCCCCTGCTGGAAGGAGAGAACACACACTCCTACAGTCTGCTCCTGACCTCCACACATGCACCATGGAATACACACACACACACACACACACACACACAAATTAAGTAAGTATTTAACTTTCTAAATTTAACATTGTGTGTGTGAAGGAGTCACACATGCTAGGTAGGTGTTCTATTGAGCCACATCTCCAGCCCCCACTTGGGGATTCTAGGCAGGTGCTGTCCTGCTGAGCCACACCCCAACCTTGTCTGCCCTTAGTGTGGAATTCAGTGGCGTGGAGCACACTCAGGATATGCCAGCACCACCATCCATCTCTACAGCAGCAGCATCTTCCCAAGTGGGGAAACTTTATCCCAACTAAGCATGCACTCTTCAGACACAAGTCCCTAGCTGCCGCTATCCATCCTATCATACCCAGCTGGATATTAAGTTTTAATGCATGAGTTTGGAGTGACATTTAGTCCACAGCATCTATCCTCTCCTGATCTTATTCTCACTTTCTCCCTCTGTCTATGACTAGACCCCCAAGATTCTAAGACCTGCCTTTTGTCTTCTCACCCAATAGCCTCTGTCCCCAGAAGTCCCAAAATTGATCTGAAAGAGAGAGAGAGAGAAAACCCCAGTGGGGGGACGGCTGTCCTTGGAAAGCATATCTGCCCTCACCTCTCCCTTCTCTGCCCACCTCTTTCCCCCTTTTCCCTCTCTCCCTCCTCACTCTCCCCCTCTCCTCCTCCTCCTCTCTCTCTCTCCTTCCTCTTCTCCCTCTCTCTTTCTCCCTCCACCCTCCCTGTCAAAATAAGCATGACCCCCACCCTGGCTTCCTGTCCTTCTCTAAGATTAGTGCTGCGCCTGGCTTCTTTGTTTATTTATTTGTTTATTTGTTTTTTCCTGAGACAGAGTTTCTCTGTTTCTCTGTGTTCTCAGTGTCTCTGAGTCCTTGGCTGGCCTGGACTCACTTTGTAGACCAGGCTGGCCTCGAACTCACAGAGATCTGCCTGCCTCTGCTGGGATTAAAGGTGAGCACCATCACACCTGGCTATCCCCCAGCTTCTTAATGCAGAGAGTGGCAGTTAATACAGAACCCATAACTGCTGAAGTACTGAGACTGAGTAACAGTGGAGTATTTGGCTTTAAATGGGACAGCTGTGTCTCCCCTCCAAGGCTCAGGGGACCCAAGAAAGAGGGGGGCAGAAAAAATATCAAAGCAGTGGACTTGAGCTCACTGGCACTGTGGCTACTCATCATGCATTGGGTCAGAGCCTATGAGACCCCACCCCTCCATGAGGGGACTGTCGTGAGCTACTGGCTGGGGGCTTGCCATGGCCTTCAGTGCTGTAGCCACTGATAAGTTACACTAGCAGAAGAAACTAAGTAAACTCAGTGGCCACACACGCAAAGACCAGAAATCAGGGGAAGGGCACGAGTGGGGAGGGGTAGAGGCAAGCTAGACGAAAAATAGCTAAAATTCATTGTATGAGACTCAAACAATGATTTTTTAAAGTATGGGAGAGCTGAAGATGTGTCTTAATGATAGAGTGGTTGTTTAGTATGCAGAAGCCCTAAGTTCAGGAGAGAGAGAGAGAGAGGAGAGGGGGGGGGTGAATATGAAATGTTTGGAACCAGAAATGCTTTGGATTTCTGAGGCCTGTATCTCAGGTTGGTGGATTGGGGATGTTCAGGCTCTAACTTTGTCATAAAGAATTTCTGAAAAGGGCTGCAGAGAAGGCTCAGCAGTTAAGAGCATTCGCTGCTCTTGCGGAGGACCTGGGGTTCAGTTCCCAGCAACCACATCAGACGGCTCCCAACTCCATGCCACTCTAGTTCTTGGGGCTCTGAAGTCCCCTTTTGACCTCCACAGGCACCAGTGCACACATAGTGTGCACTGAGCAGACACACACATAAATGACAATTAAAAACTTAAAGGTAGATAAAACAGAAGCATTTTTGAAAGAAGGATCCAGTCATGGGTGGCTTCTCCATCCTGCGAACACCTCTGCCCGTCAATGCTCCATGTCTGTCCAGAAGGCTAACCCAAACCACAGTGGCAAATGCTGAGCTGTTCTATCAGGGAAGGCTATTGCTGGAATGATTCACCCAACAGCTCAGTGACTTACAGAAATAACATTATTTCTAGTCTGCTTCACAGTCCATATAAATGGAATGCTGGGCATGGTTGGGCTCAGCTCCACCTGCCATATCGGGCTCCAGGCTCTGTCCATCTTGTGGAGCTTTGGGATCTTCCATTGGATCCTCCACGGTTGTAAACAACTAAGGGAAGAGATGAATCAAGGAAGGAAAGCCTTAGAGAAAGCTTTAGGACACAGTGGCCCGGGGAGGGGGCTCAGAGAGCGAAGTGCTTGCCATACAAGTGTGGGGACCAGAGTTTGGGTTCCTAGAACCCATTAAAGGCTAGGCATAGCGGTGTGTCTGTAACCCCAACACTGAGGAGGCAGAGACAGGCAGTCCCTGGGGCTCACTGGCCATCAGTCAGCCTAGCCAGTCAGTGACCTCCAGGTTCAGTGAGAGACCTAGTCTCAAAGTATGAGGTAGAGCCAGGTTCAGGGGGCACACCTTTAACCCTGCCCTCAGGAGGCCTACATAGTGGGCTCCAGGCTAGCCAGGGCTGCATAGTGAGACTCTGCATATATGTGTGTGTGTGTGTGTGTGTGTGTGTGTGTGTGTGTGTGTGTGTATGAAGATCAATAGAGGAAGACTCCTAGCATAAACCTTAGGCCTCCATATGAACATAGATGCACACATGTGCACACACACAAAAAGAAAGCGTTTTAGGTTACAATTTTCATTCCTCCCTTCCATGTCATTGGCCAGATTTAATTATCCTAACCCTGTCTAAGATGGAGCGAGTGTGAAAAAATACATCCTAGCACAATTCTGGGGCTAGTGAGATCATGGGAACTCTAGAGCAGATGGCCAGCCCACGCTGTGACCACGATTGGCCTCCCTAGAGGTACAGAGCCAACTCCCTGGCACAGGCTGGGTCCTGGTGCAGCACAGGTGGCACAGAGAGCCCAGGCCTGTTCCCTCTCCGCTGTGGCCACAGGACATCCACCGACTGCCAGACCGGGGATTCGAAGCCATCCTGGCCACCTCTCCGCCTTGAATCTCAGTCACTGCGTCCACTGCTCTTGGACGCACCCATCATGTGTCTCCATCCAGTGCCTGGCCACGGCGCAAGGCTTGTCACACGGCATCTGCACCACTGCTGTTTCCCCTTGGGCCTTCGCCTACTGACTCAACTGCTCCTCCTCCTCATCTTTCTCCTCCTTGTCGTCCTCCTCCTCACCTCCCACCCACCCCCTTCTTTCTCTTTCTTCTCCCCACCTTTGGCTTTCGTGAAGGGGGCTTCACTGTGTGACCCAGGTTGGTTTTGAATTCAGTATCCTTCCGTGGCCTCCTAAGTAGTGAGGTTACCAGCATGCAGCATCATGTCTGGCCTAACCAAGCCATTTTCATCACATAAATACTTAAGTTAACTCTTGTCACCTCCCACTTCAGCAGTGCCTACAGAAGCCATCTTTGAGCTCTGTGATGTCTGTGGGGTCCTTTCTCCCAAATGAATCTTACTTTCCATTACTGACTGGAGAATGATCTCAGACCTCTGGAAGCTTCTCAGAGAGGGAGAGCCTGCACGCCTCTCACTTCCCCTCTTGTGGGTCTCATACACGCTCTGTGCACCCTCCCCCACTGAGCCACAACTTCCATTGGCCTCTTGTGCTACCACGAGATTGCTCATTTAGATAAAGGCACGTGCCACCAGGCAGGGACCTGAATTTGGTCCCTGGGACTCATGGTGGAAGGAGAAAACCGATCTTACACGTTGTCCTCTGGCTGCCACACGTGCGCTGAGGTCTATGCAACATACAAATAAATGTAATTTTTAAATCTAAAGAAACTAAGAAATTAATAGGCCCACATTACTATTAAATGCACCTCTGAAACGCCATTTGAATGCCAATGTGAAAAGCAAAAGAAAGCGGCATTTTGAGGTAGGAAACAACTTTCTAGAAGTTTCCCTGTCCCCATTTCACACCTGACTCCTTTGTGCCAAGGATCCTTGGCCTGTGATACTTCTTAGAGTAAACCACTTGGACTCACAATCCTCTAAGACAGCGGTTCTCAGCCATCCTGAGGCTGCGACCCTTTAATACAGCTCCTCGTGTTGTGGATAACCCCCAACCATAGAATTACTTCATTGCTACTTCATTATGAATCATACTGTGAATGCCTGTGTTTCCGATGGTCCTGTGTGACCCTTGAGAAAGGATTGGGCGACCCAAAGGGGGATGCGACCCAAGGCTGAGAAGCTGTTTCAAGATCAAGGACAAATTCTCTGTCCTGGCCACACTGCCCCTTCCTCAGCTCACTAGCCTTCCTTCCCACCAGGCTCCCTCCTTCAGCCATCCAGCAGATACTTTTTGAGCACCTGTTGTGTGCAGGGCAGCTTCTCCAGGTGTCATGGCACAAGATGGGTGAGTTTCTAGTACTCAACCAAGTTAAGCATCTAGTAGAAGGAACCGGGTCGTGGATGGTGTGTGTAATAAGGTGTATAATCATTAACTCATGGCTGGCACCGGGAACAAAAAGAAAACCAAGAAGGAGCTGAAGGGCTTGAGGTCTCCTGAGGGAGGGAAGGATTTCTCTTCCTGCTTTGGTGAAGGGTGTGTGGAGGCAGAGTGCTGACCACTTTGAATTGAGCTGGCAAGGCTGGTGGCTTAACCCAGGGTTCCCGTGCCGTCAGAGCAAGCAGAGGAGTGGTTGGCTTCAGTGTAGAAATCACAAGAAACCACAACACATACAGATGAAACACATTGATTTTTAGAGGAAGGGGAGGCAAGCAGATCTCTGTGGATTCCAAGCAGCCTGGTCTACACCGCAGTGAGTTCCAGCCCAGGGCCAGACCACACACTGAGGTTGTGTCCAAAGATAAAGGCTCACCGTGTGGTGGGGGCCAAGATGTCACCTCACAAGATGAGCCTCCCCGCCAGCCACTCTCCACCTAACACTCCCCAGAGACCCAGAAGGTGCAAGCTCAGAGCTTGAGTGGCTTAAAGAGAAGTGACTGCTTTAGTAAGTGGCTCCAAATTCGGAGGGCACGTCCAAGATGCTGCTGTGACTCATCCCGCCTATGCAAAACCAGCGACTCTGTATCCTAATTTCAAACATTCCTAAGAACTCACTTTTAGGATCTGTGCTGGGACCTCATCTTTCATCTTCTGTCTTTACTTGTTCAGGACAGTCAGGGAAAGGAACACCAGAGCTGGGAAGGCAGCTTGGACGAAACACTTAGCCTCCCCAGGTAAGCTGGTAAAGGTGACTCTCTGTATATTCTAGTATAGATAAACCTGCCAAAGGGAAGCCATAAAGAAACAGAGGCTGAGGGTAGTTCAGGCAGTAAAGTATCTGCCACTCAAGGGAGGACCTCAACCCCATCATCAACACCAACACTGCAGCCAGATGTGCATTTGCGGGAGAGCATTTGCGGCACTTGCAGAGGACACAGGTTCAGTTCCCAGCACCCACATGAAGGCTCACAAGCATCTGTGATTCCAGTTCTAGGGAATCCAAGGACAAGGACAGTATGTACATTTTATGCACATGAACTCATAAAAACACATATATACACCTTTAACCCCAGCACTCAGGAGACAAAGGCAGGTAGATCTCTGTGAGTTTGAGGCTACCTGGTTTATGTAGAGAGTTCTACCCCAGCTGAGGTGGCAGAGTGAGACCCTTTTTCAAAATAAACATGTGAAGAAGAGGAGGAGGAGAAGGAGAAAGAGGAGCCTGTGTGGTTGTGGCACACGCCTGTGCTCCCAGTGTAGGGGAGGTTGTCACGGGTGGATTCCTGGAGCTTGATGGATGGCCATCATAGCTGTTGATGAGCTCCAGGCTGAATGAGGGACCCTGCCTCAGAAACTACAAAGTGTCCCTCTTCCTAGCAACCACACCAGAGGTTGACCTCCATACATGTGCACCACACACACAAAAACACAGCAAAACCCTCAGTCTTTTTTTAAAGAGATTTAGTCAAGGGCTGAGAGAGTAAGGGTTAGCTTCTAGCTCCCCAAATCTTAGGGAGTAAGATAGGTTGCTGACTGCAGAAGAGATGGGGTTCACGGATTTGCTTTCTTTTTTCTTTTGGAGGGGAGACAGATTCTACAGCCCATGCTGACTTTGAACTCACTATGTAGCCCAAGTTGGCCATGGACTCACTGTGTATCTGGGGATGACCTTTGCTGCTGTCTTCTAACAAGAGAGTTACTTCAATGGACAAGAAAGGATGGCATTTAGTGTGCTGGAAAAGTACTGTTTTCCATTACTATAGGAAAATACCTGAGGTCAGGTCATGTATAAAAAGTGTGAGTTTACCAGACTCCTCCTTCTAGAGACTTCAGAGACCCAGTGCATGCTGCTGGCAACTACACGGGCTTCTTGCCACATCTGAACGTGGCAAAGGACCCACAGTGACCCAGAGTCATCCAGCCAGGTCCACCTTCATGAGGAGCCCTGCCTGCCTCAAGCTCTCGTCTAACCCTAACCACCTCTTGAAGGCCATGAATGTATGCATTTGGGGATCAGGTTTCCAACCTGTGAGTTTTAGGGGACACACACAAACACCAGAGTGGAGAGGAAGGTTTGGCTTCAGGTGAGAACTTGCCCTGCAAGCAGAGACAGGAAAGAAGGTTCCCTTGGGGCTGAGTGGGGCCGGATGTGGGCGTGGAGATGGAAGGGCAGGGTGGACTGCATTCTGATGTTTCTGTGTTTTGCAGTTGCTCAAGGACAGGTTTGTGTCCAACAGGTTTAACACACTGAGTAGTTACTGGTAGATCTTCTCCCTGCACTAAGCATGGTACTGCTGGCTGGAGACACAGACGCCAGGAAAAGCCACAAGTCTGCTAGAAGGAAGCCTGTGCTGGTTAAAGGACCACCTTCCTCAAATGTCAAAACAGAGACTGGTTGCCCTGGCATGTTGGTGGGATGTGGCGGTGCGTGCTTTAATCCCAGCACTTGGAGATAGGCATCTATGTGAGTGCCAGCCAGCCAGGCCAGCCAGGCCAGCCAGGCCAGCCAGAGTTACATAGTGAGGCCTGTCTCAAAAAAACAGAACAGAACAAAGCAAAACAAATGAAAATAAAACACTAGCCTGTGGCTCTTGTCCTTCCAGCTGCCCTTCCCCCAATTCTCTCCCTCTTAAAGAGTTAGCCTCTAGCTCCTCAAATCTCAGCCCATAACCCTCTCACCACTACCACCCTTCACTTCTTACCATCATTTAATCCCATCATTCAAGAAAGCCAAGTTCCCAAGCCTCAAGATTGTATCAATGAACCAATCTCCATGGCAATAGTCATGAATGAGCCCAGCAAGGTAACCTGGGAGATGGCAACATGAATGAGATGTGGCCCGTTGCCATGGAGATGTGCCGGATGGAAAAGCCCCAGCTAGCAGGAACACGTCACGGGGCTGGAACAGTCAGTGTGAAGTTGGTGTGTCTATTTTCAACCCATAGTTACAAAAATACATTTTCATAAAGATCACGATCCCCCTCCTCCCTCCCCCCTCCTCCCTCCTCCCACCTGGGTGTTCACCCTTCCCACCACTCAGCGAGGTTCACAGGCATCCTTCCACCCCCTCAAGGACACCTTGTGGGATCAAGCTTCATCACCTCCCTGGGATGAGGCGGTCCTTCTTGGACCACTGACTGCCTTCCTTTAGGGAGTGAGCCAAATCTTCTAAATCCACGAGTGGGTTTTGGAAGAATGCTGGGATTTTTTTGGGGGGGCAGCGATCATTATGTTGGGGGCTGGTGAGATGGCAAAGTGCTTGCCTCGTAAACATGGTGGCCTGCGTTTGGGTGCTCGGAACCCACGCCCTAGACACAGCAGCACACCTCTGTACCCCACTACTCCAGGAGCAAGGTAGGACTAGGAGGCGCCCCAGAAGCTCACGGGCCAGTGAGCCTGGCCCAGGGAGTGGGGACTAAGAGAGCCTGTCTCAAACAAGGTGGAAGGGAGAACAAAAAACCGAGGTTGTTCTTTGTGGCACCCATACAACTGGAACACACGCGTGCACACACATGCACTCAAACACAAACACACAAACACACACTTTCATGAGGCCAAATGGGGACACCATATGTTCATAATCCCACACTCAGAATTGAAAAATAAAAATAATGCTTTGGAGGAGGGCTAGCTAGAAAGCGGTTAGTCTGAGTGAGGAACTCGCTGGGTAGATCAGTTCCCATCTGCCAACTGCAAGACATGGCACAGCCTCTGCCCCTACGATGCTGGCAAAGACCTGCTGGAGCCCACCGGAGGGCTCCTGGGCACCAGAATTCAGGCTTAGGAAGGCATATGTGAGGGCTGAACCTCAGCACCTTACCTCATTCTTCTCTTGCTCATGTTCACATGTTCATTCCTTCGACTATATTTATCAGGGTTTTCAGCAGGAGGCTGGAGAACCTCCAGACTGCATGGACGGGGGAGTGAAATAAACGCTGATGTGCCCGTCACTTGTGATATCTGAAGACACATTGAAGAAGGGGGACGAGCAGGCTCCAGGATGCATGCCTGTTGTCCCAGCACTGGGGAGGCTGAGGCAGGACTAGAGGCCAACCTAGGCGATACTGCGAGAATCAGTCTTGGAGAACCAATCAAATCTAATTATATTATTTAAATGAAGAAGGGAGGCAGGCAGGCAGGAAGGAAGCCAGTCTCTAGGTGCTAATGGCACTTTTAGGCCACCTACCGTATGCAACCCATCATTCTAAAAGGAATTATTAGCTTGTTTGACCCTTCTGGCAAGCTCATGACAGGGGATGTATTGTGTTTCCTTCATATGGATGAAGATGTGGTCATTAGCACATCTAGGATAAACTGTCAAGTGAAAAAAAGGCAAGGTTCAGAGTGTGGCTACCACCTGTTTGTGAATGTAGACTATCCATCCAGAAGTCTCCATATGAACTTTATGAGTTGGGTGTGGGGTTTCACTCCTGTCATTCCAGCACTGGAGAGGCCAAGGCAGAAGGGTGGCTGTGGATCTGGGACTATCCTGGAGCACAGTGGCCTTACCTTGATGAGTAAAGACTCTAATCCAGAGTAGGATGGGGATCAATCGGTAGGCTGCCTGCCTAGCAACGTGAGGCACTGGGTTCCATGCCCAGCATCAGTAATACACTGGGCATGGTGGTGCACACCTGGAATCCCAGAATTCCAAAGGTGGAGGCTCATTCTCAGCTGTGGATCGGGCTCAAGCCTGGCCTGGGCTGCATGAGATCCTGTCTCAGGGAAAGCCACACACATCCCCCGAAAGGGAACAGCCGGTTGTCTGGGCAGAAGGGCTCCGACTCGTGCATGGGCACACTGTGCAGCGAGCGGCGCTTGGACCCCGAGTTTACCACCAGAGTGGATCATTGCCCTCAAAGTGGAGCAGCACGTCCCTTAGGTGCTCCGGGTGCCAGGTGCCTGAATTCCCAAGCTGGAAGTGAGTGTGCATCAGGCGGCTGGAACACCAGGCAGAAAACAGTGACAGCAGCCTTGTATGTGTGCTCCTCTGTGCCACACACATCCTGGTGTGTGTCCTGCATGTGTTCATATCTGGAGAGAAGAAAATGCACTGAAGGTCAGCAGGGACCAGACAGTGCTTGAAGGGTGTTGGCTGTGTCATGAAAGCACAGGGGAGGGCTGGAGAGATGGCTCAGCGCTTAGGATCACTATCTCCTCTTCCAGAGGCCCTGAGTTCAATTCCTAGTAACCGCATGGAGGCTCACAGCCGTCTATAATGTGATCTGATGCCCTCTTCTGGCGTGCAGGTGTACATGCAGACAGAGCACTCAACATAGAATAAATAAATCTTTAGCAGTTCATGGTGGTGCACACCTGGAATCCCAGCACTCTGGGAGGCAGAAGCAGGTGGATCTCTGAGAGTTCCAAGCCAGCCTGGTCTACAAAGTGAGTCCAGGACAGCCAAGTCTACACAGAGAAACATTGTCTCAAAAAAACAAAAACAAACAAACAGAAAAAACAGGGGAGCCGCAGAAGGCTCTGGGCCAAACTCTGCAATGCTACAGTGTCAGGGTCCTGTTAAACGCCCTCATTTTGTCGGCTTTTGTGAGCATTAAAATGGGTGCATATTAGCCGGGCACGGTGGTGCACCCCTTTAATCCCAGCAACCAGGGAGCAGAGGCAGGCAGATCTCTGTGAGTTCGAGGCCAGCCTGGTCTACAAATAGAGTCCAGGACACCCAGGCTTACACAGAGAAATCCTGTCTCAAAAAAAGGGGGGGGGTGCATATGTGTAAAACTCAGAAGGTTCCAGAACATTCCAGAAGAGAAGCACTGCTTGAATACATCAACATTGACTGTAATGAGTTACCTCAAGACATTTCAGTCAATGACGGGGTTCACATACGATGGGACTGCTCTCATGACAATGTTGACACTACCTAAGTATTCCTACCTGGCTGGGGTGGGGTTCGGTGACAAAGCTTGCCTTGAATGTGGGAGGCCTGGGTTCTGTCCCTAGTGCCAAGGAGAGGAAAGGAAAAGATGGTGCTGCAGTTACGAGGGAGGCTGAGGCAGGATTGTAATTCTTGGGGGTTAGTGAAATCCTGCTTCACAATAGAAAGTATAAAAAGGACAGAGAGATGGTTTGGCGGCACACATCTGTAATTCCAGGATTCAGGAGGCAGAGGCAGGAAGATCAGGTGTTCAAGGACAGCCTGGGATACACATGACTGAGAATCCGAGGGAAAAGCTGAGGTGTGGCTCCGAGGTAGAGCACATGGCCTAAACTCAGTGCTTGGTATTAAAGAATAACCTTTCCTTTCCCTAGTGCCTTCCTTAGCCCTCTACACACATGGCTTGCATGTCTGTGGTGGCGTGCTGTATAGCAGCCACCCTGCCCACATAACAGTTATATGTGGTGCCTTGACACAATACCAGTAGTAACTGAGTGTGCTTTCGGTTCACATATTCACTGTATATGTTAATTTCCTGTCACAGTCACAAAATACCCAAGATAACCAGGTTACAAAGAAGAAAGGTTTATTTGAGTTCACAGTTTTGGATGTTTCTGGTGAGGTGGGAAGTGGTGGAAGGTGGAGCAAGACGAGGCCCCTCACAGCACCTGGGAAAGACAGAAAGGGAAGGCGGGGTCATTGAGAGAGGGGAGAGGCCCGCTTCCCACAATCCCTAGGAACCGCCTTCCTCCCACCAGGCCCCGCCTCCTGAAGGTACTACCACCTCCCAGTCTGCAGATTGGTCCTTCTTCTTAGTGAGATCCCAAGCCCATCCTCCTCTGTCAGAGAGGAGAGACACCCCACACACACTGGGGATTTGTAGGATATGAGTTAAAGAATCCCAGAGACATCTCAGAGCTGGTCTCACTGGAAGAATGGTTGCTTTTTCTGGTCAGAAAGGAGGAAGGATGCATCACTGTCCAGTCAAAAACTTTTAAGCAGGATTCCATTAAGTCACCTGGGGTTGGCTCCATCAGCCTATGAAATTGGGTAGCTGAGACTATAGGCCTGTACCGCACCCCCAGTCCCAGCTCAGGGACCATGTCACGAAGCCCCATGATTAGCCTGATCTCAAAGGGCCTTCACTTCTGGAATATTCTCCCACTTGGTACTCACTTTCTTTTATTTCTCTCTTTTTGTTTTGTTTTGATTTGTTTGGTTTGGTTTGGGTTTTTCAAGACAAGGTTTCTCAGTGTGTAGCCCTGGCTGTCACTGTAGGCCAGAGTGGCCTCGAACTCACAGAGATCCGCTGGCCTCTGCTTCCCGAGTGCGAGGATTAAAGGTGTGGGTCACCACACCGAGCTAGTGACCACATGACAGTGGCTCGCCACAGAACAAGACCCTCATGTATAAATTTAAAGAAAGCAGTGGGTGTTGTCCAGGGTGAGGAGTGGGTGTTGTCCAGGGTGAGGAGTGGGTGTTGTCGAGGGTGTGGGGTAAGGAAGGAGAGTGGAGATTTGCTTCTTGGGCTGCGGTCACCATGAGCCAGCCATCCTTGAAGTAAGAACAGAGTGCGGGAGCTCTGACGAAAAGTGAGAGCACTGTGTTCAGCAGAGGGTTGGCTAACAGGCCTGGAGGGAAGGGCGAGGAAACTGTTTTTTGCTAACCCGAGAACTAAAGTAGCTCTCGCTGACGGCGCTTCTCGTCCACACTGCCACACGCTTCCCCTCCCCATTTTCCGATCTGTACTTTGCTGACTCATGCCTTGGAGCCAGAAGAAGGGAGAAGCCAGACTGGCTCACTGACCTTTTCCCCCTTCCCTTTAGTGACTCAGCTGTGAGTCACCTTTTAAAAGAGGGGAGGGGAAGCCTGCTGGGACCAGGGACACTCTACCCAGTCACACCCTACCCCAGGGTGGTTGCAAGAATCAGACCTGAAAGAAGTGGGTGCCCCGAATGGACCATGAATTCCAAACCCTCCTGGTTCTGGGCCCCCACTGGGACTCCAGGAACCGGGGCAAGTGAATCCGAGCCCAGAGCTGCAGCTTGGAAAGTTAGTCTGAGGTCAAGATAGAACCAGGCCGGAGTGCTCCTGGGATAGCGAAGATTCATGGGAACGATCTGTCATTTCCTGGGCAGTTCTTTGGCTAGCAGCTGGGGTCCTCATCTGGCCTCCTTCCCTCTGGGCCGGAAACTCGTTAGAGCCAATCACAGGCAGCCTTAGTCAGAAAAAAAAAAAAAGAAAAGAAAAACCAGAGCCAATCACAGGCAGCTTTTCTCAGAGAAAGGAAAGTCAGATTTGGCTGCTTCCTGGGCCTGCTCAGCACTTTTCCTGAGCATTCAAGTGTAAGCCTCCCTCCTCATGGCAAAAGGAATATTTTTTTATATCCTTCTCCATCCTCCCTAGAAGGAAACTGAGGCCGGTTTCCAGTGGAGACAATTAAAAAATAATTGGACTGGAAGGAGCTGGGGAAATGGCTCAATTGGTAAAGTGCTTACTGGGTAATCATGAGGGCCTGAGTTATATAGCACATCCTGTCCATGTGCAAATGACCATGTGTGTCTTTTTTAGTGGATGGGAAATATCCACTGTGCATGGAAGACACGTTTCCAAAAGGAGTGCTCTAGAGCAGTATCCTTAGTGCTGGGGTGCAGCCCAAGGCGCCTCATCTTTAGCCCACAGCTTCCCTCTCCCTGTTCCTCTCTAGAAGATGCAGCCACAGGAAGGAATCAAAAAAACTGAAAAGTATTTCTATCCTGAAGAGAAAGCAGTTCACAAGACACCCCACCCCAAACTACCAGAAAAACCAGCTGAGCATCCCAGGGTGGGGAGAGACCCGGCCTCCGCCCAGGTCCTTCCTAGCACACCACTCCACACCTCAGCCTCTGGTCAGGGAGAGCTGCGTTCTCAGTTCCCCACAGAAAGGGAGCCAGTCTGGGGCAAAGTTGCAGTTTACTGAGGAAAAGGGTTTTACATTTTCACACATGGTTAGTGTGTGTGCATCCATGTGAGTTTCCACACATGTGGTGTGCGTGTGCACTCATCTGCGCTTGTGTGTGGAGGGCAGGGAACAACTTGTGGGAGTTGGTTTTCTCCTACTTGGTAGGTCTCAGGGGTTGAGCTTGGGGCACCAGGCTGGGCAGGGAGGACAGTTACCTGCTGAGCCATCATGCCAGTCCAGGAAATGCTTTAGTGTAGACACTTAATGGAGAAATAGACACCCGTGCACACTTAGGTCAGTTGTACACCTTAGGGGTATTTGGGTGGCTTTTGAAGTTACAGTGTTAAAAGGATTAAATGTAGCTTAGAGTTCATATTTGCATCTAAGGACCTTCTCTAGAATAAGGTGGTTTGTGATGGGCAATGGCTAAGACCAATCGCTGAGGTAAAATGATACATCAGAGAATACCCAAGGACTCGTCTTTGTCAGGGTTCTCCGGAGGGACAGAATATATTCTGTAATATATGTTATATATAATATATGCACATATTATATAATATGTAAAATGTATATGAAGGAAATTTATTAGAATGGCTTACAGGCGATGGTCCAGCTAATCCACCAATGACTGACTGGGAAGAGAATATTCCTGAATATTCCAGTAGTTATTCAGTCCACGAGATTGGATGTCTCAGCTGGTCTCAGCACACTCTGGAATCCTGAAGAAGTGGGATCTAATGCCAGTGAAGGAATGGACTTGCTAGCAAGGCAAGAGCAAGCAAATGATTCCTTCTTCCATGTCCTTTATATGGGGGACCAGCAGAAGAGGCTCAGATTAGAGCGGACCTGAAAAGAGCGGATTAAAGGTGTGTCGTCCCACCTAAAACATCTGAATTACAAGTAGCTCTAACCACTTGAAATGATTTTAATTAAGCAAAAAAAAAGAAAAAATCCCTCACAGGTGTGCCCAGCCATTTTTGGGTTTTAGGTAATTCCAGATGCGGTCAGGTTGACAACCAAGAACAGTCATCACACACTCCCTCCTGCGCACACGTCAAGGAACATGTTTTTCCTTGGCCTGAATGTGGCTCTCAAAATTACATATATTTATTTTTAATTATACGTGCACATGTGTGTCTGTTTGGGAATGTGCGTGTGAATGCGGGTGCCTGTGGAGGCCAGAAGAGGACATTAGATCCTCTAGAACAGGAGTTACAGGTGATTTCGGGCTGGTGTGTGGGTGCTGGGAACGCAGCTCAGGGCCTCTGCAAGAACAGCAAGCACCGCTGAGCCAGCCCTCCAGCCTGAACATGGTTTTTAATCCACTGGTGAGATTCTCAGAAAAGTAAAGATTTGCAGAGGAGAGGAGGGTAAAGGCGACTAAAGGGTATTTTAGCCTTAGCAGGGGTTCCTGTTCTCTAGTATTGTCATTTGAAATGTCTCTTGAAAAAGAGAAACCGGGTGATAGTTCTCTCAGGAAAGTGCTTGTGAGGGCCTGGGTTCGATCCCCAGCACCACACAGAGAACCTGGCATTTCAAGGGACATCTCTAACCCAGCACTGGGGAGGCTTGCCGGCTAGCAGTCTAGCCAGTGAGCAGCAGTGTGACGGTCACTGAGCTTGGCCTTAGGCTTCGTTATCCTCTGAACTGTCCTGCAGGCCTCATTGTGTTAGAGTGTCGATTCTTAACTGTCAGAGATGAAAAGCAGGCTCTGGAGTGAGAGGCCTCTGTCTCAGCCCACATCATCTCCTTACATGCCCTATCAGACCATTTTTAAGAAACACCGTTTTCTACCGCCTCCTCTGTGTCTTGTGCCCTTCGGCCTGAAGACTTGCTCTCGGCTTAATTATCTGTACCCTTTGGGGACTGAGAATCCAGCCCTGATTCTCCAGCCTTTGGTATTCAGTGCTGTAAACTGTAGAGAACCTCAGCAGACAGCAACAAGAAAAGACAAGGCTATCAGGGTCTCTGGAGGGAAGTCGGTCCTCTGTTCTGGGGTCCCTGTGGAGGTCCTGCAGGGAGTCCTGCCCCAGGAGGGACTGAGATCAGGAAGGGAGCAGGGAAGCAGTACCCTTCCTTGACATTCTTCTAGCTCCTTCCCTAGCCAGACACAAACCAAAGATGCAGCACTTACCTTTAGCATTGCATTACCTTTAGCAGAGCATTGTGGGAGTATAGTCCAGACACTTCTCTGTATACAAACCCAAGGTCTGAAGCAGAGCTGCAGTTCCAGCACCTACCAAGCAGGGAGCAAAGTATTATGAGATTTGTAATCCACATGGATCTACCGCACAGAGCTCAGCTGACCTGAGAGTGGATGTGGGAATCACTCCGCGCACCAGCTCTGAACAAGTGATGCCTCCACAGATGTCGCTAACTTTAACTGCAGAATTGCACACAGCATGCATTGATCCATTTGCATTGTTGGGACCAAACTCCCAAGGGACCTGTAAGAAGCAGGGCCTGGTGGATGTCATAGTTCTCTTGACTCTCCCTAATTTTTCTAAGAGGGCTGTGTAAAACAAACTCCCAAGGCTGGGACATTTCTAAAGACAACAGATTCTTCAGTTCACAGTCTGGGAGGCCCAAGGGAAGATGCAGCAAGCTGAGCTCTGGTAAGGACCTCCATAGCAGCTGCCCATCATCGTGGGGTGTGGGTGGGGAGAGGTTACAGGGAGACCGAGGACAGAGACTTTTCTGGTCTCACTGTTTTACACAGCCCTCTTGGAAAAATTAGGGAGAGTCCCGTGAGCACTATGACCTCCCAGTAGGCCCGCTTTTTACAGGTCCCCTTATCTCCATATCCCTTCCCGAACGTGCGCTGACTTGGGTGCTGTGGGATGACGGGAGGTGTGGGCATCCCGTTTCTTCGGATGTTCTGTGTGCATTAGAGCACTTTGGTTCCTTAACACTCTGCCAAATATCTGTGAATACAGTTGCTCATTTCTTTCTCTTTGGGCGGCAAATGTGCTTGAAACGGGGTCTCACTCTGCAGTTAGGCCTGCTTTGACCTCCTGTTCCCCTCACCTCAGTGTCTGCTGTGCTGGGGACCACTAGCACTATCTCAACACCTGTCCCTCATTGAGAGCTTCCCTCCACACAGTGTCCACTGCAGGGTCCCTCTATGTGGAAGGCGTGCCCCGCCCCCGCCTCACTCCCACCCTTATCGGACTCCCAGGACTCTGGGACCTGGTCGCTTCACCCATGCTCTGCACCTGGGTGATGCCGATGCTCACCTTGCCGCCCAAGGTTTGCTTCCTGCTCCTTCTTACTTAAGAAAACTCTGCTTTGAGAGGCTCAGGAACTGCCCTCAAAGAGAACCAAAACCTTCGCTTCACCTCATCAATTTAGAAGGTGAAGGGAGAGGTGAGGGTGCAGTCACAGCTGTCTCGGGATGTGGCAGAGGAACAAGGGAGGGGCCTCATGGCACCGGGAACCTCAAAACTACAAGCTCTGAACCTGAGTGGTGGCACAGAGCTGTCATCATCCTTTGGGAGGCTGAGGCTCCTGGGTTCTGCCTCAGTTGCTTCATTAGTTGGATGGAAAGCATCATCTCTTTGAGGCTGTTACAGGTTTGGAGTGACCTCACTTTCATAAATTGTTTAATAGGTAATAGTTGGCACGGGGTCCAAAGGGAGAAGCAGTGACTAGATTAGTGGGCACACTGGCAGGGCACACACACACACACACACACACACACACACATCACGGCACAACTTCAACTTCATACTGGTCCATTGGCTTGGATGTACATGAATCGTGGACTTCAAGATGGCCCCATGGATAAAGATACTTTTTTGCTACCTTTATGGAGGACCTGAGTTCAGTCCCCAGGTAGAAGGAGAAAATCCACTCCCAATATTAATCTTCTGGCCCCAATAAACATGAACATGGTCAGCACACACCTGACCACGCAAGTACACATCATACACATACACACTCTAGCAATAAAAAGAGACTTTAATAAAATCAAAGACTCAGTTCCTCGTTGGTCACATTTCCAGGACACCCTGGGAATACCTCCAAGTCACAGGGTACTGACTCCAAGAAACCCCGCAGTGCTTCACCCCTTCAGAGCACGTGTGTGGCGCTCGCACAGAACCCACACAGCCTCCCTCAGGTGGGAGCTCGTCCTGAGAAGGTGCCCAGCACGTGGCGCTGTGAGGTGCTGCAGATGCCCTGGCGGTCCCTGCGTCGCCTGAGCTGCATGTGTGCCTCTGTGCTTTTCGAGGCTTTTCCAACCCCCACGGTTGAACCATGGGTGTGAAACCCAGGGATAGGCGGACGCATTGGGCTCAGTGGAGTTCGGTCCAGGCCCCCTCACCGGGAGCTGAGGAGCAGACAGGCCTCTCTGCAGGGCGTGCTCAGGGGCTTGAAAAAGACACCTGCAGGACTCGGGCCCCGTGAGAGCCCCAGAAAGTCTGTCCGTAGGCTCCTCCTAGACGGTGCTTCAAATATGCTTCCGGGTGGAAACAGACAGCATCACATGAGACCTAATTCATCCCATGCGTATGAGTTACAAATATATGCTGTCAGAGGGCAGCATGTGATTGTGCAAGGACACATTCTGGCAAGACCAAATTAAACTCAACATTGATTGCCTAACAAGACAGATTTACAAAAATAGAGTAGGAAGGGCTAGGAGCATGGCTCAGCAGCAGAGGGCCAGTCTGGAGCCGGGCCCACTGAGGGGCTGTGTCATGACACCCTGGCTTCCATCTTCACAACACTGCAGAAATGAATAACCTTAAAACCTTGGGGCTGGGAGCCAAAATGCAACAGGACACATAGGTGAATGAACTAGAGAAGTGCTGTGCTCAGGGCCAAGGTGAAGCAGTTCTCAGAGCCAAGCAGCCTGATGAGCCCAACTCTCAAGGTTTTAGAAAAGGACTTCCAAGACAGTTTTCCCGAGAGGGGAAAAGGCCAGGTGTCTCTGTCCATTTGCACTACTAAAACCTGCTACCTGAGGGTGCTAACGTGAGAACAGAGTTCAGCACTGAAGGATCACAAACCCAAAGCCAAGGCCAGGTGGCTCTCCAGGCACAAGGTGACACTCTTGCTGGCTTTGTCCTCACACTGCAGAGAGGGTGGTCAATGCCTCTCTCTTCACCTGAGCTTTTTTGACATGGACTTACTACATAGCCCTGGCTGGCCCAGAACTCAGAGATCTGCCAGCCTCAGCCTCCCAAACGCTGGTCTTAAAGGTATGGGAAACACAAACCCCATTCGCCATTGAGTTCTTTATGAAGACCTGTCTATCCATTCTTCTTGGCTTAAGCCCCATTTCAGGCAAGAGTAAGGTCCAGCAGAGGTGTGAGGTGTTGGAGGAGCCCTTGGGTCCTGTGTCTGCCAGCAGGTAGGTCTGTACAACCCCAGAGTGGCCAGACGGCCACATGAATGAGAAACAGCCATACTCCCAGGCCTCACCTCGGTAGTGCTGGGACTGTGAGTCTTAGAAGGAGGTGGCTCATCTAGGCTGGGGTGGGGAGCCATAACAGCTCTCATCAGCTCCACGGCTTTCCACACTCACTGCCTCCTCGTCCCACTCTCTCAGCAGGACAACCTCACTGCCCACCCCAAGCTCCAGCCCCAAGATCCTTCACGTGCTCTTGTCCTCATCCACAAATACACGGTAATATCAATAGGGCTGAGAACTCATGGCGCACAAGCATGGGGTCTGGAGTTTGGCTCCTCAGAACTCAGCACTGCAAATGCCAGTTGTGCCAGCTCTCAGTCTGATAGCTCATGCCTCAGTGAATAAAGTGGAAGAGAGACGGACAGTGAGATCAGCCTCTGGCCTCCACCTGCATGCACGCGCATGCACACCTCACGTGGGGTGGAGTGGAAGAAAGTAGTCCAAGATTACATGCCGCTTCCAACCCTCAGAGAACAGTGACTCCCCCCACAGCTGAGACCTGAAGGAAGCACATTCGGAAGGAATTTAGCTGCAGATAGCGAAATGAACGAGATGAGGATGAGGCAGCAGCCAGCGTTCCAGAGGCTCACGAACGTCCCAGAAATTCCCCCACTCGTAAGGGAAGTAGTTACCTACTCCATTTTACTCAGGAAACTGAGGCACAGAGAGATAAGGCGAGTTGCCCAGGCTGCCCAACTCGTGATTAGAAGAATTTGGGTTTGGACCTTCTGAGACACCCATTGCAGACAGTATGGCGGCCTCCTGTTGTGCGGTTGGATCTGTAGCTCAGCCACACAGGATGGCATCTTCCCAGCTTCCTGCTCTTTCTTCGCTGTAGGGGATTTCTCAGTACCCCCTATGGCTAAGGGCAGCTCCACATGTCTCCCAGCCATCGCATGTAGACACAGAGGCGTCAGCCACAGGCAGAAAGAGGGGGTGCTGTTCCGTGCCACTGGACCCTGCGCCAGGAGAAACCCTTTCCCAGAAGTGCCCGGCAAACTTACTTGGGGTCTATGATGGGTGTCATTAGGTCATGTGACCAGTACTTCCACAGCAAGGCATGGGGGGGGGGGGAATTCACTACTGAACATTTTCTCAGGCTTTGCTGGGAGGCACACCCTGCCACCAAGGGAGGGTGGGAAGTGTGTGTTGAAGAGTTTGTATAAGCTACAATTCTTTGCTTTAAGCTTCCTAGCTTCCCATGTTTCTTGTTACCCCTCTCAGTTATCTCCACACGTGTCTTCACTTCTCCATCCTCTGTGTATTCAACAAACATTTGAGAGCCTGATGTTTGCCGGACATGTGTCAGTGCTGACGGGAACCCCTGTCCTTTCACGGTGCCCATGCCGGAGCATCGTTGCCCGCTGTCATTTTCTGTGGAGAAGGGAGTGCTCGGTGCTCCCGTGGTGGGTGTAGGTATTCCACAGGTGGCCACCATCGCTGAATTTTTTCTTGGTTTGTTTCATTTCAGTCAATCTAAATGTGTATTTAAAAGCTGTAGGGAGCCGGGCGGCAGTGGTGGGGCACACCTTTAATCCCAGCGCTCAGGAGGCAGAGGCAGGGGGATATTTGTGAGTTTGAGGACAGCCTGGTCTGCAGAATGAGTTCCAGGACAGCCAGAGCTGTTACACAGAGAAACTCTGTCAAAAAAGGAAGGAAGGAAGGAAGGAAGGAAGGAAGGAAGGAAGGAAGGAAGGAAGGAAGGAAGGAGAGAAAGAAAGAAAGAAAGAAAGAAAGAAAGAAAGAAAGAAAGAAAGAAAGAAAGAAAGAAAGAAAGAAAGAAAGAAGGAAAGAAAGAAGGAAAGAAAGAAGGAAAGAAAGAAAAAGAAAACGCTGTAGGGAAGTTTTTGCCATCTGAGCCCTTGGAAGCACAGCATCAGCCTGAGCTTCATAGTGAGACCCCATCACTGTAAGTAATGTGTGCACAGTAAAATGAAGCTTTGGATGGCCAGTTGTGGGCAGCCCAGCTCCTGGAAGCCAAGGGGCCTGCCGTTGGTGTCCTGCCAGGATGTGTAACTGCATGTACCCGGGACTGAAGAGGTATCTCAGCAATCAAGAACACTGGCTGCTCTTGCGGAGGACTCACAGTTGATCCCTAGCACCCACACTGGACAGCTCACAGCCTCTTGTAACTCCAGCTCCCTGGAGATCCAGTGCCTCCTTCTGGCCCCCACAGGCAAGTACACTCACATGCACATACAATCAAAGGTGCACATCCACAGGATGACTGCCTTC
Organism: Psammomys obesus; assembly: GCF_907164565.1. NCBI lineage: Eukaryota > Metazoa > Chordata > Mammalia > Rodentia > Muridae > Psammomys > Psammomys obesus. The sequence goes on from NW_026596034.1 coordinate 1,621,528, forward strand.
TGTGTCCTGTTGGGGCTGCTCTGCGTGCCAGAGACCCCTCCTCAGAACCCCTTGCCCTTGGCCATCAGAGGTGCCACTATCTTCCACATGGACTCCTATTTCTATATCCTCACCCTCTCTGTGTCTTCCTGGCCAGCCTCTGCCTCCACACCTGCTTTCCACTGAGTGTTTCTCCTCCAGGTGTCCCTTTTCCACTGCACCCATCTGCTCAGGGACTCAGCAGCCATCCCCCTGTCCCTTGTCATGCCGTACCATTCACCCACCAAATATTTAGGAAGCATAAGGTGCTGAGGGACACTGCCAGGAAAAGGTGTCTATCCTCTTAGAGCTGACATTCTAGAGGAAGTGACAAACAGAGACAATGCATGGCAAGGTGGGGGGTGGTTCTGCTCTGGGCATAGAAGACTGAGTTTGGACCAGAAGGATCTGAAATGCAGCTAGGTGAAGGAGAAGAGAGGGAGCCACAGTGTTCCTGATATCTGAAAGAAGAAAGTCAGCTTTGGGGGCAGAGCAGAGCAAATTCTCATGGATGTGGTATCATTTGGATTTTCTTGCAAGCCTCACAGAAGCTACGGGAAGTGTGTGTGTGTGTGTGTGTGTGTGTGTGTGTGTGTGTGTGTGTGTG
>NW_026596034.1:1622162-1672075 GCF_907164565.1 Psammomys obesus
TGTGTGTGTGTGTGTGTGTGTGTGTGTGTGTGTGTGTGTGTGTGTGTTTCTTTGGTTGGTGGTTGGTTTTGGTTTTTGAGGCAGGATCTCACACTGTAGCTCAGCCTGGCCTGTAACTTACAGAGGTCTACCTGCATCTGCCTCCTGAGTGCTGGGATTAAAGGCCAGGCCATGGTGCCTGGCACTACTGGAAGGCTTTTACCTCAGACATCTCCTGCTCAGCATGCCCGCCCTCAGTCCTGGTATTTCTGTGAGCCTCCTCCCTCCTAGGTCTTCCCATCTCTGTTGCGCCACACCTAACCCTGGAGTCACCTCCCTCTCCCACACATCGCCTACTCCCTGGCTGGATGCTGGGGGAGCTGGCGCTCCTTACCACCAGCCTCTCCCCTCAGCTGTTCTCTGTGGCCTCCTGGAGTGCTACCTGAAAGCCTGGTACCTAAGTTTCTGATGAATGAACAAATGGGTGTTTTTTGTCCTCCACCATGACCCTTCCCTATCCAGGTAGTTCCTTAAGGGTCAAGTTCTGCAGGGTGCTGTCCACACCCGTGGTCCTGAGTTCGAGTTCTGTATTGGTGTGGCTCAGATCCTCGCACGCTGATTTCTGTGAGTCTTGGCATCCTCCTCTGTAAAATGGGACGTGAGCGGCTGGCAGGCTCGATGCAGGCCGGATGCGGCACACCCAGGCCGGTTCCCTGCTGCAGTGTTAATGGCAGCTATATATAACCCACGGCCTCCTTTGTACTCCCACCGCCTCTGTCCTACTTCTAGCCCTCATTACGCCGGCCGGTCTCACAGCTCCTTCCTAACTCAGGCTTCATCACCGCCAATCTGTCCTCTTAGCTGTCAAGCTTGTCTGTCCCTTGCCAGCCCTAATCATGTCCCTCCTCTGCTCCACAGCCTTCCATGACTCCCACCATCCACAGGGCAAGACAAATCCCACAGACCCCAGGTCGAAGCCTCCTGATTTCTCCACTCCCAATTCCTATCCTCCTTCTGGGGAAGTGGACAAGGGGACAGGAGCTCCAATATCTGGGGAGCCAGCCGAAGACACACAGGGCATGAGAGAAGTCAGTGCTGATGCTGTTCTGAGGCTACGGTCTCACCATAAGCACACTGGGGCAGCACTGAAGCCTAGGCCTGAGAGTTTATGGCTGTGTCCTGGATTTGAGCTCCTGAGCTCTGTGCTCCCCTGTTGGGAGAGGTTCTTCATGTCTCTCTTCTCTGCCTCCCGCATCAAGAGCCACAGCGGGCTTTGCACTTGGATCTGTGTGGTGTCCTTGGGCCAGTTGCATTCCTGGCAGCAGCCCCTGCCCTTGCCCAGCGCTGGTCACCAGGCTCCTCCCAGGCTCTGGCCTTGCCCCACCCTGCTGTTTGTTTGTTTGTTTATTTGTTTCAGTGCAAGGGTAGCCTTGAACTCTTGTGTCTTTGAAGAACAATGAGTTATGGTGGCTGGAGCAGAATCAGAAGATGGGCAGTGGGTGAGGGTAGGGTGATGGGGCCGATGGTTTAGAGCTTTGGGGATCGTGAGGAGGACTTCAGCTTTTGCTCTGAGGAAGACACGGGATATGATGGGGTTCTGTGACAGTGCAGTCCCAGCTGGGTACAAGGTCTTGTGGTCCTAGCACCTGGGAGGCTGAGGCAGAAAGATCACAGGTTTAAAGGCAGCTCAGGTACAAGATGGGAACCTGTCTCAAAGAGCCAGGAGTCGAAGGTGTGTCTCAGGGGCAGGGTGCTTGCTCAGCATGGCTGGGGCCTTGGATCCCAGCCTCAGTACTGCAAATAACAGTGATTAACAATATTTCAGAGCTGGAGATGTAGCCCACAGGCAGAGTAGCTGGGAATGGTGGTTCACACCAGTTATCCCAGCACTCAAGACATTGAGGCAGGAGAATTGCCCCCACTTTCAGGACCAATATGGGCTACAAAGAGCTTGTCTTAAATGTGTATGTGGGGAGGGGGGTGCATGCTGTTAATCTCAGCATGCCTCTTGTGGTAGCAGGAAAGCGCTCCTGTGTCAAATGAGGGCAAAGGCAGGGGTCAGCATCTGAAGATTGTCCCTGACCTCCAGAAGCAGCCTGAGGCAACACATGCCCACCATTCACAAAATCCACAGAGGATGTGTGCAGGCTTGACATAAAGACTACACCATTTCATAGAAGGGATGCAGACTCCTTGTTTCAGTATTGGGCTATTTGACCAGAAAATGGTCAAACTTTGAATAGAAGAAGGTAACTATATTATGGAATTAATTTCACCTGCTTCTTTTTGGTTTTTCAAGACAGGGTTTCTTTGTGTAGTCTTGGCTGTCCTGGACTCTCTTTGCCTAGGCTGGCCTTGAGCTCACAGTGATTCGAATGTGCCACCACGCCCAGCTCACCTGCTTCTTTTGTTTGTTTATATGGAAAAATTAAATTTTCCTCTGCAACTTTAGATTTCTGCTAGGCAGTACTGGTCTGTTCTCTCCCCCCTCCACTAGAGATGAAAGTCAGGGCCTTGTGGGTGTGCCTTTCTCTCACGAGTTTCTTTCCTCGGGTACACACCACTCTGACATTTGATGTGTTTACTGGGTTCTCTCAGCTTCCTCCGCACACAGAGACCCTTAACTCCTCTGTCTGCTCGCTAAGCAACAGCTTCTGTCTGCACAGAAAGAGGAAAGTGGGGCTCAAAAAACAGAATGGTACCTGTCAGAGGAAATCTGCAAAGTTGGGGTGAGCCATGCATGGAGGCTGTGACATCAGAATGGCACACCACAGGCCAGCCTAAGCTGCGTGATGAGACACTATCTTCAAAATAATTGTGGGGGAAGGGGTGCATGTGTGTGGCGTGCAGGCTCATGCTGGAAATTCCACACCTGGGAAACTGAGGCAGGAAGATTGCTGTGAGTTCAGTGACAGCATGGGCTCCATAGTAAGCATGCTACATTGTGGTACTCGGTCTTAAGTATGTATAAGTATACTTGCTGTGTGGGGAGGCAGAATCTGCAGGAGGATCTCTATGAGTATGAGGCCAGCCTGGTCTACATGATTAGTTCCAGACCAGTCAAGGCTACACAGTGACACAGTGTCTCAAAAATTATGTGTGTGAGCTGGGCACAGTGGCACACACCTGTAATCCCAGCACTCGAGGAGGCAAAAGCAGGTGGATCTTTGTGAGTTTGAGACCAGCTTGGTGTGCAGAATGAGTCCAGGACATCCAGGGCTACACAGAGAAACCCTGTCTGGAAGAAAAAAATGTGTGTACAGACACACAGTTGTGTATTCATCGTATATAAAACAAGCATGTAGTGGAGAAAGAGAAAAGAACAGGGTGTTTCTTGCTCTTCTGGTCTGCTGTGTCCTCCAGGCCAGCTAGCCCAGGACCGTCGTGGGATTAGAGGTGTGCACCCTCCCACGGGTACACATATACACATATGCCACACACATGAAAAGAAAAAGGAGGGGGGATAAGTCAACTCTCATTCCATAAGACAGGAACCAATACTGTGTCACTCCACAGGTGGGACGGCCGACCTGATGATATCCGGTCCCCACTGTGCAGCCGCCCAGCCACCTGCCCTGGCTAGCTTTCCCGTCTTAACTGTCGTCTTCTCCTGCAGCATCTTGGCCACCGTCGGGACGGAGTTTGACCTACGGACACTGAGGGCGGTTCGTGTGCTGCGGCCACTCAAGCTGGTGTCTGGAATCCCAAGTGCGTGAGTCTCCACCTTCTGGAAGGCTCCTCTTAGGGGCCCCATTCCCATCAGGGCGTGCTTCCCCTCAGGTGTCCCAGGAACCAGGTTTAGGCGATCTGTGGAAGCAGACCGGGGGCCTTACCCATTTATTGAGCACCTATAGTATACCAGGGGTCATGTTCTGCACAAGGTTCCTTTAGCACCCAGAACCCGTTATATAAACTAGGCCAATGTCTCCACTTTATAGGAGGGCACATAGACTCGGGACGGCTGAATACTTGGATTAGGGGGACATGAAAAGGAGGGGGCCGAGTGACAGTTAGCAAGTGGAACTCCATGCCTGGACGGTGACCTGTGGTAGTGCCCGTAGGCATTTAGTGCCTATAAACGGAGCACTGCAGAAAGAGCTTCCGGGGCTCTCATTTCACCATTGTTCTCAGATGGCGGCTTCCCGTTGCACAGATGAGAAGGGTGAGGCTCAGGGGAGTCCTCTGCAGGTGGGTAGAATGAATACAGGGTCCAAACATTCTCTGCTCTCTTGTTCTCCAACGATGCCTGGGCTTCACGCCATGGGGAGGGCTGCGGCACGGATTCTGCCTGCAGTGCTCCAAGCCAGACCAAATGCTACCTGAGGCCATTTCTACCCCACAGTGTCACCTGATAGAAATCGGGGCAGCTAGGGGATGGTTCAGCTGGTTGAACACTTACCACAAAATCATGAAGGCCTGAGACTGGTGACAAAGCACCCTTGTTTAAAACAAACAAACAAACAAACAAGCCAGGTGTGGTGGTGATGTCTGTAGTTCTAGCCCTGGGAAAGTGAAGACAGAGGCTCCCTGGAGCTTATGGCCAGCGGGTCTAGCTGAATGATGAGTTCACATACACACATTACACCCGTGAATAGACAAGCCAGTACCACGCTGCCTCACCCGTGTTCAGTGTATTGGTCTCTCAGTACTTGCCTAGCCCTGGTTTCCCCCTCAGCACCGTAAGAACAGCTTAAGTTAAAATAAGAAGAGAGGTTTCCCAGATGACCACCAGTACATTTATTGTACGAGAAAAGGGAGTCCACAGTCAGGCTCTAGGAGCCCAGCAGGTGCCTATGTCCTGTTAAATGAAGAGCAGGTGACAAGCTAGTGTGAACAAGCCGGTGCTCCTCACCCTGTCAGGTAGGCTAAGCGAGCTATTTGCTGGTATTGGTCAACCTTCGGTGACTGCCACAGAATGCCCAAGAGGAAGGGTGGGAACAAGAAGGTAAAGGCCCCTGCTAGCCTGAGCTCCATCCCTGGCACCCACATGGTGCAAGGAGAGCCCTGCCAGTCATCGCATGACCTGCATGTGTTCACCGAAGCACACACTCTCAGACACAAAAAATAAATAAATGTACAAAGTGGGGCTGGAGGGACCACCCACTGGCTAAGAGCACAGGCTGCTCTTTCAGAGGACCTGGGTTCAGTTCCCAGCGCCATATGGTGGCTTACAACTGTCTGTGACTCCAGTCCCAGGGGATCCAACTTCTGTCCGCAGACAACTGCTCATGTTATACCCACATACCTGCAGGCAAAACAACCACATACATAAAATAAAAGTAAAGGAAAAATTGAAAAAGCTCTATTTTTGTTCCATGTAAGAGGTTCTAACCTTGGCCACGCCCCTTGCTTTGGGCCCAACACTACATCCTGGTAGGAATACAGAGGCAGTGGCCAGAGAGCAGCAAATCAAAAGACTGACGTGCAATGACCTAACATCCTCCCACAAAGCCCCACCCTTAAAGTTCTACACCCCCTCCAGTTACCTTACAGGCAGGGAAACAAGACTTTAACCAGTGGCCTTCGGGTGGACTTATCCAAACCACCGCAGCTAGCCATGAGCTCTCTGAAAGTCTGTGTTAGTCAGCCCTCTGTAACTATAACCGAACACCCACAGCAATCAACTTAGAAGAAAGAAAGGTTTGCCTCACCTCAGGGTTTCAGAGGTTTCAGCCTGGGCTCTGTCTGCGCTGGTGTGCTAAGCCTGTGGGAAGGCCACACATCATGGCGGGAGCTCAAGGCAGAGCAAAGCTCCTCACCTGGAGCCACAGTGGTGGCTCAGGGACTAAGAGCACTGGCTGCCACTGCAGAGGACTTGAGTTTGGTTCGCAGGACCCACATCAAGGGCTCACGAGCACCCGTAACTCCAGCGCCAGGACCTCCTGGCCTCTGAGGCCACTGTAGTCACGTGAACAAATCCATATACAAATGCAAACACAGATACACATAAAAGCAAATCTTTCAGGGCTGGAGAGATGGCTCAGCTGTTAAGAGCACGGGCTGCTCCTCCGAACGGTGGTCATTCAATTCCAAGCCCCCCCGGAGAGTCACAGCTGTCTTCAACTCCATTCCCAGAATGTTCGATGCCTTCTTCTGGCCTCTGTGGGCACGGGTGCTCAGATGGTGCACCAACATGCATACAAACAAAACATTCATAAGTAAAAAATAAAGCATTTAATTTTTTTTTTTAAGAAAACCAGAGCTAGAATGTGTCAGTGGTTAAGAGTACTGTCTACTCTTCCAGAGGACTTGGGTTCAATTCCCAGCACCCACATGGCAGCTCCCCACTGTCTGTAACTCCAGCTTCATGGGATCTGACACCTTCACACAGACAATCATGCAAACAAAACAGCAGTGCACATTTAAAAATCATTAAAGCAGGGCAGTGGTGGCTCCTGCCTTTACTCCCTGCACTCAGGACGCAGAGGAACTCACATCTCTGTGAGTTCAAGGCCAGCCTGGTCTACAGAGCGAGTTCCAGGACAGCCAGGGTTACACAGAGAAACCCTGTCTTGAAAAACTAAATAATAATAACAACAATAATCCCAATAATCAATTACATTCTTAAACAGTTTAGAACCGTGGGACTTTCCACATTGGGTGAAAGTTTAACCCCTTCCTGTCTCTCAAAAAAAAAAAAATAATAATAGTAATGCCTAAGCTGTCCCTGAGCCATCCAAACAATGTGGAAGCAGCATCCAGTGAGGTGAAGACACTGATGGTGCAGACAAGGGCTGGCCTGGGCCATGACCTGATGCTCTTCACATCCAAACCCCCACACCCCCTGACATCTAGCTGGCCATGGCCCCAGGCACCACTGGCCCTCACGTTCGGGTTCATCCTTCTCAGCTGAGCCGTGTCAGGCACTCAGGGGCGAGCCCTGACTGTGCTGTCCCCGGAGCCCACAGAGAGAGCGGACCTCCCTGAGCCTCACTTCCCAGTCAGCTGCCTCCATAGGTCTGGGCTACAAGCTGATGAGTTACTGGGGACTCTGGTTCTTTGGAGCTGAGAGCCGAGGTGTTGGCTGCGGGCCTGTGTAGGCCCCGGTATCTGAATGGAGGCTTTGGGTGAAGGGAAAGGTGCCCCTCTTGGCTTGGGGCAACTTAGGGAGACAGCACCCCCTTGTGGGAGGAAGCTACTGAGTATCTCAGAAAATGGCTTAGAAAGCCCTGGACCCTAAAACTCCTCACAGTAGATAATAAGTACTTCTGCAAGTTTTATAACCAAAAAGGCGTTTCTTGGGGGGAGGGGAAGTTGACCACCTCCCTCTTCGTCAGCCTCACGCTGGGCTCCATGGGAGGCGCTTGGCGAGTCTTTGCTCACGGGCTGGCCTCTCTCTGTCTCCCCAGGTTTACAAGTCGTCCTGAAGTCAATCATGAAGGCGATGATCCCTCTGCTGCAGATTGGCCTCCTCCTGTTTTTTGCAATCCTTATTTTTGCAATCATAGGGTTAGAATTTTATATGGGAAAATTTCATACCACCTGCTTTGATGAGGGGACAGGTAGGTCCACAGTGTGGAACGTAAGGTTTTTCTCAGGGGACAAAGCTGCAGAAAGGATAGGCAGGGGCCTTAGTCCCTCCAACCCCTGCTGGGACTGGGGCAATGGCATCCCCAGCAAATTACAGTCCACAGAAAGAAGGCTGTGTGCTAGCTGGCAAGGGGTGGAGCACACCTGTCTGTCGTCCCAGCGCCTGGGAGGCGGAGGCAGGCACATGTCTGAGTTTGTGGCCAGCCAGGTCTACAGGCTTGTTCCAGGATAGACAGGATGACGCTTGAAAAAGAGAACAGAACAAAGCAAAACAGAAAGCAGCGGCTTCGTGCACGGCTGGGGCCTGAGGTGTCGTTGAACACGCATGAGGCCTTGGCTACATCCCCAGCATGGCTGAACTGCACAGGAAAGACAGCAGCCACAACCGCCTCTGACAGCTTAACCACAGCTGCAGTGTTAAGTTTGGGGAGCCCTAGAAGGCAACCCAGGGGTCAAGTGGTTTGTTTGGGAGTGATTCCTCAGGCGCCCCTGGGAAACAGGCTGAAGGTGTGCTCTCGAGCAGTTTTTTTTTTGTGAGCACAGGAAGATGCTTTGGTGTCAAGAAGCAGCAAGGAGTATAGTTCCATCAAGGAGATGAGGGACAGGGCAAGACAACAGAGTATGAACAAGAAGCTGCCCTGCTCCTTCCGAACCTGCACAGCTCCTGTCCAGGCAATGGGAGCCCGCCCTCTGACAAGATCCTGTCTCATCCAGTCAGAACCCAGCACCCAGCAGGTGCTGTCTGCCTGCCCAATCAGAACACTGTGCCCATCCTGCTTTAGTTAGTTCTTGGGAAACAGAGTCCAGGGAGGGCTTTGGGTTCCACCAAGGTCGGCATGGAGGTGAGCCTGGGCTCAAGTCTGACCAGTAGTGCGGAAGAAATGTGTTGCATTCACATTTGGAGGTGCAGGCAGTTATCAAATATAAAGATACAGGTCGATATAAAGAGGTTTATTTAAAGGCAGAATGGGAAAGAGACAGAAAGACAGTGGGAGAGCATAGGAGAAGAGAAAGGAGGATGGGTAGAGCACCCCAGTCAAGAAAGTTAGGGAGAGACATAGGCCCCTCCAGATGCACCCGGTTCAGTCGTAGACTCCCCAGACTCTGGCATTGGAACCAACCCAGAGCAGGCGGTCTGGATTTCCAGAACCAGAGAAAGAGTGAAGCCATGGGCAGAGAGGTGTGGTGCCCTGGGAAAGCCAGCTAGGCGAAAATGGCATGTGCAGAAGCAGCCTTGTACCACCTGCAGCCTCTGACCCTAAGCGGATCCTTAGAGATGCTGTTCTGGCCCGGTCCCAGCTGGGAGGGCTGTTCTAGAAAGCTGGCAGTTCATGTCTTCCTTCTCCTGCTTCTTCTCTCCTGGGCTTGTGAAGCTTGCTCAATATGGAATGGCCTAATTATTTCTTTCTCCAATGAAGAAGGTGTTAATTGAGGCAGATCTATTTCTGCACCTGGCCTCACCCAGGCGGAAGACAAGGAAAGAATGTGTGTCTATCAGCCACACACAAGAAAAACCCAAACTTAGGGCTCAGACGGGCTGTGTGAGGTTTCTGGGATGTTTTTGTTTTTGTTTTGTTTTCCCATCCAGGGCTGGCTTGGCTGGGGTCCCAGTGGGGTTGTGGGGGGACAGATGTAGGTGGAGCCATGAAGGACAGCAACCTGGATTTAGGAGACGATCCAAAGAGCTCCCAATTAAAACTAGAAGATGTGTGAGTAAGAGACAGATATATACAGACGCCCCGGCAGCAGGGCTAATTTTAAAATATATTTATAGCTGAATTTCTCCGACTCCGGATGGCTTTGTTTCTCGAATCAACCCTGGGTTGGCATCGACGGCTGGGGTTGAGGGGGCTGGGGTCCAGCACACCTCTGGATGCTGCTGCTAAAGATAGGCGGTTCCCAGGCACAGGCGCGGGGAGCCCACTTCCTGTCACCCACAGCCATCCCACACATGCATAGGCTCCAAGACAAAGTGGAACGCTTCCTGTTTTCCAAGAGTTTCCAGAATCCTGGATGAACAGACCCTGGCTTGCAGACATTTCTAGGCAAGGAGGCCAACGAGCAGTTGTCTCCATGCTTCCCACTCACAGGAAAATTTGGAGGGGGCCGGGGAACACCAGAATTAACCCAGTGAATACAATCGGCTTTAAGTGAATCAGATTTGGACTAGAAGTGGGGCAGAGAAGGTTCTAGAGACATAGATGATCTTCCCAGTAGGCCCGGTGTAGAGTATTTCTTCAAAGGATTAAGCTTTGAAGAGGTCACTCTCCTGTCGTACTTACTATGTATAAGTCAAGTGCAGTCTAGCTACCTAAACCAGAACTGAGGCCTTTCGTTGCTCGTTTACTGTACATTTTGTTGTGCTTTTATTTTAGTTTTTTGTTGTTGTTGGTGGTGGTGGTTTGGTCTTTATCTTGTTTGGTCTTTGTCTCGCTGTATAGCCCAGGCCAGCCTGAAAGCGATCCCGCTCTGACTTCCTGGGTGCTGGGGTGACAGATGTGAGCCCCACACTACCCCTGGCACACTCCTCTCTGTCGACAGGGTGCGTCCATCAAATGAGGCTGCACAGGGTCGCCCTTCCCTGCAGTACAGCCAGCCGCACACAGGAACGGATTTTGTTGAGTGGAAACTGGAGGGGTTCTTTTCTACACTTGGCTGCTAGTTTTCTTTTCAAACAAGTTATCTTTGTTTTTGAGCCTTCTCAAACCAGCCATCCCAGCCCTGGAGAGGTTGAGGCAGGAAGATTTCCAAGATTTAAAGCTACACAGTGAGTCTGTGGGCAGATTGAGCCAGGGGTTAGCTCTGGGTGCCCCAAGCCTCCCCATTCACTTCAGTATCAGGATCTGGATGTGGCCTGCAAGGCCTGCTCCTCCCCTTTAGGCTGTCTTGGGTCTCTTGGGTGTTGAGCAGTATCTCCTGTCATTCGTGATGCGGCTTCATTATCTCCCGGTATGGAGGGAGAATGCTCTGTTCCGATCCTACCCTCAGGTAAGGGTGGGAACTGTGTGCGCCTGTCCCTCACGCATGACCCCACACCTGTCACAAAGATAAACACTCAGCAAGGCTCTAGAAACACACCAAGATGGCATGCATTTTGTGGCCCTGGTCTGACCGTTGCTGCAGATCACAGACCGCATCTCAGTAGTTAAAGGCAGGAAAGATGCAGCAGAGCGTGTGGAGTCACACAGCTGCCGATCAAGCCCAGAAAGAGCCGCACGCCCTTGGAAACCAAGAGGCATACTTGCTGTTTGCAGATGAGACTGTCTGGTATTGGGGATTCGCCCCCACGATATTCCAGTGACCCAGGCTCCCTTGATGTTGCAGCCAGTGATAGGTACATGCAAAGTGACCTCTCTCTCTTTCCTTCTCTCTCAAGTTCCCCCTACACACACACACACACCTTGGAGAAATATTTCTTAGTTATATAGTTATGTATTTCTCCATGGCTCAAAGGAGAAATAATAATGGAAATTGGGGACGGTGAAGAGACACCATGACTGTGGCAAATCTTGGAAAGTATTTAATTAGAGCTAGCTTGATGCTAGAGAAGGAGTCAAGAGTTCTACATCTAGATCAGCCGGCAACCAAGAGGGAGAGTGACTGGACCTTGCCCGAGCTTCTAAAACCTCAAATCCCACCTCCAGTGACACACTTCTTCCAACAAGGCCTCACCTCCCAGTGGTGCCACTTGCTAGTGACCAAGCATTCAAACACATGAGTCTCTGGGGACTGTTCCCATTCAAACCACCACAGGGACTATTTTTACAATATTTAATAATAACCAGGAAGTGTTTCTGAGATGTAGTCAAAGCTGCACTTGAAGGCAGTTTGTAGCCTTAAAGAAATGACTCAGTTTCAACAGGTTAAAAATGGAACAAGCCCCAGGTGGTGGGGATACACACCCTTCCCAGTACTCAGGAGGCAGGAGAATCTCTGACTTTGATGCCAGTCTGGTCTACAGAGGAAGTTCCAGGACAGTCATGGCTATACAGAGAAACCCTGTTTCAAAAAGAAAAGAGAATTAGATTGGTGGAAAAGAGGGGAAAAAACAGAGTTGAAGAATCTAGTGATGTAGGCAGTAGTTAAAGAGTTTGAAAACCAAACACTGACTTAATTTCATCCCAGTAACCACTGTTTCCCATCCTCGCTTGATTGTCCCTCCTCCTCCTCCTGACTCCCAACCTTTCTCCTTTCTAGACGACATCCAGGGTGAGTCGCCAGCTCCGTGTGGGACAGAGGAACCCGCCCGCACCTGCCCCAACGGGACCAAATGTCAGCCGTACTGGGAAGGGCCCAACAACGGCATCACTCAGTTCGACAACATCCTGTTTGCTGTGCTCACTGTTTTCCAGTGCATCACCATGGAAGGCTGGACTGATCTCCTCTACAATGTAAGTGCTGCTGGAGCATGCACGGTGGCATGGGGAAGGGAGCCCCAGCGAGCTCCAACACCTTTCCAGGTGGCACAAGGCCCAGAGCTCTGAAAGCCCCAGGGCAGGAGCTCACTGGCCTCTGGGAAGCCCTAAGCCGTGGAAGTCTAGGTGTTACCTAGACAGCTTCCTAACGCTACCTCAGCTGTGCGTTAAATATGGTTTTAGTGTGTGACCTGGAACTCGGCCTGGGTGAGCTGGTTGGGACCATCCTGCCCTGAGCATGACCTTCCATGACATAAGGAGTGTATGGACCAGGGGAGCGACTATGAGGATGTTGGTGTCCAGTTCCTAGACCGTGCTAAGTTATCTGGAGCCCCAAGGTCTTCATCTAAGCTCAAACCCATGCATTTCTGTGAGATCCTTCCCTGTGTGTTCACGTGTCCCCTGGCCCCATTAGGTAGCCACCAGTACAAACAGGGCTGGAGCTTGGGCACACACAGCAGACTTTCCACACATCTACACAAATCACTCACAGGACAGAACTGTGAACAGAAGCAGGTAGAGAGGGGCCAAGCCATAGGTACAGACCATGGCTGGGTCACCCACTCTATAATACACAACGGACACCCAGATTCTAGAAGCGCTGAGTGTATTCGATTTGGTTGGCTTTGAAATGTGTACACTTGGGAAGTGGCCCCTCCACAGCAGGTCTGAGGAGGTGCCTGTCCTTCCCTGCCTCCCCTCTGCCTTAGTCACTATCCCTCACCTCTCCTCCACGAGCCCCTCTGTGCCTTGGCGCATCTTCCCAACACTCATTTGTGCCAGTCCAGTGCAGTCAGCCCTCAGCATCCACAAGTCACTGGTTACAGAGCCCCTCTGACACGGTGGTCCGGGGCTGCTCACAGTCCCCACATGAGATGGGGTGGAGCCTGAACCCCGCCCCAGTTCTCTAAACCATGGTGTGCCAGCCTTGGCTACATCAGCGCTGCAGACATGCTTCATGCTGTGAAGCTCAGGGCATGGGCAACAGGTGCTCTGAGCAGCCCCAGTGCAGACTTGTGTTGTTTTCTGAATATTTCTGACCACAGATATGAGGGGCTGACAGCATGAGAAGAACCAGATCTATTGCTTTGGCTGGAGATGGTTCGGTAAATAAAGTGTTGTCTCACAAGTGTGAAGACCAAGTGTGAATCCTCAGGTAGATGCTGAGTTGTGCTGGCCTGCCTGTACCTGCAGTGCGCAGGAGGCAGAGCTGGGATCCCTGGACAAGCTGGCTGTCTAGGCTAACCAAGCTCCAGATTTAAGCGGAGTATCGTCCCCGCTCAATACCGAAGGGCTCGGTGTCAGCCTCGGCACGCACACACTGCACACACTACACGTACAGTTTTTAAATCTGTATTGTCCATCCTAGTTCCATAGGGCCACACCTACACTTTCCCCCAGTCCCCTCTCCTAACAGCATATTCCCTTGTGGCAAGCCAGGGTTCTTAGTCTCTGTATAGCACCTCAGTGTTGCATTGTGTTGCTGCTCACAGTTCACACGCTCTCCCTTAGACTTGCCAGGATGCTCCTCCTCTGGAGCCATGAGCGTTGTTGCACTGTGGTTTCCGTACTTCTGTCAATGCAGATGGACTCTTAAGGGTCTGCGTCCCCAGAGGGGGATTACAGAGTCCAAAGCTAAATTGCATTCACAGAATTGCTTTTTTACGAAACGGGGTGAGGGTGGGGAGATGGCTCAGATGGGAAATACCGGCCACTCAGGGATGAGGACTTGAGTTTGACCCTCAGAAGCCATGTAGAAAGCGGTGCATGGTAGCTTGCTCTCATAATGCCAGAGATGTGGAGGCAGGAGGACCCCTGGTACCTGCTGACTGGCCAGTCCAACCTAATCATTGAGCTCCAGGCCAGTGAGAGACTTGGCGTTAAAAATAAAAAGGTGGACAGCACCTGTGGAACAATATCCAAAGTTGCCCTGTGTCCTACACACATATACACGTACCCATGTGCATGCATGTAATACTCAAATCATACACATGCATATACATGCACACACATACTTGAACACATAGGCAGATGCAAATGCACACTTGTACGCATACACCATGTGCATATACACATACACATGTACAGGTGCATGCATGCATGCATATGTACTTGTCATACACATACATCTAATGCCTGCATATGTGCATGCATTTATATAGAGAGACACATGCACGCACATATATGAACAGCAAAATGAAGGAAAGAATCAAGTATATTGCAGTTTTTATATTTGAAGCTGGCATTTGCTGCTTTGTGGGTTACTCTCCCTTCAACCTTCCTCCACCCCTTTTCTTCTTCTCTTTCAGCCCCCTAACACTAGATAGGAGAGGAAAAAAGGAAAGAGATCCCTGAATAAAGTCAGGAGTCAGAATGGGGGTGAGGCTGCTGTTAGACTACTTCCTGCCAAGTAGGAGTGTCCACCTCCTTGGGGCAAGACTGAACTTTGCCGTCAGGATAGCCAATTTCTTCTGGTTGTTTCTTCTTTGCACATGACTGCTTAACAAACCACAACTAACAGCATTTACATGGCCTCTTAAAAGCCCCCAGAATTCCAAACATCACACAGTCACAGAACCTATCTGCAGCTGGTGAACTTGCACCTCTACTAGAGCACGAGGCAAATCACAGTCAGCTTCTGTGAAGCAGCCCCAGGTCCCCACACCTGGGATTAAAATGGAAACATAGTCTTATATTTTTGTGTTTTAAAAGAAACCAAAACTCCAAAATTCTTAGTACATGTATTTTTTAAGCAGATTTGTGAGTTAGGCATGGTGGCCAGAACTGTCATCCAGGCACTGGGGAGGCTGAAAGGAGGGGTTGTGGGGTTGAGAGTATATCAGGCTGGGCTACTTAGTAAGACACTCTCCAAAACAAGACAGAAGAGGGCTAGAGAGATGGCTGGGAAGTTAAAAGTGCTACTGCTCTTGCAGAGAACCTGGGTTCTGTTCCTAGCCCCTACACTGGGTGGCTCACAGATGCCTGAGACTCCAGTTCTAGAGGGTGTAATGTACTCTTCCTGTCTCCATGGGAATACATAATATTAGATAGAGAGAGGTTGCTTTTTTTTTTTCTCTAAAATCATAATGGAGCATCAACAGCCAGCTCCTGCAGTAGGTCACGTGGCAGTGGGTCACACAAGTCTCATGATTTGATGCTACTGCAGAGTTTCAAAGACTTTGTGTAGCACTCAGACTTAGCTGCTCTCACAGTGACACCTGCAGTTGCTGTAGTCAGAAAGTGATAGTTTTGTAAGTAACTAAATCCTCAACCTCTACATTTGGTTCAACCCAACACCAGCTTGCTGCCCAATGTTAGTAATTCCAGAACAGTTTTGTGTTTGGGACTGGAGAGTCAGCTCAGGGGCTAGAGCACATACTGCTCTTCCTGAGGACCTGTGTTCAGTTTTCAGCAACCACATCAGGTGGACTACAATTGTCTCACTCCAGGGTGATCCCACACCTCTAATCTCTGTGGTGCTTGCATTCATGTGCACATACTCCACACACACATAAATAAAATAAGAAAAATATTTTTTAAAAAACAAAAACCAGGTTTGGGCCAAGCATTCCATGCCTATAATCCCAGTACTCAAGAGACAGAGGGAGGTGGCTCTCTGTGAATTTGAGACCAGTCTGTTCTATACAGTAAGCTGTAAGCCAGTCAAAGTGGGACCCTGTCCCAGGGGGGAAAAAAAAACCAACAGCCTGTGTTAAGATGTGTCTTTGTGGCTTTGGTACCATCCTCCAGAGAACATACTTATGGAGCGGGAGGTTAATCTACTGAGTCTCCCAGACACTCGTAGCAAACAGGATTGATTCTAATCCAACACTGGTAACTCTCCTTGCAGCCATCCCCTTTGTCTTCTTCCATATGTGTTTATTTTATTTATTAATTTGCATATGCATTCTCTATCTCTCCCTTCCTCCTTGCCCTCCTTTCATCCTCTTCTTTCTCCTTCTCCTGTTTTCCCTCCTTCCTCTTTTACTCCATTTCTTCTCTTTGTCGAATGGCAGTGAAGAAATGGCAAAACTGTTTATTTTCTGATAATAAACTCACACTTCTTGAAAACTGATCACAAATGGCAGGGATGGTCTGTGGCCTAAGCCTTTTCTCATTTGCAGATACCTGTCCCACTTCAAATCACGTGTCTCTGGGGGACTCATTCATTCACCCGACCAGCATCATCTAGTGCCTACTCTATGTGGTGCCCTGTGAATGACTACTGTATGCGTGTTTGTTGGCAACATCTCCTGGGGATGACATTTCAGGGCACTTCAGAGTAGTTGGCATGCTAGTGGGTGAAGCTGCTGAACATTAGATCAAAGACTGTGGGCAAAAACTAGCTATTTTATGCTCAGGGTGGGTCACACAGAGAGAACCGGACTTCACACCGGTCAGTCAATAAGGCACTTGCCTTGCTAGCAGGAGGGCCTGAGTCTGACGCCCAGGGAAGGTGACTCACACCTGTAGCCCCAGCCCTGTAGAGGCAGGGCTAGCCTTACCTACTTGGGCAATCCCCAAACTAGTAAGAGATGCTGTCTAAAAGGAGGTGGACAGTTGTGTGGTTTAACAATACCCGTGGCTTCCCTCAGCCAGCCACACTGAACATACATGCATGTATGCACACGTTAAAGAAAATATATAGATGCAGTACATTTGGGGCATCATGAGAGCGTCGTATGAACCAAAGGAAGTGAAGCTGCCAGGGGTCACAGGCCGTCAAAGGGACAGGCAGAAACTCTCCTGAGAACCTAACAGAGAGGAGGGCAACCCAGGCAGGGCCCCATCCAGTACAAAAGCCCTGAGACAGGAATGTCCCTGGGCATCATGAGGAACACTTCAGCTGCACCGTAGGGGAGCAAGCGGAGGTAGGAGAGGAGCCAAGGAAGTTGAGGTGGTAACTGGCTTCACAGGCCAACAGATGCTACAACTCATTGTCCAAGTTGCAACGGCCTTAAGAGTGGAGAAAAGGATGAGAAAAGGCTGTACCCACAAAAAGTAATGTCATTCGGGAGTCAGTGCTGACAAGTATAAACTGTGGCCTTTGGCCTTCCTCAAGGTCACTACCAAACACTGGCTTTTTCTTGGTCAAATCCATCTCATCTTTATCTCAGAAACTGTGGAGTTGATTGTTTTCTTAAATTGAGGTTTTTGTTTTGTATTGTTTTGTTTTCTTACATCTTCTGTTTTGTTTTCTGTTGGGTTTTTTTTTTCTCAATGAGCCAGGCTCAAAAAAAAAAAAAAAAGAGGGAACTAAACCATAAGGCAGAAGGCACCTAAGGCTTTCTCTGGGACTCAGCCATTAATTCGCCTGAAGAGTATTTATCAAGTGCTCACAAAGCGCCAGGCACCACGCTAGGATCAGCACTGCTCATGATGAGTCAGAATCCTCAGGCTCAGGGGGCCGATTGTTATCAACGTGAGCCACAGTGCGGCCAGAGTGAAACGAGCTAACGGCAGCTGAAAAGAAGAGTGCCGGGGTAGGCCATTTTGCTGCCCACCTGTGTGATGTGGCGCTGTTAACCTCTCCGAGGAAGACAAACAGGTGTCTGCTCACTCCACATAGGGAACCCATAACAAGCCAGAGGAGCGATTCCACCAGAGTCCAGTTGAGCGAACCAACAAATTGATTGGGGTTACTCACAAGTGTATGGGTGTGACAATACCTACATGAGTGAGGGAGCAAGGGCATGCCATGATGGTGAGTGTTGTCAACTCAACGGGACATCACCTAGGAGACATGCCTCTAAGCACACATGGGAGGGACCATCTTAGGTTCACTGAGGAAGAAAGCTCTTCAGTGGCCACCACAGGGAACAAACCATTCCTGAGCTGGGATCCTGCAGGGTATGTAAAGGAGGAAAAAAAAAAAAAAAGGCAAACATCTGTCTCCTGGTTGCAGTGTGGCAGCTGCTCCTGGGCCCTCCATGAGGGACTGCCCTACTGACCTTTGAACTGAAACACACCTTCCCCTTGCGTTGCCTTTGTCAGATTTTTAGTATGGCAACTGCTTGCATGTCACGTGTTGCCCAAAACAGCTGTTGTGTTGAGGATGTGATCCCAACTGAGAAGCTGAGAGTGAGGGTGCTGGCCACCTTGAGGGGTTCATCTGTGGGTGAACTCAACCTGGAGAGGCTAGGGCTTCCTTGTGTCTCTAAAAGACATGTCCCTCCTTCCAACAAGTTTGGTGGCTGAAAACAATGGAAATTTCTTTTGTCCTAGCTCTGGAGGCCAAAGGTCCAAGACCAATATGCCAGCAGGGCTGTGCCCTTCAGACCCCGGGATGGAATCCTTTCTGGTCTCCTCCCTAGCTGACGCTCTTCCATCCTTGCCTTCACCTTCCTCTTGCCTTGTCTTTCCGTGCGTGTCTGTCTCTGTGTCCTGACTGTCCCTCCACAAGAGGACACTGGTCACAGGATTAGGGCCTGCCCTAATGGCTTTACCTGGGACCTGCAGAGACTCTGGTGTCACTCACTGTTCTGTCTTAGACACCTTCACAGGTGACTCCATGAACCACAGGACAGTGAGTTTGCCCCTCTGGGCCTTGGTTTCACCCCTGACAGGACAAATGATTATACACTCTTTCTTGGAATTCACAAGAGGATTTTAGTGAGTTTCAGTAGGTCACAATCGCACGTGTGAGTGTGGCGCAGCCCGGAGAGGGAGCTCGGTGTAGAGAGGCGGGACTGAGGAAGGGGTAACCCAGGACGAGGTGGCACCCTTGCCGTGAGGGGCCTCTCACCATCCTCCACCACCCCACTTTATCCCTGTCTGAGCCACCATGTGACAGCCCAGAGCCCTTCTAGCTGGCTGCTGCTGGCTCTGGCTCCCAGTGCTATATTTAGCCTGAGGAACTTGAACAAGAAGCTCTCAGCTCCACGGTGCCAAGAGGAACACAAAGCCGTGCTGCCTTCTGTCCAGCAAATTCCAATGACTCCATTCCTTCTTCAGAATCTTTCAGGAGTAAAGCGCTGAGATGTGGGGACTTGGCAGAACAAGGGTGTGGACGAGGGTCTCAGACATTCGTTTTCTACAGGACCCTGTCTGTGCCCATGATTAAAAGTGACTTTGTTTTAATTATTTGAGTAAATACATGTTGGCACACTTTTTAAAATAAAAACTATTTTATTTACATTTCTTATATCTCTTTCTCCCTACTCCATTCCAATACTTTCCAACACCCCAACACCAGGTAGGAGAGAGAAAGGGTTAGAGGGAGAGGGGGTGCAGTTCTCTTAGCTGCTTCCTGCTCTTAGGATCATCAGGTTCCTTGGAGCCAGTCTAGTCCTCATTTCAGGAGATCTCCAACTTCTTATCTCACTACAGCAACCAGGAGCCTCGGGAAGAAGCAGCAGCAGCCTTGTTCTTTCTCGGAGCTCCTCCACACTCTCTGGGCTCTGGCATTTATTCCCTCTCCAGAGTCCTCAGATCTAAACTACCTGCAGCTGGTAAAGAGCGCCTCTCAGAGCCTGCACGAGGCAAATAGTCTGCTGCTGTGGGCCATCTGAATCAGTCCCACATCCCACACCTGGTATTAAAACAAAACATGTTTACATCCACAACAAACACATTAACAATAAATCTAGTTATGTAATTATTTGTTTTCTCGTATTGCAGAAGATGGAACCCAGGGTTTCATGCGTGCCAGTCTACTGCTGAGCCACACTCCTGGCCCTGTTTTAACTTTTTTTTTTTTTTTTTTTTTAGTTAGGGTCTCACTATGTGGCCTGGCTTGCCTGAACTTCACGATGCAGATGAGGCTGGGATTAAAAGCACTTGGTTTGTCTTTGGGGCAGTCTGCGCTCCCTGGGTTGATCCTGGGCTCACGGCATCCTGCCTCAGCCTCGAGTACAGCTGGGGTCACACCTGCCTTCCCACCATAGTTAGCCCTTTCTTTGCATTCACGTTGGGTCTGGCTGCACGGTGTTACATGCTGCTGTGTGACGCTGTTCACGGAGGGATGTTAAAAACATCTACCTCTTTCAGATAGGGAACCACAGTACAGATACCAACAAAGTCCAATTTGGTGAACCAGTAAGTTTTATGGGGGTCACTTACAGGAGCAAAAAGGACTCAGAGACAGCTCCATCACCAAAACCCATCCCAATAATGACGACGGCTCAGAAACTCTGGGAATCCAAAGACCTGGAGCACACTGCACCTGCAGCGAGGTCACGGGGGAAACCATCGCTCAGGCAGCTTGGCTTGCCGAAGAGTCTCTCAGCAGCCCGTAACTTAGCTTCACTTGGGGAGAGAGCGGCCTACTGAATCTGATCAGTTTCAGGGGCTTTCTAAAGCTTTTGAGTTGTTTACTTCCTGAGCTTAAGGAGCTTTCCTCAAAGATGGAATGTTTCACCCCCCACCTTAAAACATTCCGTGTCTTATTAAGAAACTGCAGTGGCTGGTTTTATCTCAGAGCAAACTGCTATACAACACACACACACACACACACACACACACAACACATATACTGATTATGGGGTCACCCGTGTCTGCTGCTGTATGTGGAGATTTCTGCTCGGCATTGTTGTGGTACAGGATCCTGTGGCAGCCCATCATCAGACAAAGTTCCTCTCCTGTGTACTGCTATAATGTTGTAGTTCACAACCTGGGGCATTCTCTGGTGTTCACTGTGAACATTCTTGTGCGTACCTGGAGTGATCATAGGTTCATATTTCCATTGGGTAACCATCTGGGATTAGTATGGCTAGAGGTGGTAATGCATTAGTTAGTTTCAGTAAAAGCTGTTGGGTTATTTCTCAGAGTAGTTGTGTTCTGCCCTCTCAAAACATGTGTGTTATCTTGCTGTGGTGGTGCCTGGCCATCATCCCAGGAGAGGTGATCAGAGATTCGAGGTCAGCCTGAGCCACATTCTGATACCCTGCCTGAGAAAACAAACAGGTCTGGGTGTGTGGCTCAGTTTTAGAGTACTTGTGTCGCATGCACAGGCACTATGCTTAATCCCCTGCACCACAGAAACAAGAGCAAATCCTAGTGAAAATCTTTCCACTACCCTTAGTAGCTCAGAGTATGTCCTGATTTGGAAATACCATTGCACAAGTAATTCACTACATTGGGGCCAGTAGATGTCTCTATCAAAAGGGTAAATATAGCCATAGACACACATAGGAAACAGACCATGTTAAGATGAAAGCAGACTTGGAGGCGGGTGGCAAAGATGGCCAGAAAAGTACCAAATGCCAGAAAAATATAGGAAACAGATTCTCTCCCCGCCTTCAGTAGAACCAACCGTGTCCACAAACTGACTTTAGAGTTCCACCATCTCAAACTGTGAGATAGATTTCTATTTTTTAAATCACTCCGTTTGTGACTTTTGTTACCACAGCTGCAGGACACTAACATGCTATGGTGCCCTTGTGTCAGCAGGGCCTGAAAGTTCCAGTTGCTGCACAGCCTCATCAGTGACTCTGGTGATGTCAATCTTTCTTGTTTTAGCTTTCCTCCTGTATTATGGATGCTTACTTCTGAAGATGAGCTTTTAAAGCCACACTAAAGAGCCCTGCATTTTCCAAGTGTCACAGGTGATCAACCACTAGGAAGATATATCTTCCCTAAAATATAGAAGAATCTTCTCCAGCACACAGTCTTCTCCAGCACACAGGTCAGGTCCACAGATTTGAACATTCAAAATGCACATCTGGCACTCTGAGACTCTGGGCTGGTTATTTGTCTTTTTTGGACTCCATTCCAGTTGTAAAATGCACATCGTGATTACACAGTGCCTCATGAAGATGAGTGAATAAATATAGGTGATATTCCCGGAGGAGGACAGGTATATAGTAAATGCTCTTAGTGTTTATACCGCTCATCTCTACAGCCAGCTTGGCCCCGCCCTTTCATCTTCCTTCCTCCATTCCTATTTCATCCTCTTCGTTTTTTGTCTCCATCTTCTCTTCCTCTCATTCTCTTTCAGTTTTCTGTATTTCAAGAGTATTCTATTTGTGGACTTCTTTTCCCTGCAGAATTAGCTGGGCACTTCCTAGAGATGGTTTTGTGTTGTGGTTTTCATCTTATTCCAGGGAATGGAGTTGATGCTTGAGGGATAAGCTTGTGGCTCTGAAATTACCAAGCCGGGAGACTCTGAGGCCATGTGCTTTCCCTAAGGGGAAATGGTGACTGTGTAGAGACCAGTGTGAGGATCGGGGTTCATTCCTCTCTCCATTTCGGTGGCTTGTGTTTGTGCACGCGCACGCACACGGTATGTTTCCTTCTCATTTCAGACTCAGATCCAGAATCCTCTTCAGCATCTTGACTCCCAGATACCTTGAGAACTGTGTGTGACGTGACAGAGCTTTGTCCCCTGGTGGTACCTTGGTGCTATTCCCCACCATCTAAGCTTTACCCTCCATGTCACTTGCTTGGCTTCCAGAGTGCCAGGATCCCGCAAGTCAAGAACATTTGAGACAGAATCACAGGAGGCAGGAAGTTAACCCTGTTGCTCCTCTCTGGTTCCACCTCGTCCCCACTCCATTCTCACATGATTTCCCTCTTTGCACTCTGCAGAGCAACGATGCCTCAGGGAACACTTGGAACTGGTTGTACTTCATTCCCCTCATCATCATCGGCTCCTTTTTTATGCTGAACCTTGTGCTGGGTGTGCTGTCTGGGTAAGTCTCTGCTGTTCTGATCTCCATCCCACTGTTCCTAGTAAGTAAACTTTCCTGGTTTTCAGTCATCAAAACTCTCATTAGCAATCCATGAGCAGCTGCATAGATTGCGTGTTGCCTGAGGGGGCCAATGAGGAAGCCCTTATGGGTTTTCCTGTCTGTTTTTTAATTTATTTTTATATAATATCAATGCTTCGGGAGGGGGAGAGATGCTCAGTGTTTAATAACATTGGTTGCTCAGCTAGAGGACCCAGGTTCAATTCACAGCATCCATATGGCTAGCTGACAACTGTCTATCTCCAGACCCAGGGAAGTCAACATCCTCCTCTTCTGGCCTCTGTGGGTACCACACACCCATGGTCCACACAGATATGCAGGCAGGCAAAACAGTCTATACACATTAAATAAAAAAATCAATAACTATAAGAAAGAATAATTTATTTTGAAAAGAATACTTTGGGTTCCTTCTTTCCTTTTTTCCGAATAATCACAGCATAGAAGCCATGTGTGGTGATACAGGTTTGTGATCCCAGCATAGGCAGCTTACATATGAAAATCATGAGTTACAGGTCATCCTGGGCTTTGCAACAAAGCCCTGTCTCAAAAAAAAACACAATTAAATAAGGTGCTGGAGAAATGATTCAGCAGTCAGGAGCACAGGCTGCTGTTCCAGAGAGCCTGGATTAACCCCCATGGCAGCTCACAACCATCTGTAACTCTAGTTCCAGAGAATCCAACAACCTCTTCTGACCTCCAGGCACCAGGTATACATGCACAGTGCAGAGACATCCATGCAGGCAAAACAACGAAACACATAAAATGAAAACAAATAGATCTTTAAAAAAATAAACAAGCTATGAAGCTATGGGTGCTGACTCACACAGATAATCCCAGCACTCAGGAAGTTGAAACCAGAGGATTGCCACAAATTTAGTTCATAGTCAGTTTGAGGCCAAGCTGGGTTACAGAGTGAGGTCCGTATCATAAAAACAAAGCACTGATGACTATATGTGTGTATATGTATGTGTGTGTGTGTGTGTGTGTGTGTATGTATGTATGTATGTATGTATGTATGTATGTATGTATATGCATTTCCCTTGGGGTTAGAGAGGTGACTTGGCAGTTAAGCATGCTAGGCTGATCTGTTGATGAATCTTTGAGCCCAGCACTCTGGAGGCAAGTGGATCTCTGGGAGTTCAAGGCCAGACTGGTCTACAGAGTGAGACCCTGTCTCAAAAGAAAAGAGGGGGGAGGGGCTGGAGAGCCAACTCGGCAGTCAAGAGCACTTTCTGTTCTTGCAGAGGACATGGGTTTGGTTCCCAGCACCTATATGATAGCTCACAACTGTCCAGAACCAGTTCCAAAGGGTCTGGTGTCCTGTTCTGACCTCTGGCACCAGGCACACACCTGATGCACATACATACATGCAGGCAAAACATTCATACATATATAATAAATCTGAAAGAAAAAAGCGATTACTGCTACTGCAGAGGAGCCAGGTTCAGTTCCCCAAACCCATTTTGGGTAGGTTACAAGCCACCTGTAACTCCAGCTGGAGGAAATGTGATACCCAGTTCTAGACTCCAAGGGTACCTACAACTGTGGCACACACATACATGTAAATAGAAATTATAAATAAGAACTAACACAAACGGTCCACAAATCCCCAAAATTACTTTGATTTAAAAAAATCTTCATTATAAATAGACTTCATATGTCTCACCAAAGCAGTCTGGGGGTGCACAGTATAGCTCCACGCTGCCGACTGCAACCCCAGATTCTTCCAGGTTTCCACTCTGACGTCTTCTTTCAAGGCTTTTGCTGGGAGATAGTTCACGTCTCACCATGACTGCCTGATACTCACAAGATGGCCTCCCCAGGAGGGAAAGGGAGCGGCTGAAGGAAGAAGGCCAGAGTGGCATCAGCCAGTGTTCGGGGGACCGAGTCCCAGGTGTAGCAACAGTAGTTGGCTTGGCTTCCAGCTCTTGAACTCTTGCCTCTTTGATCCAGACGTGTGGGGACCCAGTGCTGTCAGACAAGGATTCCCTCCTGGAGGACTCCCGTCCATGTTGAAGTTGAAGCCCCACGCTTGGCCTTTTAAAGTTTTCCTAACAACAGAAGCTTTGTTTTTGTTTTGTTGGGAGAATCAGGGGAGTGGTGGGGGGTTTTTTGTTTTGTTTTGTTTTCAGTTTTGTTTGTTTGTTTTTTGTTTTTGTTTTTTTGTTTTTGTTTTTGTTTTTTTGTTTAAGACAGGGTCTGGGATAGCCCAGGATGGTCTCAATCTAGCCAAGCATTACCTTGAGTTTAAGAGTCTCCCACGCCCACCGTATGGGTTCTGGTATAGCATGCACATGCCACTATGCCAGCTTCTGATACGCTGGGGAAGGTGCCCAAGGCTCTTCGAGTGATGGACATGTATTCATTTGCTGGTTGAGCACCCTCACTGCCAACCCTGGCTTCTTTGTGGTTCTACAGGGAGTTTGCCAAAGAAAGGGAACGTGTGGAGAACCGGAGGGCTTTTCTGAAGCTCAGAAGACAGCAGCAGATCGAACGCGAGCTCAATGGGTACATGGAGTGGATCTCAAAAGCAGGTGAGGTCCTTTCTGGGGCCCAGGGGTGGACATCCCAAACCACGGACAACCCAGGCTCACACTTGCAATTTGAAGAGGCCCAAGGGAGGGTGATGGTAGGAGGAGAAAGAGGATCCAAATTGCTAGCCCCAGAGTTTAGCAGCAAGAATCCACAACGGAGCAGGCCTGCAGTGCACATCTGGGGCCTGTGCTATGTAGCTTGCTGGTGCTGTGACAAATGCCATGGCCAAAAGGGTTGATTTTTAGCCTACACTCTACAGCCGTCACTGAGAGAAGTCGGGCAGGGGCTTATGGCAGAACCTGAAGGCAGGAACTAAAGCAGAGGCCTTGGAGGAACACTGCTTACTGGCTTGCTTTCCTCACTGCAAAGATCAGAGACCCATCAGTTCCTCCATCCACGGGGTTGGACTCCTTGGCAGTCCCAATCTGGTACTAAAAGCCTGGAAAGTTCCCCGAGAGCCACTTGCCCTCAGTGAGTGAAGCCTGGACATGCAGGTTCTGATATCAGCAGAGGGATCAGCAGGAGCAAATGAAGGAGAGAGTAACTCCTAGAGAGAGGGAGGCTGGATGACCTAACCCTGCCAGGCCCTTTCATCTGGGCTGCCACCACAGTCCTCCCACACCAGCCAAGACAAATTCCTCAAGTGAGGCTTCCCACTCAAATGATTCTAATTTGTGGGAAGCTGACATTAAAACCAACCATCACATGAGGCTGAGACAGGAAGATAAGTTTGAAGCTAACATGGGCTATTCAGTGAGACCTTCCTCCCATCAAAAAGAAAGAAGAAAAGCTATTTTGAGATGAAGCTTTATTTGTTTGTTTTTGAGACAGTGTCTCACAAAACCTAGACTCTCAAACTAGTCAAGAATGACCTTGAACTCCCGATCCTCCTGCTTCCACCACAGCTGGTTTGCCCTGATCATGTTTTTAAGCAAACATGGGTATAAGTCCCAGATCTAGTTTTTCTTATTCCTGTACATCACCTATGACTCAGTTTCCTTAACTGTTCAATGAAGATAATGGTGGTAAAGTAACCCCATGGCGTTAGAGTGATTGATTTTAGAACCACAGACACTAACATCAGCAAATACCTAGGCCCCTTACAGAAGATGGCCCCTTATCTGTGCAGCCTTCACACCTCCTCCCACCGGCTCACCTCCTCCTCCCATGGGCTCTCCTCCTCCTCCCATGGGCCCACCTCTTCCTCCCATGGGCCCACCTCCTCCTCCCATGGGCCCACCTCCTCCTTCCATGGGCCCACCTCCTCCTTCCATGGGCCCACCTCCTCCTCCTTCCATGGGCCCACCTCCTCCTTCCATGGGCCCACCTCCTCCTCCTTCCATGGGCCCACCTCCTCCTTCCATGGGCAGACCTCCTCCTCCTTCCATGGGCCCACCTCCTCCTTCCATGGGCTCATCTCCTCCTCCTCCCATGGGCCCACCTCCTCCTCCTCCCATGGCCCACCTCTTCCTCCCATGGGCCCACCTCCTCCTCCCATGGGCCCACCTCCTCTTGCCATAGGCCCTCCTCCTCCTCCTCCCATGGCCCACCTCCTTTCCTCCCATGGGCCCACCTCCTCCTTCCATGGGCCCACCTCCTCCTCCTATGGGCACACCTCCTTTCCTCCCATGGGCCCACCTCCTCCTGCCATGGGCCCACCTCCTCCTTCTCCCATGGGCTCACCTCCTCCTCCCACAGGCTCCACCGTCTCACAATAACTGAGTGCCTGAGGCAGTTGCTGTATTGTTATTGAATGATAAGAAAGATGTCTGTGAACGTTGCGTGCAGATGCATTTCTGCCCAAGTGGTTCTGGTCTGTGTTGGGTTCAGTCCATGGAGGATTGTGGGGCTGCTGAGGATTCTATAAGACAACAGAGCCGAGATGCTCAGAGTAGCATCAGATGCCCAATAGGCATATATTTGTTTACCGGCACCCGAAAACACCACCATACACACCGAGAACATGGCAAACCCCTGCCCCCGACTAGGGAGAGACAAAGCTCCCCAACAAAAGCAAGAAGAAAAATAAGCATGACCAGGCATGATGGCACACTGTCATCTGAGCACTTAGGAGGTGACGCAGGAGGATCAGGAGGCCAGCCTGAGCTACACAGTAAGACTGTGTCTCAAACACAGAAGTAGAGAAGGGAAAAGGCAAGATAGCAGGCACAGAACAACAACAAAAAAAGTCTCAACAAAGACCTAAAAGAAATGAAGAAGTGAAATGGAGGCTGTGGGCATGCTGGGCAGAGGACAGGTCCAGAGAGAGGAAAGAGCGAATGCAGAGGTCTTGGAGCAGGAGTACAATGGAAACAGAAGAAATGGGTGTTCCTGGAGAAGCGTGAATGAGGGGGCAGGGAAGCGGCAGGTCAGATGGAGCAGGGTCCCTTTAGGCTGAGGTGGAGTGATGCCAGTACGCTAATCCAGGTGTAGCTATAACAAAGTCCCTGAGGCAGGTGAACTTTTTATAAAGAAGTTCACTGAGCGGCCACTGCTTCCTTGTTGCTGTGGTAAAAGCAGTGTAGGGCTCACAGCTCCAGAGCAATAGCATCCGTCCTGATGGGTAGACGTGGCAGCAGGGACGGGTGGCATGGTGGCAAGAGCAGGAGGCTGGCATTACCAGGAGGCAAGCAGAACCAGAACAAGAAGCAGGCCGGGCTGAATTCCCGCCCCAAGTGACCCTCGTCCTCCACAGCAACTTTCCCAAGCACCCCCTCTGCCTGGGTACCCAGGGCTCAAACGAGTGAGTCTGTGGGAATTTTTCACATCTGACCACAGAACAAAGACTAAAGTTCAAGGTCACGGCCCGACAGGGGCTTAGCCTCATGAAGACTCTAGGTCTTGTGGTGGGCATGGCAGAGCTAGGACATAAGAGATATCAGCAGACAAGGAAGTGAGATGGACCCAGGGCAAGCTTGCCCTGACAGCTGACTTGTGCCAGGAGCCTGATGTCCCACGAGAGCCTTCTTAGCCCTTCCAAGGACACACAGACTGCAACTTAAGGACCTGCCTCTTACGGCCCCTCCCCTCAAGCACGGTTCCACAGTGTGGAGCCCAGCTATGCCTACATCACAGACTACTCAAGTGTACCCACTGCTAGGTGGGGCTAGGATGCAGGAAAACGCTCAGCTGCCTGGCTCTGGCTGGTTGGATTGGACCAGGAATGAGGGGCAGTGGGTGTGGCCAGAGTCCTTGAAGGTCAGTCCCCCAGAAAGCCCTTCACACAGAACCTTAACTCTGCTCTTCTCCTCAGAAGAGGTGATCCTCGCGGAGGACGAGACAGACGTGGAACAGAGGCACCCTTTTGATGGTAACTGCTCTGAGCCCAGCATGCCGGCGGGTCCCAGGCGAGTGGGGTTGGCTGCAGCTGGGCAGGTGACTTGGTCTAGAGGGTATTGTATGGTAGGCCAGGCCAGGAAGAGATGTGAGACTGGCTGTGCAAGGAAACTGGAGTAGTTGAAGCATGGGCCTCTGGAAGGAATTCCAGAACCTCCTGGGTGGCAGGGGTGGCGTGCGTTCCCGACTTCCCCTTTTCTCCTTTAATTGTGTGCCCCGTGCCCACAGTCTTCCTCTTCTGTAAAGTGGGCGTGACAGGGCTGGTGACATGGCTCAGTGGCTGAAGGCGTTTGTGTCCAAGCTTAATGACCTGAGCCCACAAGGTAGAAGTAGAGAGAGAAGTAGGTGTACGTGCGCTCTCACAGCAGGCACAGTAGTGACTAGAGGGTAATGGCGCCAACTCCAGAGGGCCTGCCGCCAGCTTCTGGCCTCCACAAGCACTGCGCTCACGCTCAGTCTGTACATGCACCACATTCCTTTTTAGATTTTTCTTTAAAACTCACTATTTTGTGCAGCAGCAACAACAAAAAAAAGGAAAAAAATAAATATCAAAATGCCAGAAGGAAATCAAGAATCCTCAATATTTTTTGGGGGGAGTAGAACGAGATCCCTGTGGAGTTTAAGTCTCTGGTAGAGTGTGTGCCCACTGGAGAGGCTTGGAGAGCATGCCTGAGCACTGAACAGTTGCCCAGCCCCAACTGGCCTAGCACTTGTGTGCTAGGTTGAGGGACAGGCTATGTCTCCAGTCCCGGGACTTGAAGGGAACTTTGCTGTCACTATAAAAATAAACCAGAGCCAGCAAGGTGGTGCACACCTATTATCTCAGCACTCCAGAAGCAGAAGCAAGTGTATGTCTGTGAGTTCCAGGGCAGCCAGGGCTGCTTAGTGAGACCCTATCTCACAAACAAACAGGACTGGAAGAACGGCTTAGAGTTAAGAGCACTGGCCGCTTTTCCCAGCATTCACATGGTGGATCACAACCTTCTTTAACGGCAGCCCCAAGGACTCTAGCACCTTCTTCTGGCCTCTGTGTGCACTGCACATATGTACTGCGTAGACATACATGCAGGCAAAACCCCCACACACAACATAGTAATTGTTAATTAAAATAAACAATAAAACAGAACAGTTGAAAATAGTGTTTCTAGAATGGCATGGTGGCACACACCTCTAATGCCAGCACTTGGGGAGGCAGAGGC
Organism: Psammomys obesus; assembly: GCF_907164565.1. Lineage (NCBI taxonomy): Eukaryota > Metazoa > Chordata > Mammalia > Rodentia > Muridae > Psammomys > Psammomys obesus. The sequence continues at coordinate 1,651,845 of NW_026596034.1, forward strand.
AGGCAGATCGCAAGGCCAGCCTGGTCTACAAAGAGAGTCCAGGACAGCCAAGGCTACACAGAGAAACCCAGTCTTGAAAAACCAAAAAAAAAAAAAAAGTGTTTTGAGCCTGACTTTGAACTCTAGCTGAACAGTGTTAGACTGGTCTGGGCTCCGATAGGCAGAGCCACCTCACCTTCCCCAGTGGTGGCTTGTACATGTCTACAGTGGGCATGGCGTTCTGCCACCCTGGCATAAAAGGGTAATGCCGTCTTCTCTCGCCATGTTTCCCTTGTTGGAGCTCTGCGGAGAGCTACTCTGAAGAAAAGCAAGACGGACCTGCTCAACCCTGAGGAGGCCGAGGACCAGCTGGCTGACATCGCGTCTGTGGGTGAGTTCCTCCCTCTGCACCAGTCAGGGCCCATCACCCGGAATGGGCAGCTGAGCCCTGGGGACTGTGCAGCCGGATGTGAGCCCTAAAACTGCCTCTCACTCTGTCAGTGTCTCGGGGGTTACATGGCGATGAAAACAGTAACTTTCCAGTCTGGTTTTTTGTTTGTTTGTTTTTCATTTATTAGGCTTTTTGTGTGTTTTGTTTTTCATAGCAGGCTAGACCCTGTCTCATTTTCTTTTAAATAACGTATTTATTTTTATTTTCATGCACTGGCGTTTTGCCTGCATGTGTGTCTGTGTGGGGGTGTTGAATCCCCGGAACTGGAGTTACAAACAGTTGTGAGCTGCCATGTGGTTGCTGGGAATTGTATCCAGGTCCTCTGGAAGGGCAGCCAGTGCTCTTAACCGCTGAGCCACCTCTCCAGCCTCTGGACCCTGTCTCTTAGAACCATTGTAGTGTCGCAAACAAATGGGCCCCATGGGTCTCTTCTGAAGAGTTATTTGTATATTTACGTATGTGAGCGCTCTATTTGCATGTACGCCTGCATGACAGAAGAGGACATCAGATCTCACTGCAGATGGCTGTGAGCCACCATGTGGGTGCTGGGAACTGAACTCAGTCCTCTGGAAGGGCAGCCAGTGCTCTTAACCTCTGAGCCACCTCTCCAGCTCCCGTACATCTCTTTATTGTAGGTGTGAGCACACACTTTGCACATGCAGCTCCAGCCAGAGAGCAGGCTCCTAGCTACCTTGGCTAAGTCCATTACAGCTGAGTGCCGCTACCGTGCGTAGCAGGGCATGGCACACCTTTCTCCAGCTCTCCGAGGGTGGAGACAGCCCAACTGTGAGTTAGAGGCAGTGTGTACTACAGAGTGAATGAAATACACTGTGAGACCCTGTTTCAGAAACAAACATAACAAAACAAAATTCCTTGTGCTGAACTGTTTCAGACTCTGGGTGTTTCTAGATTTGGGGATATTTCTATATATATCAGGCAGTGTTTTAGCATGGGATCAAAGTCTAAAAACAACATTCATTTATCTTTCACACACAGAGCCTAAAGGTAATTTTAGACTCTTTTAAAAGCACTTTTGTGTGGCCAGGTGTGGTGGCACATGCGTTTAACCCCATGAAATGGATCTCTGTGAGCTCCAGATAAAGAGTTATGTGGTGAGACTCTGTCTAAAAGTAATCTTATAATAATAGTAATAACAACAACATCACTGTGGGTAGGCAAGACGGCTCAGCAGGTAAGGGGGCTTGAATCGATGTGGTGAAAGGAGAGAAATGACTCTAACGAGTTGTCCTCAGACCTGTCCACTCCCTGCACGTGACACGCCAACACACAATCAATAAATTGCACTCTTATTTTCAAATACAGTTTTGTACAGGAAGTAATGTAGATATTTAAATTTTATTTATTATTTTGTTGTACATGATATATTGGGGGAGGGGGAGTCCCGCATGCCACCTCGATGCTGTGGACGTCAGAGGACAGCTCTCGGAGTTCTGAGGTGCTTTTTTCATCTCGCCAGCTCCAGTGTGGACTTTTCTACTCGTGGTGTTGTAAGGTGTGCAAAGGGTTAGCCCTGGGAGCACAGTGCATTTGGATGTTCCCATTAGAAATGTCGGTCGGGGTCACTGGCCGATGAGTTGGGGGTGGGTGGTCAGTTCAGCACAAGACAGAGGCAGAATTCCCACCCACGTGAAAGTTGTCACCCAGGAGAACACACATTAAACAGATTTGGGACTGAGGGATGGCCCAGTCAGTAAAATGCTTGCCTCAAAAGCACGAACATCTGAGTTCAACCCCAGAATGCACGTCAGACCTGGACAGAGTGGAACAGGAGACCCGCTGGCCAGCCAGCCTAGCCTCACCAGTGAACTCCGGGCCAGTGAGAGACCCCGATCTCAAGGGAGAGGGTGCTGTCCCTGTGCATGCCACCTCAGGCCCCTGCCGCCACACAGATGTCCACCTCACAGACACGTCGACATCTCTCCTCTCGGAGCCCTCTGGTCCCCGAGGGTGGCTGTGGCGCCTGCCTCCTCGCCAGTCTCTCCCAGCTGGAATGCTGCTGCTGTGCACGCTCACAGTTCCTCTCCACACCCTATGGGCATGCTGCTGGGGGTAATTCCAGGATCAAAGCTATGAATGACTTCCCGGCTCCTTACTCCCTGAGCCTGAATAACACTCCTGCACTTGAATACAGGACACTCATTCATGAACTTTTCTTAGACAGGTTCTCATTGGTCCCCACCCTGGCTGGTTCACATTCCCTTTCCTGGTTTAGGAGGTTTGTAACGCTATTTTCAATTTCTGGAGGAAACACACTTTTGTTTATGATGACTTACTTTCGTTTCTCTTTGTGGGCGCACCTGCCCATGTCCTTTGAGAAGTGCTGCAGGCGTCTTCTTCTGCTTCATGCATTCAGTCAGCATTGGCCTTGACAACTCATTTCACCCACTTTTTTTTAATTTATTTATTCTTATTTGTATGTGTGTGTGTGTGTGTGTGTGTGTGTGTGTGTGTGTGTGTGCGCGCGCACACATGGTCTTTCTCTCTGTATAACCCTGACTGCCTGACTGGCCTGCACCTCACAAAGATCTGCCTGCCTCTGCCTCCCGGTTCTGATATTTAAGGTGTGGACTACCATGCCTGGCCTTCTAACTTCTTTCTTCCTTCCCTTCCCTTCCCTTCATTCCCTTCCCCCTTCCCTTCCTTCCTTCCCTTTCCCCTTCCCCTTCCCTCCCTCCCTCCCTCCCTCCCTTCCTTCCTTCCTTCCTTCCTTTCTTTCATTAGAGAATAGAGAGATATCTCAGAGGTTAAGAGCACTGGGTGCTATTGCATAGAACCAAGAGTTCAACTCCCAGAATTCACATGGTGGCCCATAACCACCTATAACTCAATCTTCAAGGAGATCCTGACATTTTTTCTGGCCTCCCCAGGTTCACATGCAGACAAAACACTTAGGCGCATAACGTAAAAGTAAATCTGGCAGATGTGGTGGTGCATCTCTTTGATCCCAGCACTCAGGAGCCAGAGGCAGAGGCAGAGAGTTCCAGGTCAGCCAAGGCTACGTAGTGAGACTTTGTCTTAAATATGTATGTGTTTATTTATATGTTTATATATGTGTGTGTGTAGTCATGTATGTCACTATACATGTATGGAAGCCAGAAGACAACTTGTGGAAGTAGGCTCTGCATGCCATCACGTGGGTTCTAGAGATCAAACTCAAGGCATCAGGCTTAGTGGCAAGCCCCTTCTAGCGGCCCTGCTTTTTGCTTTGTTCTGTCTTAACAGGCAAGATCTTTGTTGCTATTGGTGTGTACTTGGGAAGCCAGGTTGAGATCTTCTGAATTAGATGGGTGCCCTCTCTTACTGCGTGTCTGGTCTCCATCATTCATTTTGACACACATGAGCATGTGATCCAACCCCATGCTGACAAGGATGAGAGGAAACTGACTCTCTGGGATGCTCTTGGTGGGGGCATGAATCTGTAATGTTCCTGGTTTACTTACACCACCTGGCACTATTTAATTATAGATCAATTCCTTGACCTACCATCTCTGCAACTTTTATTTATTCGTTCGCTTGCTTTTGCAGAGCTGCAGGCACAGTCCAGTGAGTGCCTTGGGAGCCCGTTCTACTCAGCTCCAGCCCCAGCCCCTTTACCTGACGTTAATTCTTCAAAAGTGATTTCTTCTCTTGTGCAGGAGGCATACATCCCAGTGGCTCGGGCACGATTGCTTCTAATGTTTAAATAAAAGCAAGGGCTAGAGTGGGCTCACGGGGGAAGGGGGGCGCTTAGAACTCATGAAGCACTGGGTTCTGCTCTTAGGACCCTAAAACCAAACAACTTTAGAAGCCAATGAGGGCTGGGGAGGTGATTCTGGGATAAAGCCTTGCCTTGCAAGTGTGAGGACCTGAGTTTGAATCTCAGAACCCATTAAAAGCCAGAGTCAGTGGCATGTGCCTGTAATTCCAGTACTTGTCAAAGATGGAGTCACTCCCAGAAACATAAAAGGAAAGCTAGCTAACAGTAAGCAACAAAAAAGACCCTGTTTCATTTGGAATGGTGGCACACACCTCTAATACCAACACTAGGAGGCAGAGGCAGATGTATCTCTGTGAGCTACATCAAGACCACACTGGTCTACTTAGTGAGTTCCAGGCCAGCCAGGGCCACACAGTAAGACCCTGTCTCAAATAAACAGCAAACAAAACCCCTTCTCAGACAATGTAGAAGGTGAAGATGGACACCCAAAGTATCCTCCATATATGTACCATGTGTGTGAGTGTGTACACAAACATGTATGTTTCATACACTCATATACACAAGAAAAAAAAATTTTGAAAGAGAAGACAATGTCTTTCAAAATGGACCCCAAACACAGTCTGTGGTTTGCTATCCTGTGGTGGGTTCCACCTAGGCCGCAAACCTGCCCTCCTGCTGACCTCGGGCTTCCTAGACTGCCCGAGCTCTGAGAAGGAAGCTTTGTGGCTGTGCTTCTTCACCGGCCCACTGTGCTGTGAGGTAGCAGATGAGCACCCCAGAGAGGCTTTCTCAGCACGGAGGTGTTGACTGTAGTTGAGGAGGGGGACCCGGGCAGGGTCCTAGGATAAAATGTCCACTAACCAAGTCCCTGGAGAGCTCCATTGCGAGACACGGTCAGACTGTGTGTGCAGTGTGTTACACGCTTTAAAATGGCTGGGCGTGGGGACTGGGAAGACGGCTTGGTGGCTAGCGTGCTGGCTGTGCAGTCTAAGGGCCCAGGTTTGATCCTCCAGGGTCCACACAGAGTTGAGTGTGGTGGTGGTGCTAACACTCGAAGCCTGGAGAAAGTGGAGATAGGTGGGTCTCTGGCTAGACAGTCTAACCTAAAAAGCAAGTTCCAAATCCTGTCTCAAAAAAACAAAATGTGGATGGGAACTGCGGACACCTGGCCTCCACATGCACATAGGTGCACACAGACGTAAGAACTCACAAACATGTAGGTATACACACATGTGAGAGTGCACAGATGAGCACATGCACGTTCTCCTGTGTGCGCGTGCATGCACACACTCACACACTCACACACACAGAGCTGAGAGACAAAAGAAAATCGTGTGAGTGTATTGCCTTTCTGTCATTGTGTCACACACCTGAGGTCATCAACTTGTAAGGAGGAAAGGGTGTCTTGGCTCATAGCTGAGAGGTTTCATTCCACTGTCACTCGTTCCTGTCCTGTTTGTGTGACAGAAGCAGCTGTTCATATCCTAGCAGCAGAGAGAGCGAGGCGGGAGAGGTCAGGGCAGGAACTCAAGGCAAGGGCCATGGAGGAGGCTGCTCACAGACTTGCGTCCTCTGGCTTGCTCGGCCTGCCTCCTCACACAGCCCAGGGCCACCTGCTCAGTGGGCTGGGTCCTCCCTCCCACACCAGTGTCGAAGAAATGGCCCCACAGACTTGCCTACAGGCAGCCTTGCGGAGGCATTCCTCAGTCCCTCTTCCCAGATACATCTAGGTTTGTCAAGTTGACAAAAACCAACCAGCACATCTTACTAGGCCCCGTCTCATAAAGCATCCGCCACCTCCCATTTACGCTAGAGGCTGGAAGCCCTGAGGGCGCAAACCACGGCAGTAAGGTAATGGGCATGGCCGTTGGCTCAGGCTGGCCACGTTGCAGTGCAGACGACACACTTCAAAGCCACCTGCAGAGGCTGCAGACAGCACAGCAGCCAGAACACTCCCTGCCCTCCTGAGACGCAGGTTCCATTCCCAGCACCCACACAGGGCAGCTCACAGCAGCCTAGCTGTTGGGTGTGACCTCCTCCACTGGCCGGCATGGACACATATGCACACACACGAGCACGCAAGCACACAAATAATAAATAATTTTTTAAAAACACAATTATGTAATCCATGATAATTATTTTCAATTTGTATCTACTCTTATAAAATGTAATTTCTTTTATATAAAAAAATATACTTAAAAAGGTGGGGGCCATGGCTCAGTAGTAGAATGTTCACCTACTGTGTGCAAGGCCCTGAGTTCCAATCTTGGCACTGTCAAAAAAGTAAAGAGACAAAGATGAGATGCAGCATATAGAGCGTCTGAGGAAACGGAAGTCTCAGTAAGGAGGGCTCTCTGATCCGTGATTACATTTGGGGCCTGGAGAGATGCTCGGTGGTTTAAAGCATGTGATGGACATGAATCCAGTCCCCAGACCCACGTCAGGTGGCTCACGGCCACCAGTAACTCTAGTCCTCTGCTGGCCTCCAGAGCATCTGTACATATATGACACACGCATGTGCCTGTGTGGTGTGTATCCATGTGTAGGCAGCTGTGTGCACACGCTGCCTGCCAGAGGAGGGCACCATGTCCTGCTGTCTCACTCACGTGTGCGTGTCTGTGTGGGTGTACGGGCGTCTTGAGGCAGGAGGTCAGGCTGAGGTGGCATCCTCCGAGCTGCCCACATCTTTTGAGATGTGGTCTCTCGACGGCCTGGGGTTCTCTGGCTAGGCTGGGATTCCAAGCGTGCCCCGCTCTGTCCAGGTTAGACCCAGGTTTTAGGGTTAAACTCAGGTCCTTGTGGTTTGGGGACCTACTGACTGAGCCATCCTCTGGCCCCAAATATCTGTTTAACGTGTGTTCTCCTTGAGTGGCAGCTGTCACATGGGTGGGAAGTCTGCCTCTGTGTGTCCCCAGTTCAGTGCCTAAGGAGAACAGCTCCCCTTGAACACTCGCCCTGTGACCCCCAGCGGGGTGCTCCTGAACCTCTAAAATGCAAAACGTTCCGGTCAGCCACATAATGCTGCAAGTGGGATGCCCAGGATCCTGCGGCGGCCACCCTGGGGCCTTTGGAGCATGCAGCCCCCACACTGGGACTCTGCAGTGCGGCGCCCAGCTCCCGAGAGCCCTCCCGTGTGGCTTCCACACCGAGGACCATCCTGATTCTCGCCCTCTCCATCCTTTCCCTGGCAGGGTCACCTTTCGCCAGAGCCAGCATTAAAAGTGCCAAGCTGGAGAACTCGACCTTTTTTCACAAAAAGGAGAGAAGGATGCGTTTCTACATCCGCCGCATGGTCAAAACTCAGGCCTTCTACTGGACCGTGCTCAGTCTGGTAGCCCTCAACACGCTGTGCGTCGCCATCGTCCACTACAACCAGCCTGAGTGGCTCTCCGACTTCCTCTGTGAGTGCCACTCGCAGACCTCTGCCTCTGCCGCTGGACAGGGGCCACACGGTTGCTCCCAAGGCGGAGGCCTCGCTAGGCCCGTGTTAAGTAGAAGACCTGAGGCGGCTAGGCCAAAAAGGCAAAAGGGTTCTTCCGCTCAGGGTTTATCAGGATCAAAGCTCAGCTTTGGCTTAGCTCCGGGCAGAAGCTCAGGGTGAGTGACGTGGGGATGGAGGAGCGCATGCCGGAGCTGTGGCCAAACCTGCAGCCAGGAGCTGAGACAGACATGCACACAGACAGACATCACAAAGAGAAAAGAGATGAACGGGAACTGGCCAGGTGGCTCAGTGGGTAATGGCGCACGCAGGTGTCAAGCCTGGAAACCTGAGCTGATTTCCGGAACCCACAAGGTAGAAAGAGAAAACAGATTCCCAGAAGTCCTCTAACTCCACAGGGGCACTGTGGCATGGACATGTGAGCACACATACACAGATGCACACACATCCTTGGGCACATACGTGTGTGCACACTTATGCACACACAAACACAAGCTTATGCCACATGCTTGCACACACACACACACATACACACACATACAGTAGTCTAAAAAAGAAAAAGCATAGAAAGTTAGAGAAGAGCGACAGGAAGAGATAGATATAAATGCAAAGACAGAGACAGTGAGATAAAGACAGTGAAAGACAGACAAGACAGACAGGCAGCAAGGTGCACCGCCAGTGTCCTAAGAACCTCCCACTGCCCCCCCCCCCTTTGAGAGCCCCTCACCAGCTCCCAGTGTTCCTGCTCTATAATCCAGTGTCCTGGGACATGAGCCTTGGACAGGGACACCTGTGTCCCCGAATCCAGCCTTGCCCAGCCCATCTTTCTCACAGTCCCGAGAGCCCAAAGCTGGGCAGTCAGGCTACTGTTTCTAAAGGAGACACAGGAATACTGCTCAAGTGCAGGCGGAGGAGGGAAGAGGCAGACCACAGGAGAGCCGCACAGAGGCAGTGGCTTGTGTCTGGCGTAGAGAGCGCTGCTCAGAATGTCTGTGTGGTACCCACTTTCAAGTCAGGAACCTTAGAACCGCAAGTGCCCGGCAGACAGTGACAGCCTCTTCCTCCCACTAGAGTTAGAACTCAGGGATTTACACGTAGTGGGCAGGGGTTCTACCACGGAGCCATGCTCACACCAGATTTTTCTGGACCTGCCTAAACCGAGCATGGACACTGGAAGGTGGGAGCCCCAGGACTGGAAACTGTAAGGAGTCAACAGAAGAAGGTGTGGGCCTAATGGGCGTGGCTGGCCTGCTCTCCCCTAGAGGCCCCTTGAGAGCGGCCTGCTGGCTGCCTCCTCCTGGAGCTGTTGGCCTTCTGTTTAAAGCCCTTGTTCAGAGGCCTGGGACAACTAGAAGGATGGTTATGCCTTTGACCTAGAAAGGCCCAAATTCTAGTCCAAGGGACTATTTCCTTGAACCTCCACGGTCCCCAGGCCTGTTGTCTGGCCCCACAGGACACCCCAAGGGGACTGTTCTTTCTCTGAGCATGACCTGCTTCCAAGCTGCAAAGCTGCATCTGGTCCCTCCGGAGCCGTGATAATGAGGGCTCTTTCTTCCCCGTCATGAGCTCTTCTTGCAGGCTATTTTCACTCGTCTATTTTCCTCCGCTAATCATCTTGCAGTCTGTCCTGGTTAAGGAAACAGGGGATTAGGGCTTCCTGCCTGGACATCTTTCAGTTAGCCCCGTTTTCCAGTTATGAAAATAGAGACAGACAGGTGGAGGAAATTTTCCCAGGTCACACAACTTGTAAGGGATGAATCTGGAATTTGAACCCAGGCAGTTGTGTTCCTAAATCCGAGCTGGATCTGAAGATGGAGTCTCTGAAGTCTCAATGCCTGTCCTCCCCCTAGGCAGGTCCAGACTATAATTCATTGATCAAAGGTCTTCAGTCCTAAAGCAGTCTATGAGTAACAAAGAACGAAGCAGTGTGACTGGAAGATGTAGCTCAGTTTCAGAAAAATCCAAATCAGAACAAGAGAGTCTCTTGAACCAATGAAATGAGCACCTGGGTCTCTGATCTGTGTCTGGACCCGGTAGAGGGTGTGTCTGACCATTCCTATGGTTCTCCAGTGCTCCGGTGTTATGTGTTACTATCCCCCGAGTTTCCATAGTAACTAGGGAGGAAGCACCTCAGAGACTTTCGTCCTCATAGAGCCACCCTGCTAGGGCTCAGAGGGACCAGACATCATAGGCAGATCTGTTTCCCTGGATGCTCTGTCCTAGACACTCAAGAGTTTCTCCCCAAAACAAGTAGCTTCTGAGAATCCTACAAATCAAGAGAAGTTTGGCAAGAAATGACAATGAGGGATATTTGGTAATCAATTCAAAAGCCACCCCTTAAAGCATGACCTGACTAGGGCTCTTGACAGTCATCTTAGCCAAACCACAATACTATAACAAAATGCTTGAGGCTAGGTGATTTGGTAACAACAGACATTTCCTTTCTTGAATTTCTACAGCCTGGATAGTGTACCTGTGGCATTCGTGGGAGGCTTGGTTTTCTACTGGAAAGTTGTTCTCTGCCCTCAGTATTGTGTCCTCTGGAAAGGATGCTAGCATGTCCTCATGACAGGCCAGAAGATGAACTCCCACATCAAAGCCCCCTTATAGGCACATCCAGTGCTGTTCACGGGGCTCTAAGACTTGGTTCTCCTTCAGCCATCTTTCGCTGTTCTAACGGCTTTATAGACCATGGGAGCTGCTCCCTTGGGGAATACCTTTCAGCATAGGTTTTAGAGGCCAGGTGTGGTGGTCACACCCTTAATCCCAGCACTAGGGAGGCAGAGGCAAGCAGATCTCTGAGTTTGAGGGCAACTTGGTCTATGAGGAATGCCAGGACTATGTAGTGAGACCCTGTGTCTCAAAAAGCAAATTATCACAGATTTTCCAGAGGGGAGCACAGGCATTCGAACCATGGCAATCATCAAACAGAATTATCTCTGGAGCCATAATTTTGAAGTTTGTAGAAATTGCTTTGAATCCACAGCCTTTCCTTTCTTTACACTTCCTTTGCTTGCTGTTCAGTCAACACAAAAACTTGGTCCAAAGCAGTATCCTACACCCAACTTTCCTCTTTAAAGCGGGATAAAAAAACTATTCAATGAATGCCTACAAGACCTTTTCTCACTCTTTTAAGACTGGCCCACTGGTTGGTTGGTTGGAAGATAGCAGGCAGCTGGTCCTGTTCTGTTGCAGAAGAGAAACAGGCCATGGGAAAGAATCCTTGCATAGTCATTGGCTATGATATACAGAGTATCATCTCTGCCTCCATGCCTGCCTGGGAGACACAGGAGAAAAGCAGAGACATGGGCCTTTGCTACAGCCTAACCCACAATTCTTCCTTTTCCTTCCAGACTATGCAGAATTCATTTTCTTAGGACTCTTTATGTCCGAAATGTTTATAAAAATGTATGGGCTTGGGACGCGGCCTTACTTCCACTCTTCCTTCAACTGCTTTGACTGTGGGGTGAGTACTGCATTTTCTCGGGCCTCTTGTTCTGGATCTCATCAGCAGGGCTGACACCTGGGGGCTCGTATCACAGTGGAGGGAGCCAGATGTGGGTTGTGCCCGCCGTCCTAGTACCTGAGTTAAAGATAGAATAGTGAGTCCAGGGTAGCCTGAATGCCTTTCTAATACTGATACTAATACTAATAAATACTACTACTACTAATAGTAGTAGTGAGGTTTCCTCTGGATGTGAGGTGAGTGGAGAAAGAAGGGGAGGGGGCACATAGAACACACAGCTGCTGTCACCAGTATGGACAACTTAGAATGTCTTTTAAAAAAAAAAATAGACATAGACATGGAAAACCCAGCAATTCTGCAGTGAGTGGGGAAATAATGGAACTAATTTCTATTTTAAAAACTCAAGGCAGCCAGGCCTTGGTGGCACATTCCTTTAATCCAGCACCCTGTCTCTAAAACAAAGAAGCCTGACAGAAACAACCTAAAGGAGGAGAGGATTTTGACCCCTAGGGACAGAGGTCCTCCAGCCAGGCACTACCTCTTAACAGCTTCATAGACTTCCAATAAACTTCCATAAACACCAGCCCATGCAGACCTTCCAGGCAGACACACCACTGTGTACCCCCGAGGGGATGGGTGGGAGTCCTAGGCCAGCCATGACTTGGGCTGTCTGCTGCAGGTCATCATTGGGAGCATCTTTGAAGTCATATGGGCTGTCATAAAACCTGGCACATCCTTCGGAATCAGCGTGTTACGAGCTCTCAGGTTACTGCGTATTTTCAAAGTCACAAAGTAAGTCTTTGAGGTTTCTTAGCACTCTGATGAGGGGATAAGGGGGAGGGAGGGTGCCTGGCCAGCCTGCATACCCCCGGTCTGACCTCCACCTTGGCTTCTGTCGGCAGGTACTGGGCATCTCTCCGAAACTTGGTTGTCTCCCTTCTCAACTCCATGAAGTCCATCATAAGTCTGTTGTTCCTCCTCTTCCTATTTATCGTTGTCTTTGCCCTCTTGGGGATGCAGCTGTTTGGTGGCCAGTAAGTACTGCCTGCTGTCTTGGACTTCTAACCCAGAACTCGTATTCAGTCTCCATCACACACACACGCACATGCACACGCACGTGCACGTCCTCTTCGAGCTGACCTCCATCCTGTGTCTTGTCCTCAGGATACAAATGGTCATATAGGGCAGTGCGTTTCTGGGTACCAGATACAGTATCCTCCTGGGGAACAGAGATACTCTAGATATTGCCATGGAAACCAGAAGCTGAGCCAGGCCTTCAGAGCAGGAGGTCTAACATAAAATGTCTTTGCTCTCCTCAGGTTTAATTTTGATGAGGGGACTCCTCCCACCAACTTCGACACTTTTCCAGCAGCAATAATGACTGTGTTTCAGGTATGAACTTCCTCAGCCCTGATGCAAGCTCCTAACCACACAACAGGGGCCATGCAGAGCCCAGGAGCACACCTGAATTCCGTCATTTCTTCCCTTTCCCCTTCCCATTTTTAGAATGCTTGTTTTTATTGTTGCTGGGAATGCATCTCAGTGCTAGAGCATTTGTTTAACACATATGAGGCCCCAGATTACAGCCCAGGTACATCCAGACACCCCCACACACACACACACCTACAGCAGAGAGAGGTTAGCTTGTCACCCATATGTTTTATACAGGACCACACACCTAGGCCAGTTGGGTTACAAAAGAGCCTTGCTTGAAGTTCTTATGGGAAGGAGGTGGTGGCGGGGAGCACCTGCCCACTGCTGTAGTGACTGGAAGGAGAACCCCAACAGAGCTGTGAGGGTGAGCTGTTCTACAGGAGAAGATTCTTCCCCATCTCTAGGGAACTGGCTTCCCCAGGGCAAGACCATCCCTCCAGGGTCTGCAGGACCCCAGCTACTTAAGTATCAGAATACAGCCAGTGAAGTTGCCTGGGCATCATGCACACGACTTGGAGGTTGGGCAAGAGGATGTAGGAGTTCACGGTTATTTTCGGTATATAATGAGTTTAGGGTCAGCCTGGGCTACATGAGACACTGTTGGAAGGAAAGAGAAAGACAGTGAGCAGAGGGAGGGGGTAGGTAGAGATGGAGGAAAAGAGGGAGGGAGGGAGGAGGGAGGGAAAAAGAAAAAAACAGAGAACCCAGGGTAGTGGCACATACCTGTAATCCCAGCACTCAGGAGGCTGAGACTGTCGGACCTGCAGCTCAAGGCCAGGCTATGAGACCCCATCCAAAACAAGACAAAACCAAAATGGAAAGGCCTGATTGATAGTTACCAGTCGTCAAAGCAAGTGTCTCCACATGCTCCAGGACAAGGAGGCTTGCATCCTCTTGGGGCACCTACACTGAGGCTTGGAGACTGGCCTTCATCCTTCCTTTTCTTAAAGAGGCCGACCATTTCTAAACAAGGCTGCAAGGCTGGCTTGAGAGAGCACAGATACAAAGCAATACCCTCAGCCAGAGAATGGATGGTGAACAGGGCCAAGTTCCAGGGGGCTTCAGTCCCCCCAAGGACACAGGGCATTGTCTGCAGACACTGCTGATGGTCAGACCTAGTTGGGGTGGGCGAATGACAGTGGCATGCTGCAGTGATGGGAGGCCAGGAGTGCTCCTCCCAGGGAATGACCCACCCTTGCCCAACAGTACCAGGCATAGAAGCCTGGCCAGCAGAGGAACATTCTAGAATGTTCCACCTCCCTAGTGCTGTGATGACAGGTACAAGCACCATGCCTGGTTTATGTCGTCCTGGGGACAGAACCCCAGGCTTCGTGCATGCTAGGCAAGTGCTCTATCACTGAGCTACATCCCAGCATTCTCCACTCTCCTTTTCTTTTTCTTCTTCTTCCTCTTCTTCTTCTCCTCCTCCTCCCCTTCCTCCTCTCCCTCCTTCTCCTTCTCCTTTTTCTTTTCTTCCTCCTCCTCCTCCTCCTTCTTCTCCTTCACTTTCTTATATTAGCAGGAACCTCACACCATAAGGCTTCACTCTCATGACCTCATGTCACCCCAGTTACTTCTCACAGGTCCCATAACCATTGCCAAGTGACAAGCCAGGCAAGGATTCTGCCACCAAGCTCTATTCCCTAGGACCCCTGCCATTTAAAATTGTTGATTGTTTGAGACAGGGTCTTCCTAAATTGCCAAAGGCCACCTCACTGAGAGCTGAGTTTCTGTCTCAGAGCTTGACAGACACCCATTCAGCCCAGAGCCAACCCTTGTGTCACATCAGAGAAGAGAGGACAACAGCAAGCCATGAAACACCCAAGTCCTCTGTTTCCCACAGTCAAGTTGAGAACGCCCCTCCCAGGCACAGTTCAGAGATGGGAATTCACAAGAGGTCGCTCAAGACCTAGGCTAGGGTTGGCTAAGGATCACGGCCTCAGCTGTGGTTCCAACAAGCTGGTGGCTGAGAGAGGTTTGGCTGTGTGTTTGTCCCTGTCTTTCAGATCCTGACTGGCGAGGATTGGAACGAGGTCATGTACGATGGGATCAAGTCTCAGGGGGGCGTGCAGGGAGGCATGGTGTTCTCCATCTACTTCATCGTCCTCACCCTCTTCGGGAACTGTATCCTTCATGGGACCAGGGACAGACTGGGTGTGGGTGGAGCAGAAGGGACCCAGATGCCCAGGCTCTGGACAGTGTGCTTCCGTCAGTTGCTTTCCCTGACTCGGCACACAGACACCCTGCTGAATGTGTTCTTGGCTATCGCAGTGGACAACCTGGCCAATGCCCAGGAGCTCACCAAGGTGGAGGACACAGTAACCACCTGCTCATGGCAGATCATGACAGCGGGGGTTGGAGGGATGTGGGGGCTGCATCAGGGCTCCTGCTGGGGATGGGAGCACTAGGCACCTCTCCTGGAGCCATGCCATCCCTAATCAAGCCAGTTTATAGCTGGAAGGGGAAGGGGACAGCAAGGTGCCTACTGAGGACAGATAGCCAACTACACCCAAGGGGCTTGAGGAATAAGGTGTTCCAGGATAATGGGCACCACTACCAACCAAAGGATGGGGCAAGGAGTCACTTGGGAGGGTGGCAGGCAGAGCCAGAACAGAGACTCTGTGACCTCTGTGAACCAAAGCTGGGCTAGATACAGTGACCCGGAATGCCTCCCACTTCACCCTCCCTCTGGCTTCCTGCCAGGGGATAGGAGCCTGCCAGAGAGAGTTGATAGAAGGTGAGAGACAGGATGCCCAGAGGTTAGCTGCCTGGGAAGGCAGAGAACGATTCTCAGGGCATGTGGTCCCCCTGTGACCCTGTGCTGAGGAGCTGGCCGGATGAAATGCCCTCGGGGTGGCCTTCCAAGAGACAACGCTAAAGAACTGTGCTTCAGGGACAGGCACTGCTGCCTGGAGAAAGGGAAACTGAGGGTCAGAAAGGCAAAGTCCATTGTCCCAGATGGTATGACATCTACAGCCACTACTTAAGAGTGTCATGCAGCTGGCCTAGAGGTGCACATCTGTGAGCACAGAGCTGAGGCAGGGGAATTGCAGGTCTAAGACCAGGCTACGTATGCTACATAGCAAGAGCCTGTCTTCCCTTCAAAGATAGCCTGTCTTCTCACATGTGGGGAAACTGAGGCCAGGGAAGGTGGATGCATGTGCCATACACCAGGAACTGAGAGAGACCAAAGACAAGACCCTGCAAAGGGCAGAGAAGAGGAAAAGCCACTGGATGAGATGAAGCCCAGGTTTCATTCATACTCAGTGATGGGGAATTATCTGGGGACAAACTGGCATCACTGTCCCTCGAGGCAGCCTCAGGCATCCTAGATGCCGTCAGGTTCACGTCAGTCAGGCACAGGGGAGGTAGCACTGCTTTCAGCAGCACAGCTCATGCCCCTGGTAGGGACAGCCCGTGAGCAGGGTTTCCACAAAGGAAACTGCAGTGGAGGCTGAGTGCCCAGAGATGGCACATCTGCCTGGGAGAAGAAAAACAGGGAAACTGTGCTTTGTGCAGTCTTGAAGTGTCAGGGACCATCATGGCTGGCTCCGCAGAATTAAAGAAATACACAATACCTGCAGCATTTCTGGAGCCTCCCCCAGCTTCGGCTTCACCGCATCATCCCGGTGCCTCAGAACCCAAGTCGCTGGAGCTACAGCGTAGGGGCTGCCAACCCTCCATCTGTCGTCCCTGGCAGGAGGGAGGGAGAATTTCCCGGCCCCACCTCCGGCAGGGAAAAGCGGAAGTCTCCCACCCCAGGCAGGAAGCCAAGAGTTCAGCCACCATGAAGCTGGCTGGCATCGTGTCACTACAGACCGATCCAGCCGTGAGCTCATCCAAGATACAGGAGGCTGGCATGGGAAGACAGACCAGCTACACTCCAAAGTGAAGGAGGCCTTTCCCCTGCCGACCCCAATCTTCCCCTTTGTCCATGTACACACGGTCACACAGCTGTAAACCTCAAGCAAGGAAAGACGTTTGAGCCCCATTTTACAGACCACACCTCATCCAGCAATCATGTATTGAGTACCCACAGAGAGGACAGCCTAGAAGCCAGGGACATAGCAGTGAACAAAACAGACACAGATCCCTGGCCTGGAGAAACAGGGATTCAGGCTGTGGAGGCATCCAGAAATCAGATGCATTTGTAAAACAACTGTTTGTCAGATGGTGCTGAAAAGTGTGGTGAGATGAGTCAGGGAGTCTTGGAAGTATAGGAGATAAAGGAGAGACACAGAGAAGTTAAGAGACTTGCGAAGGTCAAGCAGTAAGTGGTAAGGTTGGAATCGAAACCCAGGCTATATGAATCTGAAACTTGTGGTTTTTCTCCACTGCACATGAGATGTTTAAGCCTGAATGTGCTTTGCACCGACCCAAGAGCTCCTGAAAATACAGATTCTTGGAGGCAGCCCGGGGGCTGCAAGTGCCGCCACGGGCCTGGGACCCTGCGTTCTCAGTGTTCTGAGGCGATGTTCTGAGGACCAGGTTCCAAAAGATGCTAGGCATGGTGTCAGGAGAGGGGAAGCTCTGCTTCCTGTCACTGACAGTTTCTAAAGTGGAGGTTACTTCTGGGACCAGGGGACTCAGAAGGCGGGGGCAGCTACCCTGCAACACCACTGTGGCGCCTCTCATTGGTGTGTTTGGGGGGTTGTTTTATCTGTTTCTTCCTTGTCTTTCCATTGGTGGTTTTTAGTCCTCCTCCTCCTCTTCTTTTTTAAAGCAGAGGCTCACTTTGTAGCCCTAGCTGGCCTGGAACTCACTTTGTAGACCAGGCTGGCCTCAAACTCACAGAGGTCCACCTGCCTCATGAGTGCTGGGATTGACGGCCTGCACCAAACACTAATGGCTTTTCTGACAGAGCTAAAGGACTTCATGTCCCCAACCGTTTAGGCCATGGATTGAAGCTATAAGCCCACTCCTTCCTCCCCACCTTCTCATAGTAGGTGCTGAGGATAGATCTTATAGAGCCCAGACTGCCTTCTCTGGGCTGTTGACAGTTGGAGTACAAGCTATGGCACTGCCACTGGGGCTACCCGATGCCTAGGGGAGCTGGTTCTGAGCATTTAGGCAGCTTGAAAAGCACAGGACACCCACAGATGTGGGATTAGCGGTGCAGCCCAGTGACAGCTCTGTTCTAGCTAGCACAAAACCTTAGAGTCCGCTCCAACACCAGTAAGGAGACTGGAGAAATGAGGTAAGAGGAGCCAGGATGCTTGCGGGTGCCTGTTACTCTAGCACTGAGGAGGTCTGGGCCAGGACCATCTCAAGTTCCAGACGAGTCTGGGCTCCAAAGGGTTAATGGGCTGGAGAGCCAGCCTGTACACAGGAGTGGCAGTACATTTCGCCGCCCGCCCAGTCTGACTGGGGATCTTGCTTCCAACTGGTTAAGGTCCAGGCCAAACTTATTTTTCAGTGCCTCACATATGCCCCTGGCTGGCATAGAGGTGTAAGGTGGGCCCCCAGGCCTGTTCTTGTGAACCTCATTTGCCTTCTAGGATGAACAAGAAGAGGAAGAGGCAGCCAACCAGAAACTGGCACTACAGAAAGCCAAGGAGGTAGCAGAAGTGAGTCCTCTGTCTGCGGCCAACATGTCCATAGCCGTGTAAGTGTCCCCAAGCTTCGGGTGCCACTCAGGCAAGGATTTGGGGAGGGCTGGGGTGGCTCCCAACTGCTGAGCCTGGGAGAGGTAGGCGCCTTTGCCTCTCACCCACGTTCACCCAGTATTTAATGAGCACCTACTTTGCACCTGGTCCTGTTGTAACTGCGGGGAAAGCAGCATCCACGTGGGGGCGGCACACTTGTGTAGCTGTTCAGGTCAGAGAGATAATGAATAGTAAGTGAGACAAGGAGTAATCTGCACGCTGTGGAGCCTTCTGGGAGCAGCTGAGCACAGAGCAGGGAATGAGGGCTGAGGAACCTTCACTCCAGCCCCAGAAGTTACTTTAGAGCCAGGTGTGGTGGTATGCTCCTTGCTCTGGGGGCAGAGACAGGCAGATCTGTGTGAATTCAAGGACAGCCATGTCCAGACCAGGCATAGTGAGATCCTGTCTCCAGAAAGCAACAAACAAGTTAAGGAAGGTCTCACCTAAAAGGAAACAAAACTTGAAGGAAATGAGAGAGGAGCCAGACTCTGAGGCAGGGGTATTTCAAGAATAGGTAGGAAAGAGACTAACATGGCTGAAAAAGAGTGGGTGAAGAGGCAGGCTTAGAGAAAAAAGCAAGGAGGAGATAGGAATAGCCAAGGCCTTGTGGGCCTTTGGTCCAGAGTTGTTGCCCCTAATTACATAAGAGCCAAAGAGAGTTCTTGAGCAGTGGAGTGTCAAGGCCAGATTCCTTGGGGTAACAGACTATGGGGTGGTGTGGTTATATGGTTCTGAAGATCAGATTCAAGAACCTGGGCTGGCCCACGAAAAAGAGATAAGGGCTGGGCAGGGCAGTGGGTGCAGCTGGATTCCAGCCAGATTCTAAAGGCAGAGAGGAACACTTCACTGGCGGGTCGGAGGCAGTGGCAGCGAAAGTGTATTCCTTAAAGGGAGCTTCACAGACAGCCACATTCAGAGCCACACCTCTGCTGATGGCCAAGGGAGGTGGCTATGGCCAGGCAGACTTCTGCAGGGCCAGTGCTCGCCCAGCTAATGAGAGAGGATTTCCTCCAGTGCTGCCCACAACTCCTATCTAACCCCAGCTGCTCGCAGCCCAGAAGGAAAATACCAGAAAAGGCTTCATGTGCTGCCATTTAAGTTATTCGTTTGTTCGTTCATTTGTTCATTCATTCATTCTGGCACTGGGGATAGAACCCACCACTGAGCCACACACCCAGTCCCTCACTGGTAGGCTCTAGACAGGAGCTGCTGCTGAAACCATGGAAGCCTGTAGTGAGGCAGAACATTTTAATGGACGCCCATAGTGGAGCCAAACTGCTCAGCTCAAGGTGTTAGAGCAGAGGGAAGGAAGGTGGTGCCAAGGGCCCAATATCCCCTTCAGGGGCAGGTTCTCAACACTTAACTTCTTTCTGGTAGAACCCACCTCCTAAAGTTTCTGGCACTTCTCATAAGTCCATTCGGACATTAGCCCACCAGTGGACGCATCTTCATAGCGGAGGTGGGAAACTAGCCTAATCCGAAAGAGCCCTTAAGATGGCTCCTCAGGCACAGGTGCGTCCCACCACAGCAGACAGCCTTACATAGTGGAAGAAGAGAACTGACTGCAAATAGTTGCCCTCTGACCTTTACATACTTGCGGTGGCCAGGGCACATGCACATACAAATGCACATATTAATGTAATATAAGTCGAAAGAACCCACTGGAGTTGGGTGGCTTGCAGCCCTCGTTGTCCGACCAGCTTCACACGGCTGAATGGCGCGGCAAGCAGCCTCCCTCCTTGCCTTGCAGGAAGGAGCAGCAGAAGAACCAGAAGCCCGCCAAGTCAGTGTGGGAGCAGCGCACCAGCGAGATGCGCAAGCAGAACCTGCTGGCCAGCCGCGAGGCGCTGTACGGGGAAGCGGCTGAGCGCTGGCCCACTCCCTATGCACGCCCGCTGCGGTCCGACGTCAAGACGCACCTGGACCGGCCGCTCGTGGTGGACCCGCAGGAGAACCGCAACAACAACACCAACAAGAGCCGCGCGCCCGACCCGCTGCGCCCGACCGCGCGACCCCGCGAGAGCGCGCGCGACCCCGACGCGCGGCGCGCCTGGCCCGGCAGCCCCGAGCGCGCACCCGGCCGGGAGGGCCCGTACGGC
>NW_026596034.1:1672475-1731422 GCF_907164565.1 Psammomys obesus
GCCGGCACCGCGCGCGGCGCCGGCCGGGGGACGAACCGGACGACAGGCCGGAGCGCAGGCAGCGCCCCCGCGACGCCGCCAGGCCGGCCCGCGCTGCGGACGGCGACGGCGAGGATGGAGAACGCAAGCGGCGACACCGACACGGGCCGCCCGCCCACGACGACAGGGAGCGCCGGCATCGGCGCAGGAAGTGAGTGGGCTCCGGGAGGGAGCTGGGTGCCCCGGTGGACCCCCAGCTCACTGCGGACCGAGGAGTTCTCCCCAGTAGCTAGGGGTTCGGTCTTCAGACCCAGCATGCTCCGGGAGGAAGTGCCCGGGCCAGCAGATGGGCAAACAGATGAGTTCAGTGCTGGGATGGACCCAGGACCTTGTGTTCTCAGCAAGAATCGACAAGAGAGCTTACGCCCCCTCCCCCCGGGGGATTTTAGACTGGCACTCCAGCAGAGCCAGCCTCTCACTGGGGAATTCCAGGTTAACTTTCTGTCACCGAGCCACACCCCGGCTCCTCACTCGAGGCGCCAGGCAGGCCTCTAGTGCTGAGCCATGCCCTCAGCCCTTTCCTGCAGAAGTCTAGGCAGGGAACTACATCCCACCTCAGCGTTCCGTTCTTAAAAAGCCATGCCATCCGGCATTCTGAGTGGCTGGAGGACTAACGCCTCGTGCATCTTACACAGGCCCTAGGGAAAGCCGTAGTCTCCACCAGATTCACACAGCTTTTCAGTGCTTGCTGCCTACTCTTGAGCTACTGTATTCCTGGCATCGGTGTTCTCACCTGTAAATTGGACTCTCCAGAAATGACCCAGTCATTACTAGAATTCAGTAACTCAGCTCTGCCAAGGCTCGCATGGGAACTAGTGAGTGAAGCTGCCGTTTTGCCAGTCCTTTGCTTACTTGATGGTGTCCTTTTTTTTTTTTTTTTTTTTTTTTTTGGGGGGGGGGGTTGTCAGACGAGCCACTCCGATCCCTCAGACGTAAAGAAAGGCCTCTTCAGTGACAGTACCCCACCAGTAGCGGCTTTTTCTTGTCCTTTTCATAACATTTTGCAGTGCTTCACAGAGATCCTGAAGTGATTCTCCACGGAGAGGCCCAGGGACTTCTGTGTTGATAGAGACGTCCATCTGCCAGCTATAAAATACTGTCCTAAAGCCAGCTGTGGTGTCAGTCCTATGATCCCAGTACTTGGGAGGGGGGACAGGAGGATACGGACTTCAGGGCCAGCCTTGACTACATGAGAACTTGCCTCAAAATAATAATAATAATAATAATAATAATAATAATAATAATAATTTAATGTCCTCTTGATCCACCTTTATATCAGTATGAGAGCAGAAAACTGGTTTCTTGAAGTATGTACAAAATCTGGCCCAGGCCTGTGGAAAAGAGGCATTTGTACAAAGTACTAGAGTCAGCTTTCTCCCTCTGCCATGTGGGTTCCAAGGTGCCAGGCATCTGACCAGCCTGTGCAGCACAGCTTGTGACTGGGGACTCCAGCTTCAGTCAAGCCATGAGACTCTGTTCCCAGCAAGGGCAGCCCAGTGCAGGTTCCAGGACCACACACCGACAATTCTCCCCACACACCGGGATTCTCAAGGGAATGAGAGTTTAGACAAGGGTCTGCAGACAAAAATCACTACCAGGTTGGCAGGGCACCCATTCTTGTTGTCCATGCACTTGTGAAGCTGAGGCAGGGGTGCACAAATTCCAGGCAGGCTTGGGCTACACACAGAAATCATGTCTCAAAGAGAGAGAAAAATGAGAGGGTTGAGATGAGGAGAAACAGGAGAGCTGACTCTTCCTGGTCTGGGGACTGACTCGCACCCTGACTTCCTACTCTCAGTGTCCACAGCACCCCTCAGTTTCATCACCGCATCTGTTTCCACAGCCCTCCCGTAAACACCGCCGTTCTGAGTCATTCTTTCCCTAGACTTTTCTCTCCTGAGTGTTTTCCTCTGGTCAGTGGGCGTGTGAGAAGCTCAGCTGTATTTTAGCCCAGACTGGTTGGTTTCATCCATTTCCATTGCTATAACCAAATACCTGAGGTCAGGTTATTTATATAAAGGGGAAGTTTATCCAGCTTCTCGTTCTGGTGACCACAGAGTGGTAGAGCACAATGCCAGCCACTCCGAGGGCTCCTTATTGCATCCAGACATGATGAGGGCCTCCCATGGTGACCCAGAGCTGTCATGCCAGCTGCAGTCTCTTCTTCGTGTTATAATGCCACTAATGCCACCATGGGATCCCTGCCCTTGTGGCCTTATCTGGTCCCAGTTACCTCCCAGATCTCCTCCAAAAACCATCATCATCAGACAAATTTAAGGATTGAGTTTCCCAGCAGATGAGTTAGGCAGAAGGGGCAGACACATTAAAACGATAGCATAGACACTCAGAGAAATGTGACCAAGACGGATCAGACCTACAAGAAGAGCAGTTGGAGAGAAGTTTCAGGCAAGAACAGTATATGCTAAAGTTCTGTGGTCAATCAGGAAACAGCCAGTTTGCCAGACAGTGATGAGAGAGGGGCAAAGGGTCAGTGATGGGACAGTAGGACCCAGAGTCCCTTAAGAGTTAGATAAGCAGCAACCGAAGGTGTGAAGAGGAATGCTGTCCTTGTATTGACTCTGCTGTTGCCGTATTGAAGGAGGCAGATGATGACGACAAATGGGCATCCCTAACATGTTCCAGGGGGTGGGTTTTCTGCTGTTCTAAGATAGGCTCTCATGTGTCCCAGGCTGGCTTTGAACTCCTGGTCTTCCTGCGCCTACCTCCCAAGTGCTGGGATTGCAGGCGTGGACTCATGACATCAGGTTTTAGCTGGTGTTGAGAATGGAATGCAGGGCTTTGCTCACACAGGCAAGCACTCTGCTAGACCAGACCCAGCCCTCCAGGGGGAGTTTCTGAAAGTCTCTAAATGTTGACTGTCAGTCACGCCATGAGCAGAACCCGATACTGAGATGCAGAGACTCTGAATACTCCTGCCCATCACTGCCTGGCTGTGTGGTTTTTACAGTTCCCCTGTACCTCTCTGGTCCCTGTCTTTTTCATAGGATGAACAGTAGACTAGAATGTACGGATTTAAATGAATGAATACATATAAACTGTATTGAGTGATGCCGAGCCAAAGGCAAGTACTCAGTAAATGTTCTTTGGATGTCTTTGGAAGTCATTCTGGGGCCCTCTAGGGTACCAAAATCACATATATTTGGGCTCCATCTATAAAGCAGTGTATTCTTTTCATGGGACCCACAATCATCCTCTGTGGACTTCAGATCATCTCCAGATGACTTAGATGTAATGCAAGCACTCTGTGGGCAGCTATTAGACTTTTTTTTTTTTGAGACAGGGTTTCTCTGAGTAACAGGTCCCTGACTGTCCTGAACTTTGTGGAACTTTTAGAAAGCATTTTGACAGCATGGCCACTTAGCAAGATAACAACAGTAGGTTCCCCACTAGGGCCTCTGTACCCATCGAGTTTACAGTCCTGGGCATGAATTCTCTCCTGTGGAGCAGCCCTCAAGTTCAGTCACTAAGCTGCTGGTTACCTCCACAACAGGAACGCCACTGCTATACCAGTGAGCACACTGGTGTAGCACGCAGGGACCAGCACTGGGGAAGACCGCTGATATATTCTGGTGTTTTTTTCTCTGTGGAGCCACTGGCTGTCCTGGAACTTACTCTATATACAAGGCTGGCCTCAAATTCCGAAATCTGTCCTGCCTCTGCCTCCTGAGTTCTGGAATTAACAGCATGCTCCACTGCCACCCCACCTGTATACTCTGTATTTGTTAAGAAAGAGACAAGAGGGCAAAGTCTGTATACTGGGGACAAACAGGTTTGTTGTTTTGTTGGTTTTTTTTTTTTTGTTTTTTTTTTTTTTTTTTTTTTTTTTTTTTTTTTTTTTTTTTTTTTTTCAGTCTTGAGGCTGGAGGGAGGCTCAGCACTTAAGAGCCTGCTTGTACAAAAGACTCGGGTTCAGTTTCTAGCACTCACACGATGGCTCACAACCTTCTGTAACTCCAGTTCCAAGGAATCTGATGCCCTCTTATGGTGTCCAGGGTTACTAGGTACCCATTGGCACACAGACATGCATACAGGCATAACAAATACACATAAAATAAAAAATATTTTTATTTAAATCTTTTTCAGTCTGTAGCCAGTTCAGTCCACAGATACGGAATATGAAAGGGTGAATTATAATAAGAACATATCAACTGACCAGGCATAGGAACACACTCTCAGCACTCAGGAGGCAGAGGCCAGTGGATCTCTGTGAGTTCGAGATCAGTCTGGTCCACAGAGTGAGTTCCAGGCCAGCCAGGCTACATCAAGTGTTTGGCTTCGTGTGAGCACACAGTAAGTGTGCACACACCGTATTAACAACACTGAAGTCTCTCCCTGGTAGACATCACACAGCTTGGAGCTGGCCTAGAGATGCATGCCTAGAAACCTGCAACCAGGAGGCTGAGGCAAGAGTTTGGGGCCAGCCTGGACTACAGAGTGAAACGCTTTTTTAAAAGATTCTGTTTTGAGAATCATTTTTATTCTGTTTCAGAGAGCTTGGAGCTCCCGTGAGCTTCTGCATTTCTTTTTTCTTCCCTTTGGTTGTCCTCTGGTCTTTTCCCCAGCCCTGCCCTGTGTGTTTCATTATCCAGGATGTTGACAGCCATTTTTCCTGTTTCTGCTTATCTCCAGTCCCATTTCTGTAATCATCTCTCGTCCCCTCTGAAACATGCACGAGAACACTACTCCTGCACTGTTCAATATTTGCTAGGCTCAGGTTTGCCCATGTGGGGCAGCTGAACCTGATGGTACCCCAAGGTGACCAAAGCAAAGCCAAGCTCCTGACTCCTGGTAAGGCAAACATCTGGCACTTCTAGGACTTGTCTCCTGACCAGTTGGATCAGCTGTTTGCAGCCTAGATCCATCTGCATCTGTCGCCATGGCAACCCACTCCCCATTAGTACAAGGAGAGGGTTGCTGCAGTTCTGATTTTCCTGGCCTACTCTGCCTGTGTTGCAGAGAACTTTGATCCTTTAACACACAGCCCTTCACACACTCCTCAACACCTCCATTCCATGCACCCCAAATTGTTTTCTTTGCTGAGTGATGTTGGAGCTTAAAGGTTTCTAGATAGGACTAGATTCCAGCCCAGCCCCAACCAGGCTGGTTCATGAAGGATAAACGTCCTCCCTTCTCTGCCTCAGTTTCCTGTTCTGTTGAATGCTGAGCCTGTTATCCATCTCAGGTGCTGTGTTAATGCACAAGGTCTTGGGGGGCCGTGCAGAAAGTGTGCAGTAAAGGGGGCTATTTTTATGATCGCCTCCAAATGGTCTAGAACAGATTCCTAGGTCTCAGTAGAGAATACCCCAAAGGAGAAGTCCCTGACAGCTGTCAGTGGGACCCTGCATAAGACAAGCTTAATGCAGCCAGCCGCTTCTCCTAGGCACTATGGGGCAGGGCCCAGCTTCTGTTCTCTGTATCTTTTGAATCTTTCTTGAAGACACTTAAGAATTAAAATTAACTGGAAATTGAGCTGGGCATAGTGGCACACATATTTAGTCCCAGAGCTTGGAAGGCAGAGGCAGACAGATCTCTGTGAGTTTGAGGCCAGCCTAGTCTATATAGTGAGTTCCAGGACAGTCAGAGCTATTTAGTAAAACCCTAAATAAAAAATAAAAAATAAAAAAATAAAAAAAAAAACAAACTAGGTAGTTGTAGCATAGGCCTTTGATCCAAGCACTTATGAGGCAGAGGCAGGAGGATCTCTAAGCTCAAGCCCAGCCTGGTCTACAAAGCAAGTTCCAGGATGGCCAGGGCCATACAGAGAAACCCTGTCTAGAAAGAAAAAAAAGGAAAAACAAAACAAAACACAGAAACAAAAAAAATTAATTGGAAATTTATGATTGGGCTTTGCACAGTGGGCCAGAAAAAAACCCCAGTAGCACCAGGGGTGTGAGTCAGGGAGAGCCCTGCCTGGAATCCTAGTGAGGGGAGGGGTGTGGCTCAGTGTTACGGTCTACCACAGCATACGGAGGCCCTGGGTCCTCCTCAGTGCTGCAAAGAGTTCACAGGTTGTGGTCCCTCTTACCTCAAGAGTTCTTAATGCCTTGACCTGCCTGGGGCCGTGTATCACTCCATGAAGTGTAGAGTCAGGAAATGGCTGTTTTTCCTTTCTTTTCAGGGTGGGTGCAGCTTGGGCCTCGTGGGTGCTAGAGCTGGGAGGTGCAGCATACGCTCCGTGCTGTGGGTCCCTGTGCTGTGCCGCTCGGTGGCCCTGCGTAGTGGTCTGGGCAGCTGCACTGCTGGTCCTAACGCTATGCACTCTTCTGCTTTGATCTTCTTCTTAGAGAGAATCAGGGCTCTGGGGTCCCCATGTCTGGTCCCAACCTGTCCACCACCAGGCCAATCCAGCAGGACCTTGGCCGCCAGGACCTGCCACTGGCTGAGGACCTTGACAACATGAAGAATAACAAGTTGGCCACCGGGGAGCCTGCCAGTCCCCACGACAGCCTGGGCCACAGCGGCCTTCCCCCAAGCCCTGCCGAGATTGGGAACAGCACCAACCCTGGCCCCACCTTGGCCACCAACCCCCAGAACGCTGCCAGCCGCAGGGCGCCCAACAACCCCGGCCCCCCCAAGACCCCCGAGAACAGCCTTATCGTCACCAACCCCAGCAGCACCCAGCCCAACTCAGCGAAGACTGCCAGGAAACCCGAGCACATGGCGGTGGAGATCCCCCCGGCCTGCCCGCCCCTCAACCACACTGTGGTCCAAGGTGAGGAGCCCAGGGTTGCCTGGCCACAGTCCGTGCTCACAGCTGTGGGAAGAAGAAACCACAGACCCTGTAGACCCTCAGTGGTGTGGGACTGTGGCCATCCTCTGTGCCTTGCCCCCCCTCCACAGAGCTCACACTGCCACCGTGGAAAAAGGAATCCCTTGATGGAAATTGGGGGCTTGGGGACAGCTTGAAGGCTTAGGGACTGCTGTCCAAAACCCAGCACAGCAGGAAGCATCCCACTGTAAATAGTTCGGTGACACAGAAGGAGGGAAGGGGCTGGTGGAGTGTTTGCCTAGCACACTCCAGTACCACAGACAACCTTCAGTCGTGGTGGAGGCAGAAAGTTTGCAAGTTCAAGGCCACCCGTGCAAGGCCTTGTATTCGTAGTGAATTGAAGGGCCAGGCTGTCATTGCAGCACAAGCTTCAGAATGTGTTTGCGCACTCTTCTCCCAATTTTGATAACCAAACGTCTCCCGTACCAATGTGGCCCCAGCTGGATTGTCCTCATCTCTCTAGTCACCCGGGGCTTTGGCCCAAAGACAACATGGCTTAGATTTCTGTAGGGAATTGAGTCAGTTTTTGGCTCGGGGTTGTTGTTGTTTTGAGACAGCATCTTGCTATGTAGCCCAGGCTGGCCTCAAACTGGAAGTGACCTTCCTGCCTCCTCTTCTCCAGTGCCAGGACTACAGGTGTGTGCTGCCATGCCAGACCTCATGGTGGTGGGTCCTCAGCAGGGCACTAATGGTCTGATGAAGAAACAGACCCCCAGGGAGGCTTAGCCCATGAACAACCAGAGAGCCTGCCCATGAGAGAGGAGCCACAGGCAGGACTGGGCGCTCTTTCTCTCACAGGGCTCTGAGTTTTCCACTGTATGAAGCAGGGCTGTGGGCAGCTACCCCCGGCAGTTCCAGGTACATCAGAGAAGCCAAGGAGAAAAGGGTCTCCATTGCCCTGGATTGCTTGGGAGCTGGTATTCTGTGGCCAAACTGCTCAGTTCAACACCAGCTCTGCAGCTTCTCAGCTGTGTGACCTTGGACTAGCCACTCACTTCTCTGTGCCTGGGTCCCCTCATCTGTCAGATGGAGATCATGAGCACCAAGTTCAGGGTCAGGTGATGCCTGGCTCACAGGAAGCTCTTTCTCAAACATCTGGGGCCTAGTGTCAGCCCAGGCATGGCCAGGGGTCCTGGACCTTGTGGGAAATCATGGAGGAACCCATTGGTTCTTGTCCCGACAGTAAACAAAAATGCCAACCCAGACCCACTGCCAAAGAAAGAGGAAGAGAAGAAGGAGGAAGAGGAGGCAGACTCCGGGGAGGACGGCCCAAAGCCCATGCCGCCCTACAGTTCCATGTTCATCCTCTCCACCACCAACCCGTGAGTATGGGCATGTGGTGGGGGGCTCCCTCCCCAGTGTGTGAACGGGGCTCCCTCCCTGGTGTGGGGGTGGCAGACAGTGAGAAATAGATCCCCTCAGCACCAACCCTCACGAGCTGAGAACTGGGCCCTCTTGCTTCACTCACAGAAGATAACTTGTCATAATACACTGCTCTGGAAAAGACCTCTTCCTGCCATGAGATGGAAGACCACTGCTATAAATACCCAGGCCTGTGCCGTGCTAGGAGAGGCGTCCTTTAGAAATGTCTGCCTTGTGCAGTACACAGCCTGCGAGGCCTGCATGGCAGCCATGTGAC
This sequence comes from Psammomys obesus, assembly GCF_907164565.1. Taxonomy (NCBI): domain Eukaryota; kingdom Metazoa; phylum Chordata; class Mammalia; order Rodentia; family Muridae; genus Psammomys; species Psammomys obesus. Next base: position 1,680,944 of record NW_026596034.1, read on the forward strand.
TGAACTCTCTAACCATTGCACCACAAAGACGTAGGCTCTGCGGTCCTGCACATCACCTTTTTTCTGAAGTTCTCTTTTTCTTCTTTACTAAACAAATGTTCAAGTGGCAGCTAATGCCAGGTACTGTTCTAAGTGCTTTATAAATTTAAAAGAAAAAAAAAATTGAGACAAGCTCCTTAACATCAGTACAGTGAGAGCAGCTGAAGCTTGAGCTAGAACAGGTTGTTGGTGACAGCCGCCAGTTTTGTTTGTTTGGGTGGTGCTGGGAATGGGCCCAGGTGTGGTTTTTAACAAAATCTCAAGTCATTCGATTTTAACAATAAAGACTCAAGAGCCAGAGGCTGGGGTGAAAGCCTGCTAGCTGGAGAGGCAGAGAAAGCGTCCAGCCGACCTTCCTCCTCAGCCAGCACCCCAGAAGGAATGGCCCCTCTCCCATGCTGTCTCAAACCACCCCTTTCAAACTAAATGTCCCTCCCTTCTACTTCCTGTGCATCTCTCTATCCCTCCTCCTGACTTCCTCTTCCTCTCTGTTTTTTTTTTGTTTGTTTGTTTTGTCTTGTTTTTCTTAATAATCCTGTGTTCACTTTCTGTCAACTGGTTGCTTGCTCTGCCTCTTGACCTATGGTTGACTTTATTTAATCCTGTTTACAATATTCAAGCAGAAAGCTCTTGGATTAGAGGTGTGTGCTAACGCTGAGCCACACCACAACTAAAAAGTTTGTTTTTGTTTTTTTTTTAGTAGAAAGCACAACCTCGGGGTTCACAGTGTGACCCAGGCTTTGTGCATGGCAGGCAAGCACTCCCCCAGCTGAGCCCCAGCCCCAGAGACTTTCCCATTGGTGGTAGCGATGGGATTTGGTTTGGGTTTTTATCACTGCTGTGTGTATGTGTGGTGTGTGTGCCATGGCTCCCGGGTGGCGGTCGGAGGGCGCTGGGGTCCTTGTTCTTCCATCTTCGCTTGGGTCACAGTGGTTGAGCCCTGGACACGAGCTTTGCAGGGCAAGCATTTTACATCTCACTGGCCCTCGCCCTTTGTTTCCCTATGTGCTGTTGGTGTTGTATTTGTGTGTGTATTGTTTTGCGTATATGTGATTTGCTGGTGTATGTGTGTTTTGTTGGTGAGTGTGTTTATGTTTTGTCGATGTGTGTTTGTAGATGTGTTTTGTTTGGGGGGTGTGATTTGTTGTTGTGTATACTTTTTGGTATATATGTGTGATTTGTTATGTGTGTGTGTTGTTCTGTGTGTGAGTGTTTTATCTGTGTGATTTGTTTTTAGACCAGATCTTACTCTGTGACCACACTGGCCTTGAACTCATGTCATAGTCCAGATTATCTTGAACTCTTAGTGATTCCTTGCCACAGCCTCCCATATGCTTGGATTACAGATAGGAGTCACCACACTTGGTTCCTTTTTTTAGACCCTAAAATATTTTACACATGGAAAACCTGGCCTTGAGATTGCTCAGTGGATAGGGGCACTTGTTGCCAAACCTACCAACCTGAGTTCAAATCCCAGGATCCACAGAGTCAACTCCCACAAGTTGTCCTCTGAGCTGCGCAGGCGTGCTTCGGCACAATCCCCACCCAACACAAAATAAGTAAATGTAATTAAAAGAATAAGTAAATCTTTCCTTGCGACTCTTTCCATGTCCTGTGGTATCATCAGTAGTGGGGAGCCCTCCTGGCTTTTCCCAAAAGTTTGGTTTTCTCCAAACTCCAGGAGTTTGGAGGGCAGGAGCTCTTCCATGGGCAGCATGGCTGTCTCAAACGGCTAAGGCTTTTCAGCTGGCTGGACTGTAGGGCACAGCCAGCACCCCTGTGAGAGTCCTTGACAGATGGTTAGGAGCAATGGAATTAACCATTTTAGTGGAACTGTACATGAGATGAGGGGAAAGGCCCATGAACCTGAGATCTGAGTGGCTCCCTGCTCTGCCTGCAGCCTTCGCCGGCTGTGCCATTACATCCTGAACCTGCGCTACTTCGAGATGTGCATCCTCATGGTCATTGCCATGAGCAGCATCGCGCTGGCTGCAGAGGACCCGGTGCAGCCCAACGCACCCCGCAACAATGTGAGTCCGGGCTCTGCTCTGCATCGGAAGCTACAGATTAAACAAAGACACTCCGCTGCACCCCCCCAGCCCCTCCATGGCAGATTTTAAAATCAGGGTTCCACCCCCTGAGCCACATCCACAGCCCCTCACTGGAGTATCCTAGGAGGGGCTCCACCCCTGAGCCACACCCACACCCCCTCACTGGGGAAATCTAGGCAGGAGCCCTACCTATTGAGCCACATGACCAGCTCCTAGGTAACATTTTGACAGGTGACCATGGAAGGTATCACTACAGAAGTGATATTTGACCCATGCCATAACAAAAGAGAGAGCAGGAATCAGATGAGATCCAGGAATGAGCAAGGAGAAAAGTGGTCATCTGTGAGACAGGGAAGTAGCTGGGAGGCTGCTTCAGGGCCTGATTCAGATGGTCATGAACACACCTCCCAGGCTTTCTTAAAGGTTTGGAATGCATGGCCAAGCAGGTCTTTTATCCTAAGGGAGGCGGGATCCATGAAGGATTGGAAGCAGAGGAACTGAATGAGCCAGATACCACACTCAGCTGGTCATGTTCAGAAATTATCAGCCCTTGAACCTACAGCCCCCACCTTAACCCTTCCACACACATGGGTGTCCTGAGTCCGTCCAGCAGCTAGGGACAGGGACAAAGGCCATTGCTAATCTGAGCGTATTAGCAACTAGAGCCCAGCTCTGGGCAGGACAGGTGAGTGTGGAGAGGAGGGTCAATTGTCAGACTGAGTGGTACCCACAGAGTGAAAGAGCCAGATGAGCAGATGGCCCCAGAGTTTAGAAGATGTTCCTGGAAACAGGGAAGCCTGGGGTGTGAACACTGGCCAGTGAACCCCACCACCCCAAGGACAGTCACCCCCAAAGTGGATGGACTCCTCCAAGGCCCTCATAGACCACAAGGGGCTTGGAGGACATGAAGATGCTCTTGGTGAATAGAAGAGTAAGTGGGTAGGATTTGCTGCCATCTCCTGGACACTTTCATTCAGAACCTACACAGTTTGACCCTTCCTGGGAGTGGCTGAGCAGTGCTTGGCCCTGTCCAGTCCACGGGGTGGAAGCCCAACTTTTGAGGGGTTTTCCGAGTGGTTCCCAGACCCCAGTGGGCTACTGGCAGGTTCTCGGGAGTGTGAGGCTGGGCGAGCCTGTGATTGGGTCCACTTGCCTTTGTCCCTGCAGGTGCTGCGATATTTTGACTATGTTTTCACAGGCGTGTTTACCTTTGAGATGGTGATCAAGGTAAGAACGGAGGCGGGGCTCTCACAGACCTTCCGTGAGGCATGAGTGAGTGAGGCATGCTGAGGGTGAGAGGCATTCCAGGCAGGGGAAGGGAGGGGAAGGAGAGCAGGTGGGAGCTGTGGAGGAGAGCTCTGGGTGGAAGAGGGGCTCTGCTTGAGCACCCTCCAGCACCCTCTGGCAGCTGGAGGTGACAGATGAGAGGACTGTCAGGGACCAAGTAGGCTGTGGTCAGGGCAGGAACCACAGGTCACCAAGGGGGAAGTGAGAGGCAGACAGATTCTTGGGAAGTTCCAGAGATAAAGTCTACCACATTGCTGATTCATGGCCTCCTGTCGGGGCTCAGACAGAGTGCACTCTGACACTTACGCTTGTGAACTGTCAAGCCAGGCTCCTTTCCTCAAAAGGGCCTACTACCATCCTGCCAGCCACTGCTGCCGCAACTGGGTGTTGTCCTGGGGAAGGTTGAGGCCTCCGAGCACGCTGTCCTCTCCCCACAGATGATCGACCTGGGCCTCGTCTTACATCAGGGGGCCTACTTCCGTGACCTGTGGAACATTCTGGACTTCATAGTGGTCAGTGGGGCCCTGGTAGCCTTTGCCTTCACGTAAGTCTCCATTGCAAGCCCCCCACCCCTGCCCCAGTCTAAGTCCCACTGTCAGATGTGGGTCATATTCTGGGGTTCAGAGATGGGAATGAGAGCTGTGGGTCAGTGGGGGTGGCATTCCCCAGTGGAGCTGCAACTGGCTTTGTGCATGTCATCACCATAAAAGAAGGGAAGAAGGGCCCAGAGCCACCTTCCACTCCTCCCACAGCAAGGCGGTGGCCTCTTGCTGTGCTGCTTACGATATTCTTGCCTCTGGGGACATCTCATCTTCCTTCCCACAATCCCCCTACATCTTGTCTCTTTGGGGTGCCCCAAAGACAATCAGAAATCAAGTGTGCATGAGAGTCTCATACCACCTGTCCCCCAGGCTCTTCACCATACAGCCAGTGGCCTCCTACGTGTCTCTCCTCCCAAGGCTGCCAGGATACCCTGCTCTCCACAGGGTCGTGTACCATGGCACCACTCCACAGTGGCACCCTGGATATAGGTGGCAGCTTCAAATATGGCTCCCAGTTTCTGAGTGACCATTTTAAAATGGCAACCATTTCAAGATGTCACCCAAGTTCCAAGTTAGCCATTCCAAGACAGCAACCCACTTCACAGTGGTGCCGGAGAGCAGAGCGCCCATTCCAAGATGACCCATGAATGCTTGCCATCATTCCAAGATGACATTTGTAGCCACTCCAAGATGATAGCCATTCCAAAATGACCCCTTAGGTCTAGGCAGCCATCCCAAAATGGAGTACCAGATTCTTGAAAGCCATTTAGGATGGTGCTCAAGAAGCAAGTGGCCATCCTAAGGTGGCAGCTGAGTTCTAGGGTGCTATCTCAAACACACTCAAGGGAGAAGAAGCCATCCCAAGATGTTGCCTTAAATCTGGCTGTCACCCCAAGATGGTACCCAAGTTCAGAGTGCCCTTTTAGAGTGCCGCCTGAGCTCCAAGCATCCACTTAATGTGCTATCTAGAATCTCATGGCCATTCCCAAAGGCACATGAGCTCTGCCACCCAAGCTTTTAGGCACCCATCCCAAGATGGCGCCCAGCATTGGCCCCAGCCTGAGATGGAGCCAAGTCTAGGTCTAGTCAGAGATCCCTCAAAGCACACGTGGCAGCGCAGTCTCGCAGCAGCCATCAGTGTCAGGGAGAGAGGCCTGACTTGCTTCTGGTCCAGAAATCCATCTTGGGAACCAAGGCTGTGCCTTACCACAGGGTCATTCCCAGAAAGGAAGGTCTCCCAGGGACCCTGACCCACCTCATCCGGCCTAATGTTTTCTTTGCATTGTCTTACTGCTTGCTTCTCGGTGGGAGTGGCCTCTCAGTCAGCTCTCTCACCTGGCACTGAGTGCATGCTTTGTCACAGAGGGCCCAGACTGTTGCCCTTGCCAGGTGAAAGGCTGCAGCAGGCCTCCCAGCTCTCCTTAGAGCACAGGAAGCTGCGGTTGTGGTGGACTTGAGTGTCTCCATGGCCTGCAAGCATGACTCGGCCAGGCTCCCTTTCTCTCTCTCTCTCTCTCTCTCTCTCCCCTTCTCCCTGTCCACCTTTATTTTCTTTCCCTTTTCTTTTTTCCAGTCATGAGGGTAGAGCAGGGGTCCTTTGCACTGAGACCTGAGCCCTATGGTCAAATTTTTAATGTTCTCATGAATTCAGTGCAGACATAATGCTACCCTGTGTGCCTAGAAGTCCTTGTTTTTAGCCCCCCCCCCCATTCCTGTGCAAGAGGTCAGAGCAGGGGCATCACATGCCTGTGCAGGCTGGCAGTTCTCACAGAAACTAGCGTTGGAAGCGTGAGCCCAGAGCTGGCAGTTGCGGATCTCGAAATGGGGTGAGAGGAGGCACCCGACCGCTATGGTGCCCCACCTCACTACCAAGAATCCGCCTGACCCTGCCACAAAGACAGGACTTGCGGCTCAGTGTAACCTGGTACCTTGATTAAACCACTCCTGTATACCCAACAGCAAAAGAGTTGCCAGTTGCTACTTGCTTCCCAAGGGAAGTTTCGGGACCCTCCCTTGCCCTACAGTCTCTAGGAACAGGCTTCTGATCTCCTGTGCCTGAGGTGTCTCGACTTGTGAGGTCTCTGCTTGGTGTCTCCTTGTCGGTGTCATGGTAGAGCGTCAGCTTGCTGTTTCCCTTTGCTCTGTGTGTCCCATGAGCCTGTCAGTGAGAGGTACCTCCAGCTGGGTGTGGTGGCAAGCGTTTGTAATCCTGCCCCTTGAGGGCTTGAAGCAGGAGGATTGCTGATATGACCATAAATGTCTCAGAAAAGGAAGGAAAGAAGTCCCCCAAGTCTGGTAGCCTCTCTGTACCTCAGTTTCCCCATGCAGCACGATGCAACGGCTTGAATGGGAGGAAGCACCTGGAGCATGTCATCTACAGTGCTGTTGTACCAGGCTAGTGATCCCCATTCCACAGATGAGAAACTGAGGCTGAGGCAGGGTGTGTGGAGAGTGGGATCTAGGCCAGAAACCTGTCCTGCTGGGTCCTTTCTTCCCTGAAAGGCCTGGGAGACCACGGAGCAGGAAGGAGGAGGAGGGAGGCTGCTCCCTTCTGGGGTAAGAGGATTTAGGCAAGGACACCTCTGTCTGCCTGCCTGTGCTCTCCCAGAGAAGTGCTGAAGCCCTCTGAACAATCCCACCCTCCTCTCGTCACCCACATCTGTATGTGTGATTTGTGTGGGTATAGGTGTGAGTGTGCATATATGTGTGCTCCGTCCACTAACCATGCTCCATCTTCCATGCGCCATCACTAACGCGCCATCTCACACACTGTCGCCATGAGGGACATCACGCTTAGTGCCCATGCTTTGGAGCAGCCAGCTGACATCTCCCGGCAGCTCCTAGTCCATGATCCCACCCTCACTGCCAAGAGTCCATCAGGTACCCCCGCCTCTTCCCCCAGGGCAAGTCATGAGCCCTGCAGAGCTGGCAGAGTGTACCTTGATCAAGCCACTCCTGAACCCTCAGAGCCACACTCCCAACAACCAAAGGAGGCCCTCCAGCAACACCCTCAAAACAGCCCTGCCCCAAGGGAAGGAAGACTCAAGCTCAAGATGCATGCACGTGGGTTTGAATCTCAGTCTGCCACTTTTTGGCTGTATGCCCTTGGGGAAGTCACTCTCCTAGTCTGGGCTTCAGCTTCTTCATCTGGAAAATGGGCCCAATGGCGCCATTCTCCTGCAGGTAAATGCAGCACTTTAGGTAAAGTCTGGCTAGGGACTCAGCTCAGGGTAGTGCTGGCCTGCTGTTAAGGAATTTTGGATTAAAAAAAAAGTTGAGGTAGATGCCAGTGCCACAGGAAGCACCTTCCCCACAATGTGGGGAAGGACCTGGAGGCTTACAGGTGGTCCGGGCACCCTAAGCTCAGCAGAGACATCATAGGCATTAAGCCGCTTGGCTGAAAAAAGAAAATTGCTAGGCATAATGTGATGCCAAGAATCCTAGGTGAGGACGAGACAGGAAATTTAACAAGACCCTATCTTAGAACAAAAGTACAGAGGAATCTTGAGATGTGGCTCAGAGGTAGAGCCCCTACCCAGAATTCCCCGGTAAGGGGCTGGGGGGGGGGGGATGGAATGCTCAGCAGTAGAATGCTGATCTGGCATGTGTGAGGCTCTGGATCCCAACATCCGCAACTCTCCTTCCAGAAAACTCTGCCCACCAGAGTTACGCACACATCTGCATCCCAGCTACTCAGAAGTTTGAGGCAGGAAGATCGGTTAGTCAGGCCAACCTGAGCTACATCTTCACATGAGTCAATAGAAGCCAAGGTGGAGGCTGATGATACTGAAGCATCAGGAAGCCACGCCCATTTTCCAGATGAGGCTTGTTGGCAGTCAAGGCAGCATTCAAACCTCCGTCCGTCCTTTCCCCACACAGCTCACCTACAGCAAGCTGGGCCCCCATGCCAGGACCGCTGCAGGAAGCAATCCTGCTCTTGGCAGTGACTGAGTGGCTAGTTCACCAGGGTAATAGGCAGCCCCGGGCCCACCTTGCTCCATGGAAATTTGCCTTTGTGAGCTGCTGTCAGGGCCGTGTCTTGCCCAGTGCAGAGACTGACGAAGGAGCTGGCTCCCCTGGTCCCCCAGGGTCCCAGAGTCCAGCGCCCATGTGTGTCTGTGCGTGTCCTGTGTTCTCTCTGAGGCCGCTCACGATTTGTCTCTCCTTCCGACGCCACCTCACCAGGAGCAGTACACGGTAAAGTGCCTCTCTCTCTCTCTCTCTCTCTCTCTCTCTCTCTCTCTCTGTCTTGTCTTCTGTGCCCTGTTCGCAGCCATGTTGGTTCTGGCCTTCTCTTTCTGTGGCCTTTGTTCTTGCTGGTGTCCTGCTGCTTACCATGACCAGAGCTGGCTCCCCAGAGCCAGAGGACTCATGTAGGCTCACAGCATCACCTGCCACTGTGACCCACTAGTTCTTGCCTAGAACATAAGGGACAGGGAGTGTTCTTCCTCTCATGGCCAAGGGGCCAGGGAGAGGTCACCAGAACAGCTGAGGTTTGGAAAATGGGAGGACGTGTCCATCACTCTGAGGAACATCTGCCTGGCAGATCTTTCTAGCCCACCATGGTAGCATGTGTCTCGCTCTCTGAGGCAGAAGAATCTTAAGTTTCAGGTTAGCCTGATTTACATACTGTGTCCCTGCCTCAAAAGCAGTAAAACAGATAGATTCTAGGTAGGTAGGTGGGTGGGTGGGTGGGTGGGTGGGTGGATGGATGGATGGATGGATGGATGGATAGATAGATAGATAGATAGATAGATAGATAGATAGATAGATAGATAGATAGATGTCAGTGTTCTTTTTTATATATATAAAGCAGTTACAAATAAGAAACAATGATCTAGTGATCAGTGTACAAAAGGATGTAAGTGGAAATAACAGAGTTAGGTGTGGTGGTGCACACCTTTAATTCCAACACCCAGGAGACAGAGGCAGGGGGATCTCTGAGTCTGAGGTCAGCCTGGTGTACATAGTTCCAGAGCAGCCATGCTATATAGAGACCCTTTCTCAAAACAAAAACAGACATTTAGTTGATAAAATGTTTGAAATGCAAGCATCAGTCACTAAACCTATGTAAACATCCTGACATGGTGGAATGCAGATATAAATCTCAGTGACCCCTGGGACTCACTGACCAGCCTATCCTCCTGGGTGAGCGCCAGGCCAGTGAGAGACCATGCCTCAAAAAATAAGGTGGGTGACACCTGAGGTTAACTTGTGGGTGCACACAGAGCCAAAACCAGCTTTTCTCACCATGCCAAGAAGTAGTGTTCTCCACTGGAAGCTCCGGCGCTGGGCAGATCTGCCCGGGAATGAGGCAGGAACCAGTATGGACATATTTGTCCCTGAGACTGCAGCCTTGGACCATTTGAGTGTCCTGAGACCTCCTGCCAATTGTAAGTCAATAGCTGGAACAAGAGCCAAGATTAACGAGAAAACACAGAAGAACTCATCGCAAGCTGGGCCTCTGAGGGTTTCCTGTCTCGAGACAGGAAGCAGCCTTTCTGCCTGGGTCTGCCATCAGATCTCTCTGGAATAGCAAGAAGGCTGACAGAGCCTGGAGCTCTTGCAGGAGGCAGCAGGGAAGGGAGGCGTGCACGGCTGAGCAGGTGGTGTGGCTCTGTGCAACCAGACAGTGGCCGCACCGCCACCTAGCACTCAACATGAGCTCAGGGGATCTCCAGACCAACATGAGCTTCATGGAAAAACTTTGTCTCAAGGAAGTGAAACAGAGAGGGCCGAGCTGGTAAAGGCACGTGCGACCAAGCCTGATGACCTGAGGTCAATCCCGTGATCCATCTGGAGAAAGGAGAGAGGCAGCTCCCAAAGGTTCTCCCCTAACATGAAGGCTGTGGCACACACATGCCCACAAAATAAAGAAATAAATGTAATTTAAAAGGTTTTTGGCTAGCCATGTGGTGGCAGCTCACAGCTTTAATCACAGCATTTGGGAGGCAGAGGCAGGCAGATCTCTGAGTTCCAGTCTAGCCTGGCCCATAGAGTTCCAGGACAGCCAGGGCTACACAGAGAAACACTTTCTCGAAAAACAAACAAAAAAGTTTTGGGGTGGCCATGGTGGTGTACATCTTTTAACCCACAAGGAAAAAAAATGAAAACAAAACAACAACAAAATGGGAAAGTCTCTGAATTCAAGGCCGACCTGGTCTACATAGTGTGTTCCAGGGCTGCACAGTAAGACCCCGTCTCCAAAAACAAAGCAAAACAAACCAAAAAAGAATAGAAAGCCAGTGATTGTGGCCAGAGGTTGGTCATGCAGGGACCCAATCTAACTGAAGTAGAATGCAAAGGGCTTTGGCATGCCAAGCCAAAAAGTCTTCCTTGCCTTGGGGTACTTAGACTTGGGAAGGACCCTCAGGAACGGAGTGGAATGATGACCAGTGTGTGTCAAAAGACGGGAAGTAGATGTATGAGGTGACAGGGTCTGCTGTGAGGTGACCGCAATGAACCGTGGACCCTGGGAAAGCACCCTCTGGGGCTTGGGAATGATGACGACCGCAGACAAATGTGACTCTAGGATTTGTGTTTGGGCCCTGGGTGTGGGTGGAAGCCATTAACCTGAAGCTCTTGATGGCCCCATGCCGTACCAACCCCTTATGGAGCCAAGTTGTGAGTAGCTAAGAGCTCCGTGTCTTTGGGGTCTGCATGGTTAACCCAAGCAGGTCCCCCTTTTTACCACTGGCAAAGGTATGTAGGGACCTTGGCAGACCAAAGCAGCAGCAGACTGAGGCCATGTTGGGTACAAGGGGCGGGAAAGCACCCTGAATCCTCCAGGAGGAGGGTAGAGCTCTTCTAACAGTTCACCAGCCTCCAGACCAAAAGCTTGGCTACAAAGGGCAGTGCAACTCTTCTAAGTTGGTGCAGAAGGCTGCACATGGCAGTGCACACCTCTAATCCCAGAACTCAGGAGGCAGGGGAAGGAGGAGCTCTGTAATTCCGGGGCAGCCACAGCTACAGAGTAAGACACTGTCTCAAAAACTTAGTAATAATATTTTTTAAAATGTCAGTGCAGAGGCAAGGTCTTCAATAGAATGAGAGCCGGACCCTTCAAAACCATCTGGTTTCCAGAGCAAAACTAGACCCGTCAGAAGGGGAAGGACTAGCCCTGCCTCAGCCCAGACCTGGGTCCAGATAAATGGGTCCATGTGGAGTTGTGGGTCCCTCTTTCCCAGGCTGACTTCCGCTCCATCTCTTCCCTTCCCCAACCCTAACATCCCTCAACAGCGGCAACAGCAAAGGAAAGGACATAAACACCATTAAGTCTCTCCGAGTCCTCCGGGTGCTACGACCTCTAAAAACCATCAAGCGGCTGCCAAAGCTAAAGGTGAGACCTGGGGTCGGGAGAATGGGCCCTCGAGCCGGCCACACACAGATGAAAAGGTTGCACACCACTCCAGAAGATCACAGTGAGAAACAGATAAAGTAGTGTGCACCCGGGATCCCAGCACTCGGGGGGGGGGGGGGGGTGAGGGAAGACAATCCCAATAAACTACGTTGACGACGTGGCCTTTGTATGTAGAGGTAGTTGCTGTAGTTGTCCAGCAGATGGCAGCAAAGGGAGTCGACTAGCAGAACTTGACCCAGGTCGGCACTCATTTTGATGGGTCAGTGGGGAGGGGGGAGATACAGGGCAGAGCCTAGTTCTGGAGGCACAAGTTGCAGGCCAACAGGACTATCTAAAGAAGCGGGGTGGGGTGGGGATGTATCTCAGTTGGCAGTATGCTTGCCTACTGTTCAAGCTCTGGTTTCCATACCCAGTGACTCAAACTGGTGGAGGCAAGGAGGATTAGAAAGTTAAGGTCATCCTCTTAAGGTCTGGGCTACATGAGACCCAGCCGTGAATGGTCATGAGGTGCCTGGCATAGCACACCTGCTGTGCGCACAGCCGCCATACTTCTCTTAGGTAGCAAGGGTGAGGGAAAAGTCCGTACACACGTGGAATCCCCCTTCCCCCAGTGTTTTCAACCCAGCTGTTAGACCTGGCAGGTGCCTTGGTTGCTAAGGGAACAGCCATGCTTCCTGCGCTCACACCTCCTCTTCCAATGCAGGCCGTGTTTGACTGCGTGGTGAACTCACTCAAGAATGTCTTCAACATCCTCATTGTGTACATGCTGTTCATGTTCATCTTTGCTGTGGTGGCCGTGCAACTCTTCAAGGGCAAATTCTTCCACTGCACGGATGAGTCTAAGGAGTTTGAAAGAGACTGTCGGTGGGTGGGCCACGATCTCTGGGACACCATGCAGGGGAGGGTGAAGTACAGGGTCTACAGTCCAGACACGGAGGTAGAGGGTCAGCGTGGACCTGGTCTAGAGTTACTGAAGTCAGGACCTCAGCACTCAGAAGGCTAAGGCAGGAAGATCATGCTGAGTTTTGAGACCAGCCTGGGTTACAAAGTGAGCATTTGTAGCCAGGCCCAGTGGTGCACGCCTGTAATCCCAGCACTCTGGGAGGCAGAGGCAGGTGGATCTCTGTGAATTCGAGGCCAGCCTGGCCTACAAAGTGAGTCCAGGACAGCCAGAGATATACAGGGAAACCCTGTCTCGAAAACAGACAGACAGAGTGAGCACTTGTCTTATAATCAGTCAGTCAGTCAATCAACCAACCAAAATACCCAGGTAATGTGAGGCACGGAGCTGTATCACAGCCCGGGGGAGGCTGAGATGGCATGATGGAGTTGTCCAGACCAGAGAGACCCTGTCTCAGGAAAGAAAAGCAAATGAGGATTATCTGGGTACCCACCCCATCTCTTCAGACCAGGTTAAGCCATTTTAATCTCCCAGCGACTTTGTCAAGAGGGAGATGAATCCATAGTCCCTCCTGGGTGGCATCTGAGCAGCCCTGTTCAGATGCTCCGCAGGCACAGCAGCACAGGCCTGTCATCCCACTGCTTGGACACTGAGGCAGGAAGGGCCAGAGTTCCCTGCCAGCCTTGGCTACACAGTGAGATCATAGAGTCTTGGGTGGTGTTTGAAACGCACTCCTCCTTGCTCTAAAAGAAGCAGCCACTGCCTCCTGAGTTGTGAGCACCCTGAAATAGGGTGTCCCCATGTTTGCTTCCCCATCCTTTCTGTGTCCCCACACCCATACTCAGGCTGGGGTCTCAGCTCCCACAGGGACAATGCTGTGCAGCTGCCTCCCCACAGTACAAATGGCCTGAGGGGGTGGTGACGCCACTGACTAACCAGCTCTCTGTGACAGAGGCAAGTACCTCCTGTACGAGAAGAATGAGGTGAAGGCCCGGGACCGAGAGTGGAAGAAGTACGAGTTCCACTACGACAACGTGCTCTGGGCCCTGCTCACGCTCTTCACAGTGTCCACGGGAGAGGGCTGGCCGCAGTGAGTGGCCCGCCATGAGGGGCAAGGGCTGGGAGCCCCGGGAGCAGGGGAGCAGAGGGGGAGGGGGAGAGCAGGGGCATCGGAACCTGGCCCTGTGCCAGGCTGTTCCAGTGATGCAGTCCTCACAGTGTAGGGGCTGCACCATGGGGCTGTGGGTGTCACTCTAATGCTGACCTCCGGCCTACTGTTGGGAAGCTCCAGTTCCTCCCCCAGCACTGCAAATGTGAACACAAACATAAAACCAGCAGCCTTACTACTCTTGGTGGCCATACCTTTAAACCCAGCATCCTCAGAGGCAGAGGTAGGGGACAGGGATCTCTGTGAGCTTGAGGCCACAGTGAGCGCCAGACAATACAGTGAGACTCAAAACAATACAGGGACAGCTCAGCTCAGTGGTGCACGCCTGTAATCCCAACACAGGCAGCAGAGGCAGCAGACCTCTGTGAGTTTAGGGCCAGCCTGGTCTACAAAGCGAGTCCAGGACACCCAGGGCTACACAGAGAAACCCTGTCTCGGAAAACCAACAACAACAACAACAAAAATACAGGGCTGGGAGGTGACTCTGAAAGGACTTGATGCTTACCTGGAAGACCATCAGGCTAAGAGCCACCTGTGTTACCTGGAAAGATCTGATGCCTCTGAACTCTGCGGGTACTGCACTTGTGTGTATATACCCACACATACACATAATTTAAGATGTTTTTAAAAATGAAATTAAAAAGAAAGAAAGAGCTTCAGGGCTGGAGGGATGGGTCAGTTGATAAAGTACCTCAGTTTGAATTCCAGCACCCACATAATAGCCAGGCATGGAGGCACACATGTCTAACCCCAACACCAAAGGGCAGAGAGAGGTAGGTTCCAGGAGCTTGATGACTGTCCAGCTTGGCTAGATCAGCAAACTCCAGGGTCAGTGAGAGAGCCCCGAAGATAAAAGGTGGAAGGAAAGAACCGACTCTCAAAAGTTGCCCTCTGACCTTCACCTACACACATGACAGGCATGCACACAGAAATAAACACATTGAAATACTGGGGCTCAGTGGCTAAGAATGCTTGCACTTCTTACAGAAGACCTGGACAGTTCCCAGCACCCAAGTCAGATTGCTCACAGCCGTCTATAACTCCACCTTCAGGGGATTCAGTGTCCTTTTCTGGCTTCTGTGGGTATTAGCACTCATATGCCTCAAGTGTGTGTGTGTGCGCGCACACACACACACACACACACACATAATTGAAAATAGAAAAGTCGTAGCCACACTAATGACTTGTCCAAACAAAGTACCCATGCTCATCATGATGAACAAATGCATTTATCACATCTGCTATTATACCAAACTTGTTCTTTGAGTAGAGATTATTTACAAGGCAAAAGACAGTCATGAACACTGCATACATCAAACACAGAACTTTTTAATTATTATTTTGCAATGCTGGGAATGGAACCCAGGACCTCACACATTCAAGACACTGAGCCCTGCCAAGAGACTTTTTGAGCAGTGCACGTCTTACGTGTATGTACAAAGGTGTTTGGACCACATGCATTGCTACTGAACCTTCGTCACACTCACAGTTTAAAAAACCCACACTGACCGATGCCTGTTTCCATGATGCCCTACCTCATCCATCACCACAAAGCATGACCACTTCTGTCTGAGTCTCTCCGAGATCAGACAAGACCAGGCATGTTCAGGGTGGTATGGCCATAGACTTTTGAATCTCTTCAAACTGCTGAATGTCAATTTCCTTGTGTGCAAAATGGAGCCAACAATGACCTCCCAAAGAGATGCTCGGAAAAAGAGTGCAAAGTTCAGCATTAATCTGACACATAATTGAGCCATGCTTCTCAGAAGTCACTGAGTGGGTTTGTTTCTTTTCCATCTTCTCTTGTTCCCTCCGCTCCTGTGTCCCTGCCCTCTCCATCCTCTGTTGCTCCCCTGTCTCCTTCCAATACTTCATAGGGTCCTCAAGCACTCAGTGGATGCCACTTTTGAGAACCAGGGTCCCAGCCCCGGGTACCGCATGGAGATGTCCATCTTCTACGTGGTGTACTTTGTAGTGTTTCCCTTCTTCTTTGTCAATATCTTCGTGGCCTTGATCATCATCACCTTTCAGGAGCAGGGAGACAAGATGATGGAGGAGTACAGCCTGGAAAAAAATGAGGTACCACTCTCTAGTTGTGTTTCCTGCATACAAGTTGGTACACAGCACACACACTCACACACAGAGGGAGAGAGAGATGTACAGCAAGAAATCTGAATGGAAAAAAAAAAGAAACAAAAAGAAAGGACATGACTGCCTCTGGGTATGGTGGAAGAGAAGGGATAAAAGGGAGAGCATATGCCAGAGAAAGGACATCTGGGAGAATCCAAAGTGAACATGACCCTGAGCCAGGCTATGTGAGAAGATGGGGAAGAGGAAGGAAGAGCTACCAAGCCTGGATCAAGAAACTGGACAGGAGAGTAAATTGTAGACCAAAAGACCGAGTAACCAAAATGGCTGGATTATATAGGGAAAGGCAGCTGGGGGAAGGGCAGCCCAGCCCCTGGGCTGGACAAGTTTATGGTAGGGGGCATAGTAAGCTAGCCATGCATACCCTGTAATAGCTATGAGGGATACTGGGAGAATCTTGAGGCCAGGTCCGCCAGTTATTCCAGGTTTGAGACCTAACAAAACCAACTTGTAGAAAAAAAAAAAATAAAAAAATGGGAATAGAACAACAGCAAATGTTCCCAAGCAGGGTACAGTCTGCAAGATGGCTCTCCTTTAGGTTTCCAGGAAAAGAATTAAATGCACACATCATACATCAGGAGGAAGTATCAGTCAGTCCAGATCAGGTTATGCTGCAATAACACGCAGCCCCATGTTTCCACAAAGGGATTGATTTCATGCTGTGATGCATGTCCAGTTCAATGGTCCTGTCCATGCACTGTTTATTCTTGTTGGCCAAGCTAGGACACAACCTTCTTCCAAGATGATTCAGAGCAAAGGATAGTATCTGGTGGTATAGCCCTTGGTTCCTCCCAGAGTGACTGTATGATTTTCTCTAAGGAAACAGTGTGCCAAAGACAAAACAAAGAGAGAGTCCCTCCCAGGTCTAGCTGTATGAATCAGTGAGTATATTGGGGTCACTTACAGAAACAGAGTTGCTTAAAGTGGCTTAAAGACAGCTACATCACTAAAAATCCCGCATGAGCGGCCACTCAGGATAGCTGTGTCCCTTCCTGGAATCTCTACACAATTTTCAGGCAGCTCCCTGGAAAGTCTCCTCTCCAGCAGTTTTCTAGGTATGTAACATTGTGGAGAGGCCTACTGAATATAGCTATTTGAGCTTCCTCAGTCATAGGAGTTCACTGTTTTTTGAAACATGGTTTCCCTGTGTAGCATTGTACTCACTTTGTAGACCAGGCTGGCCTTGAAGTAACAGAGATCCATCTGCCTCTGCCTCCCTGAGTGCTGGGATTACAGGTTTACACCACAGCTACCCAGCTCATATGAGTTTCCTAAGCTCCTTAAATTTGTCAGTTACCTGAGCTTCCTGAGTCATGTGAGTTTCCTGAACTTCCTGATCCTTATGAACCTTCCTCTTTGCTTAAAGAAGAAGAGAGTTTTTAATAGAAAAGAGCGACGCATGACTGCACACCTTCCTCTGGTGCTTACATTTTTTTCCTGCCTCCTCTTCACCAGTGTTGTCTAAGCCTTGGGTCTGGGGATACAGGTCCCTGATTTCCTCCACTGATAGCTGAGTATTGGAACACTTCTTTGCCACAAACAGACACTTACTCTTTGAAACTTCACTAGTTTTGGATCTCTGCAATAACCATCACTCACTACAAAAAAAAAAAAAAAAAAAAAAAAGTGTCAGACTGGCAGTGGTGGCGCACGGCTTTAATCCCAGTGCTCAGGAAGCAGAGACGGGCATATGTATCACTGTGAGTTTAAGGCCAACCTGGTCTATAGAGCAAGTTCCAGGACAGCCAGGGCTACACAGAAAAACCCTGTCTAAAACACAAACAAGAAGAAGAGAAGGAGCCCGAAAATGACAACAGAGGCATATGTCGGCATGGACCACACATGCTCAGAAGACAGCACATCCCTTGTGTTGATCGATGGCAGTGGGCTATCCACTGGGGCTTATGACCAGCTATATACTTTGTCCTGACTTGCAGTAACAGATGCGGTTCTCGCCTGCAAAACAGGCCTTAAATACAGTCAGATAGCAGTTAGTTGCACCCATAACTGTCATGCTGACATTGTACCATTAGGCACATTTTGGCTGGTATGGGGGTACTATAGACCTGGGGTCCAGAGCAGAGCAGGACCATTGGTGATGATCCTTCCTCAGCAACCTGTTCTTCCCAGTACTGAAGAACCAGCCACCAACAGTGAAGGAGCTTCCGGTTAGCCGTATCTTTATCCATCCATGTCCTGAAACCTCAGCATACTGTGTTCTCAGGCACAGGGTCTTATCGTTGCTGGCATGCAACCAAGAGCAGTGACAATGGTCTTTATTCATTGGGGGCCTCAGGGAACTTCCTGGCCAACAACTCACAGGGAGGAAGCCCACTCCTGCTACTGAGGTTCTCATTCTGCAGGTTTGTGGCCTCTGAGAATGCCTTTCCCATCCATGCAGGGGGCTTTTGTTCAAACCCTTTCCTTGCTTTCCCTGCTCTTCCAGGTGCTTTGACAAACCTGTAGGACACTCAAGGGTTAGCATTATAAAACGAGACTTGCTGTGAGAGCGGCCAGGATCTCTTACGTCACCTGCCATCTACTCCAAGTGCCGCTAACTGTGAGAGTCAGAAGCTAAGGGAAACGCTAAAAGGAAGCATTAGCGAGGGCCACCATGGCATACAGAGGTCCCAACCTTTGTAGTAGTGGTTTTGTGGAAAGAGTGACATTGGGTAGAGCATGCACAGGGCAGGCTCCTAAACTCGGTGTTTTAATGTGTAATTGTCCGTGAACTGTGCCAGCTCTCCATCTTGGGAACCTGCTAGTCTTCTATGGGCCTCCCTACCCACCATGGGTTCAATGGGACAGGCTCTCCCTGATTGGCCCAGGCGCTCATGGATCAAGGGGACAGCCTCCTCAGGCCATGTTTAGTCTTTTTCACCCACACTGGCAGTCACTCCTCCCTCCTCCCTTCAGTGAACTGTTGCTCGGTGTAAGGACTTACAGGGTCTCACAAGCACTGGATTTGGCTTCTTTAGTTTTCCTTCAGAACTCAATCTCAATATAAATTTGCCTTGAAGTGACGCAGCCAGGCCCTTTTGCCTGCTTCCCCTTTTTCTCCTCAATTGCTTCAGCACTTTGCAAACCTGATTTACCTACTTGTGGGAGTCATTAAGAATTATGGGAGAAACTGGGCACAATGGTGTACATCTGTAATCCCAGCTCTCAGGGACCTCCATGAGTTTGAGGCCAGCCTGGTCTACAAAGCAAGTTCAGGATTCCCTCAGTAACACTTGTCCCTGTATTATTCTCCAGCACCTGTCTCCAAGGAGACAAGTTCCTCACAGCTTTTTTATACGCCAGTCCCCCATGGCTTCAGCCTTTGTAGTTTTGTAGCTCAGCTCTTCTTCCTCCTAAAGCCACCCTCTCTGTGTCCCACAGCCTCCCTCACAGACAGAAAGAATAGTTTAGCTGGACACTTGGCAGACCTGTCCTGCCAGTACTCAGGAGGTGGAGCAAGAAAGAGGATCACTGTTTAGAAGCCAGCAAGAGCTACAGAGACCCTCAAAAAGAGAGACAGCCACTAGGAATGTAGCTGAGGGGTAGAGCCCTTGCCTGGAGTCCTGGAAGCCCCAGCCTCCTGTCCCCAGCACCGTAGGATATCATCTTGATGACATAGGCAACTTGAACCAGGATGGGCAACATAAAATCCTGGGGTTGGGGGAAGTGTGTGGGAAAGGGAGGAAGGAAGAGAGGAAATTAAAAAAAAAAAAAAAAAAAAACAAGGAGCTGTCAGATGCTGATTTTCACAGTGTGTGCTTTTCTCAGCTGTGCCTCAGGCCCAGCCTCTCAGAACTGGTTTCCACATCCTCAAATTGGTACTGTGGATGACTTCTTGCGAGGGAGGTTCTAGGAGAGAAGCGGGGCGACAGTGTGGTGACTCCCCAAGTTGATATAAGCAACAGAACTCAGGTTTGTGAGGAGTCCTAGGAGACTGCGGGTACCCAGCTGGGGCCATCAGAGTGAGGGATCTGGGCAGCTGTGCCGGGAGGCTGTGAGCAGCTGGCTTCCCTGCTGTCAGCCCCTCTCAGGCGCTGCCATCTCCCACAGAGAGCCTGCATCGACTTTGCCATCAGTGCCAAGCCGCTGACCAGGCACATGCCCCAGAACAAGCAGAGCTTCCAGTATCGAATGTGGCAGTTCGTGGTGTCCCCGCCCTTTGAGTACACCATCATGGCCATGATCGCTCTTAACACCATCGTGCTGATGATGAAGGTGAGCCCCCCCCAAAGCAGACCCACACACAGCATCCCTGCCAGACCACACTGCTCTTCCCCTGACCGCTACGCTGTTCCCACCACCCTGCCTGGCCAGCTCCTCCCTCCCTCCCCGGCACATATGCAGAGCGCTTCCACCCAGAAACCTTAAAGGACGGCTAAGGCTGCTCCCTGCAGGCCTCTGGTTACGGCCTCACAGGCCTCAGTCTCAGTGGTTGCACACTCCATGGCCCCACTAGTCTCCGCTCTATGGGAAAGCAGGTGCCTGAGTCCATAGGGCTCAGCAGGGGCCTCCTGGAGAGGAGTGGACACTCTCCTCAAGTGTGTGCTGGGTGGAACAGGGCAACAGGTCCGGGAGGGGGACCTCAAGAACAGCAAGGCTTCAGCCCCTTGCCAGGGGAGTCTGGGTTGTCATTGTACCATTGAAGCCACAGTCCCAGGCCTCCCTCACTCTTTTTAAGACGATTACGTGTTAACTGACTAGAAGAGCTCTGGAGATTACCAAAAATCAGTAATGGTGCCAGTCAGGAGGCCCAGCTGGCACAGTAGCCCATAGTAACTCGGAGGCTGAGACACGGGGCTCACAAACACCATCAGAACAGACAGCTTAGTAAAACCCTGTCTGAAAAATAAAATTATGAAGAGCTGGCAAGATGGCTCAGTAATAACAGTGCCTGCACCACATTTGGTCCCACGTTTGGAAGGAGAAAACTAACTCCTGCAAGTTGTCCACTGACGTCACGTGTATGCATGTGTTGAACACACATAAGAGCTAAATGATATGTAATTAAATTTTTAAAATGAAGCCTGAGGAAGGATGTGTCTCAGGAGGGCACCTGCCTGGCATACAGGTGCTAGGTAGGCCCTAGAGCCCATTACTAACATCAAACAATGAATAAGAAGTGAGGAGGGCTCAGGAGAGCCCTGTGGCAAGAAATCCACCTGTCCTCCAGAGGACCTGAGCTTGCTTCCCAGTACCTATGTGGGGCAGCTTGCAACTGCCTGTATCTCCCATTTTATGGCCTCCATGGGCATTCACACACATGATATACATGCACACACAACACACACACACACACACACACACGTACACAAACACAAAAGTGAATATATGCATAAACTCAACTGACAAGCTTGGCTACGTTATCATTAAGATGCTTTATGGTGAAGAAATAAAAAATAATTAAGTACTCATATCAGAAGATAAAGATTGCCATAAGTAAGGACTGGCAATTATACAGCCTCTGTATAATTACAGCACTTGGGAAGGCTGAGCTGGGATAATTGCCATGACTCTGAGGCCAGCCCGTGCTAGAGTGCCCTGTCTCATGGCCCAGGTGTTGCTGAGCTGTTGCCCTCTCCAGGCCCTCTGGTGGGAGGGACCTGCAACCTGGCTCCCAGCCAGGCCACTGACTTCTCTGCCTCTCCTCCATCTAGTTCTACGGAGCCTCTGTGGCCTATGAAAACGCTCTTCGAGTGTTCAACATCGTCTTCACCTCCCTCTTCTCTCTGGAATGTGTGCTGAAAGTCATGGCTTTTGGAATTCTGGTACGTGGGGCCTGAGGGTAGTGGGCAGAAGGAGCTAACAAGGCTCAGGGTTCAGGAGAAGGTGTGTGCTCTGGGCCCCAAGACCTGGTCCCCAGCAGAAGTCCACACCTGACCTGGACAGCCCTGTGCTCGAGGGTTGAGTGGAGTGGGATTCAGCTGTCCTCCAGATGACCCTGGTCAGAGCTACTGATGTCAGGAAACTGTAGCCACAGAGGGCGAGTCCCCAGTATTCACACTGGCCAGGCCTGTCACCCCAGCACTTGGGAGGCTGAGGCAGGAGGCTCTAGAGTTCAAGGCCAGCCTGTGGTTGGGTAATACTTGTCAGAAATGAAGAGAGAAAGGGAGGGAGGGAGGGAGGAATAAGGAAGGAAAGAGAGAAGACAGTTTTGCCTGTAACCTAGCAGACCTCACAGCACAGTGCTGGGACACCATAGTAGCGCTCCCAGGACCTGAGGGCTAATTACAGCCCCTTCACCCGCTATCTTCTTAGTTTTCTTCGTGGCTTTTAGCTAACTTTATCTGTGTGTGTTGGTGTATGCCCGCATGCATGTCTATGTGCCGCACATGTGCCTGGAGGCCAGCAAACCCCGAGAGTAGAAGGAGAGGCCTCTGTGAGCTCCACGTGGGTACTGGGAACTGAGCCCAGGCCCTCTACAAGAGCAGCAAGCTCTGCTAACTGCTGAGCCATCTCCAGCCCCTACTTTCCATTTTGAGACAGGGATTTACTAAGTTACCCAGGCAGAAAGCTGAGAGATGGCTTAGTCGACAAAGTGCTTGTAAAAAGCATGAGGAATCCAGTCCTCAGAAGACTCAAGAAGCTGGGTGTGGGGCTGGAGAGATGGCTCAGAGGTTAAGAGCACTGGCTGTTCTTCCAAAGGTCCTGAGTTCAATTCCCAGCACCCACAAGGTGGCTCATAATCATCTATAATGAGATCTGGTGCCCTCTTCTGGCCTGCAGACACATGTGCAGGCAGTATAGTGTATAAATAATAAATCTTTAAAAAATTAAAAAAAAAAAAAAGCTGGGTGTGGTGACGTGCACTGTGACTCTAGCACTGGGAAGGAGAGGAAAGAGGATCCTGTGGTTCCCTGGCCTGACAGGCCACCTAACTGTACCCTCCAGACCTCATCTAAAGGTGACAGGCAGCATCCCTGAACAGGACTCCTGAGCTTGTCCTCTGGCCTACACACACACACACACACACACGACTATATACATATTTATACACAGAACATGCACACTGGGAGGCAGAGGCAGGCGGATCCCTATGAGTTCAAAGCCAGCCTGGTCTACACAGTGATTCCAGGACAGAAGCCCTGTCTTGGGAGTGTATGTATGTATGTATATATATATATATTTGGCCCACTAATTTAATTTTGTCTAGACTGGTGGTGTATCTTACTCTAAGGCACTCAGATCCCAAAGGGAAATCAATCAGTGGATAGGTAGAGGGGCTGTGAAATTAGACGGGAAGACATCACACCCTTGTCCCCACAGCCGCTGCCTGAACTGGAGCACTTTCTTTTATCTTCATGTGTCAGTCAGTTCCCCATTGCTGTGGCGAAATACCCAGGTATGCCACTTATTAAGTAGGAAGGTTTATCTGTGGTTCAAAGTTTCAGAGGTTTCAGCCCATGGCATTTCAGCCTTTGGGCCTGTGGGGCAGCCACTGGCGATGGAGGAGGACACCTACTTCAAGGCAGCTGGGAAGCCAAGAGCAAGGGAAAGAGGCCGGCTTGCCCCTGTGGCCTGCCTCCCTCCCATGAGAACTTAGCACCTCCCAGTCTCACAGGCCACCTAGCCTCTACCCTGTAGGTCTCTGGCATAGTCCCTACCCTATACTGTCTGAGACCTCACTTCCTTTCACTAGGCCCCATCAGCAGCTCCCATTAGACCACAGGCTAATGAGCCAGCCTCATGGCCTCCGGGATTCTCAGCCATCCTGTAGCATGGAGCTGTTGTGTTAGCGGACTCCCTAGCTGAGCACTGGGAACACCTGAGGATGAGAACTGCCCTGGCTGTTGTCACCCCGCTCCTCTTGGAGGGCTTCCTGTAGACTCAGCCAGCCTCCCAGGACATGAATCCTTGGCTTACTGCGAAGCCTGAACGCCTTAGCACCTAGACTAGACTCAGAGTCTACCCCTCTTCACATTGTGTTATCTGACAGTGATTAGTGGAGCCGGCTCACCAGGCAGTGGTGGTGCACACCTTTAATTCCAGCACTCGGGAGGCAGAGACTGGCAGATCTCTTAGTTCAAGGCCAGCCTGGTCTGCAGAGCGAGTTCCGGAACAGCCAAGGCTACATAGAAAGCCCTGTCTCAAAAAACAAAAAAAGAAAGAAAGAAAAGAAAGGGCTGGGTCAAATGTGATAAATGCACGTCAGGGCTGCCCTTCCTGGGGTCACCTCCCAAAACAATTACTTGCCCTCAGTCCTTGCCTTAGGCTCTTCATCTGAGGAAGAAGCCTGGCATGGAGCGAGCATTCTGTAAGTAACAGAGAGGGTTAAAATTCAGCCCACTGGGAATGCAGACACGCTTCTGTTGGTGCGGTGATTGCCCATCAGCAAGAGCTCAGATCCCGGCACCCATGAGAAGATGCGTGTGATAGTGCGTATCTGTAATCCCAGCACCTCAGGGGAGGGGTCCTGGGGTTCACTAGGCAGGGAGCCTAACAAGCTACAGGCCAGTTGACAGACCCTGTCTCAGAAGACCCCCTTGATTGACCTCTGACCTCTAACATCCACAGTGTGGCCCAAATGCACGTATGTGTACCAGCACCAGCACCAGCACATGGGCAAATGTCTTAACGTTGAATTTGTCCCAGACCTACCTCCAAAAGTTCCATATTGTTGGATAACAGCCCTGAAACTTGGTTTTCTGGTTGTGTTTTTATAGTCTCACACTGTAGTGCAGGCTGGTCTCAAACTCTCAACTCCCCTGCCTCAGCCTCCTGAGCTGGGGTTCAGAGGTGGCAGCACCATTAACAGCCCAATCTTGTGGACTTATTGTGGTTTTGTCTTTTTTGAGACAAGGTCTCACTGTGTAGCTCTGGCTAGATTGGAACTCACAGAAACCCACCTGCCTCTGCCTCCAGAGTGCCAGAATTAAAGGCATCTACCATCACACCTAGCTTCCAACTAGCATTTTTTTATGAGTACTGCCAGAGGCTCTGTAGGCTCAGAGGCCTGTGCCGTGCGGCGCTGATCGCCTGCAGGCAGGGGTCATCTTGTCGAGGCAAGAGCATGGCTGTGCTGCACAAGAGAATCACAGAGCATAGACGGGGAAGGTGTCAGCTCCTGGCTTAAATACCTCCCGGTTCAAATCCCTTTCCAACCAAGTGAATACCAAGTCCCTTGGTATCTTTGCACTCATAGGAGCTTTTGAGAAAGCAGAGATGGAGCGTTGGCCTCCTGTAACTGGGAGGAGCTGCCCTCCCCTCAGCCAGTCTCCACTGTGCTGTGGCTGAGGCTCCAAGCCCTTGTGCTGTTGACTCTTCTGGAGCCGTTTATAAAAACCCTGAACTTCCTAAGGTGACATGCAGGTGACAGATCGTGGGTTTGAGATGTGGCCAAAAACCCAGAAGTTGTCCTCACTGAGTATTCCTCAGAAGCAGCATCTGAGATGAGGGTTGAATGAAGGAATATACCTGAAAGGTGTTTTCCAAAAGGAACAGGAGAGGCGATGCATCAAGGGCAGAGACACCACAGCTGCCAGCAGGGCTAAACAGTGTCAGTTGGCTCAGAGCGCCAGGGGCTTCATTCCACCTGAGGCCACCAGGTGGCAGCAGAGAGCGTGTTGGACAGCAGCGCTCTCAAAGGAGGAGGTGGAATTGAGCACCTGGCTGTTCAGTCAGAACTGCTGCCAGGCCTGACCCCAAGTGGGGAGGGGTAGTAATGAAAGCCTGTGACGGTGTGTGAGGGGAAGGGGGGGTCCAAATACCAGAGGCGCCAGTGGGACCTGCATTCTCTCCAGGCACCTGTACCCCAGGACTTACCCATTGAGCACCTCCTGTATATCAATCTGTGCTCCTCACATACTCATTATCTGATGACCCAGCAACTGCCAGCTCTGGGACCTTCCTTGTGAGGCAGAGGACTGCCTGCAGGTCAAAGGAAACGTTGCTCATGTGGACTCTCTTGTTAGAGTAGGGTCCCCAGAGGGCTTTGAAGCTGTGACTGTTGCCAAAGAACTTGGGCTAAGAGTGCAGTGGGACATGTGTCAGGCAGCAGAGACAGCACAGCATCCCCCAAGTCTGTGGCTCGTGGCAACAGGGGTTTTGTTTCACCCATCAAGGTGGAGTTTTGCCTCCTGGTTAGTTGGGGACCCAGCCACCATGTGGAATAGTCAGCTGCTCAGGGTTAGTGGAGCTCTGGAGGCAGGGCTGGGGAGATGGCTCTGTTTATAAAGTGCAGGCGTGAGGGCCTGAGTTTGATCCCCAGGAACCGGATCAATCCTCACAACTGCCTGTAAGTTCAGCTCCAGGAGATGAGACACCCACAAATACACACAGTAATTCAACTGTGTAAATTCTACAACACATGTAAAAGTCATGTAAGGGCCAGGCATGGTGGTGTGCACCTGTAACTCTGTCAGGAGACAGAGGCAGGGGGACTTGTGGGGGGGGGGCCTCACTGGCCAGCCAGCCTGACTGAATCATTGAGGTCCAGGTGAGCGAGAGACCCTGCCTCAAAACACAGACAGATGTTTCCTGAGGAGCAACACCTCTAACTTCCACCCATATGGACCTGTGTATTGCAATAGAGACAGACAGAGACAGAGAGAAACAGAGAGACAGGGAGAGTTTAGAGAATCTCTCACTGGCAAAGCACTCACTGCTCCCAGCAGCCTCAGCAGCCTGGAAGCTCCTGTTGGAATGCCCTCACTTGTCCTTCTTACCAAGAGCAGAAATAGACGCACAGAGAGGTTAATTCCTTACTCACAGGGCAACTCACAACTCCAGGTCCAGGGAATTTAACACCCTCACACAGAAATACATGAGGACAAAGCAACAGCGCACAGAAGACAACAATAAATAAGTCACTAAAAGCAAACATCACAATGTCTCATAAGCATCATCCCTAGCATCTTTTGTGGGGAATTCAGTGATATCCTGGGGGCTTGAGGAACGTCAGACATTTAAGGTGGGCCCAGCAGAGCAGAGGCAGGTCGCTGAGTCTCATCTGGGGGAAGCTGTCAAGGAACAGGGAAGAGGTCTCTGATGACATGTCGCGCCCTGACATGCTCCTTACGGCTCTGGGGGCGGGAGGGCACAGAGCCTTCCGTTGGCATCTTTGTCTTGTGGGTCCCTGTTCTAGAATTATTTCCGCGATGCCTGGAACATCTTCGACTTTGTGACTGTTCTGGGCAGCATCACAGACATCCTCGTCACGGAGTTTGGGGTAAGTCTCCTGCCAGCTTCTCTCCGGGGGGCTCGGGGCTGGAGTAGTGGGAGCAGAAGGAGGGGAGCCCAGAAGCGGCAGTTCCTGGCCACCACAGTAGGCTATGGCCAGTGCTTGGCTAGAGACATAGAGGGAGAACTTGAGGTGCACGGCCCGAGACAGGGAATGTGAACGAGTTTTTCTGGGTGGTGGTCTGGGGGTGCAAAGACAGCTCTTAAAGGTCTCAGTGAGGAGAGATAGGTGTGTCCAAAGCCAGGACATATGGCCAGAGCTGAGCAGTGTGCTTCTCTGCTTGGTGGCTGGTGAATTATGAATAAAGAGTGTCACCAGTTCACTACATTGAGAACTCATAAAGACAAAAGGAGCCAAGTTCATGCTCCAACCAGCCCACAGGTTGTGGTCCACTGCCCCCTGCTGGCCATGCTGGGGATAACACTGTCAAGGTTTTAGGATAGTCACCGGAATAGCACCATCCCCAGGCATTCCAAATAGGGAAAGAAGGGGGTAGTTCCTGAGCTTCTAGGCCACATTGTCATTACCCCTTTTCAAGTAAATCCTGGGCCCAAATCCAAAGGCTCCCTCCCAGACCTTGTCCTTCACCATGAGCCAGTGAGCCCTGGCTTGGGAACCCTCAGGAGACTTTGGGCACAGTACGAGATCCTCCTAGGGGACTGAAAGGCAAAAAGCAAAACATCAGTGCACGGGGTCACTGGTGGGGTGGATGCCCCCCAATGACAATGGAAATAATAATAACTGGACTGGGGGGATGCCCCAGTAGCTGAGTGCTGGCTTGGCTTGTGTGAGGCATTGTGTTGGTCTCCTCACCCCAAAACAAAACAAAACAAACAAACAAAAACACTGAGAACGTTGTGCCAAGCACCTCATATGAACTAGCTCCCACTGAGGGTCCGGGATCAGTGCACAGGAGGATCATCTCACAGGGTTAGCCTGAAGGGACTGACAGGCAAGACAATTGTCCAAGAGGGTGAGATGGTCCAAGGAGATCAGCGAGAAGGGCTGGACACAGACCAGCTTGGTAGCCCGCAGTGCAGTAGGGAGAGGCCCTGTCTTCCCTGTCCTCTCCCACCGGGGCCCCTTGCTGACCCAGGAGAAATGGGGGAAGAAAATAAGTCCTTCAAGGCATGGATGGGCAGGAACAACTGACCTCATTCCACAGCAGGAATCTGACACGCAGCACCAGGCAAGGGCTCAGCAAGACAAGGGTGACTCCCGCAAACTCTGGAAACCCCAGAACGGACTTAGCATTTTCCAGATGCCTTCAGATAGGAGAGTAGGGCAACCTTAAGACAATGGCCCTTTGGGCTCAGAGCCTGGGAGAAGTGGCCTGCTTCCCAGAGCAGGTAAAGTCGCTTGAAACTTCTAGTTGCTAGCAAGACCTCTGTAGGCCGAGATCCCCACTGCTCACTCTAGCAGGTAGGCCGGTAGCACATACAGGCAGGCCAATGCAGAGACATCTAGGTCGTTAAAATAGCCAAACAGCCCCTTCCAGCTACCCAATTGTTCTTGTCAGAGAATCTCTTTTGCCACCAGCAGGGACAATGCCACCAACCTCATCAATTCTGTACACGATTCACACTTTCATCAGGCACACACTGAGCACCTGCTCTTTCCAGGGGAGTTATGGGTGCTAGAGACAGAACAAAAAGGAGCATGACAAAACAGCAGGCACACAGAGTGCCTGACCTGGAGGGCGGGCTCTAACTTTAGAGAGGGTGCACAGTAACAGCTAGGGGCCATCAAGAGGACTTCGTGGTGTGTCAAGAGGCTTGCCACCAAGCCTGACTGCCTGTGTTAAGTTACATTTCTAGCAAGGTGAAGAGACACCATGGCCAAGCAACTTAAAAAATGAAAATAAAAAGCTTCTACCTGAGGGATCATGGTTCCAGAAGGCAGTAGGTAGACTTCATGACCTTCGTAGCAGGGAGCATGGCAGCAGGCACACAGGCTTGAGCTGGAGAAATAGTTGAGAACTTATATGAGGCAGAGAGAGACAGAGAGAGAGGAATTAGAAGCTACCTGGGAATGACATGGATTTTTGAAACTCAAAACTCCATGAGTGACATCCATCCTCTCACAAGGACACCCCTCCTAATCCTTCCCAAACAGTTCCACCAACCGGAGGCCAAGTGTTCAACTGTATGAGCCTCTGGTGGCCATTCTCATTCAAACCAACACATTAGTTGAGTTCAATCTCCTGGGACCCACACAGGCTCATAAAATAAATAAATAAAATGTAATTGTTAAAAAAAAAAGAGTAAGTGGGCTGGGAGTGCAATTCAGTGGTAGAGCCCCGGCCCACAGTTGTGCAGCAAGGGCCTGAGAGCATGGCTCCAAGGTAGAGCACATCCCTTAAGCCCTACCCAACCCCCTCTGCGGCGGAGCTCTGGTTCTGTTTGTGAGAGAC
Source organism: Psammomys obesus (assembly GCF_907164565.1). Taxonomy (NCBI): domain Eukaryota; kingdom Metazoa; phylum Chordata; class Mammalia; order Rodentia; family Muridae; genus Psammomys; species Psammomys obesus. Next base: position 1,710,029 of record NW_026596034.1, read on the forward strand.
CCTGCAAGTACACACACAAAAGTCATCCTGTGTGGCAGGCTTGGCACACAGCCTGCCACAAAAGTCAGTTCCCAGTGGTTATTATTATTCCTATTGTCGTTGTTCCCGTGGGTGTGCGTAGAGGAGCAGTCAGGCTGCCCTGACACCACCGGGAAAGATGACGGGAGGTGGGGTATGGCCTGTCCTCACCCTGCGCTCGGTGCTGGTAGTCCCTGTCTGGGACCCAGGTAAGGCCACCATCCTTGAGGCTAGAGCCAAGATGAGGTAGGAGAGCAGGAGGGCAGTTAGTCTCCTGGGATTCAGAGGCTGAGACGCTAGTGCAGCCCTGGGCTTTAACATGCCCAGACGCGGCCGGGGGCGGGTTTGCCCATGCGCGATGGATAATGACTGTGTTTCTTGTCTTGTCTCTTTCCATGCCTGCTGTTTAAACTGTATATTGGCGCAACGCCGTCTGAAAAACTCATCCAATCAAAATGCACTATGAAATCCATTTGTTCACCCATGACGTGGTCTGTGTGTCCATACACCAATGACTTACCTCCCAACCCACCGCCACCGCCACGCCACCCCACTCCCCGCCCGGAACCGAAACCCATTGGTTTTTTGGCACTGGTTACAAATCCACCTAAAAAATTAAATTTAAAACAAAACAAAACAAAACGCTGAATCGCCTCCCCAACTGCCCCCCCCCCCCCCCCCCCCCCCCCTCTTCAACATCTGCATCTAGAATCCGGTTGGTGTTACTTCTTTCTGAAGTGTAAATGCCTTACATTAACTGCGCTGCATGCTCCACCAGCTTTCCTGTGGGGGCCTGCGCACCCTCCCCACCCACCCCACCTCTGTCTGTCTCCCACCCTCTCTCTTCCCCTTTCCTAGAGCTCCCTCTGGTTGGTTTTATTGAATTCTGAGTTGGGGCTTCTGCTCCAATGGGTCTGAATCCTTTGCAAGAAAGGAATGCTCTCACTCCATTAGGACCCCAGGGTAGACCTAGCTTTCCATCCCACTTACATCCCTTATGCTCTGACCCATCCCAGAGCTGACGTGGTGGTGTTATACAGCTGTGATCTCAGTGTTGAAGTTAAAGCTAGAAGATTGCAGTTTGAGGCCAGCCTGGTCTACATGGCAAATTCCAGTCCGGCCAAAGCTACAGTAACCCTGTCCCAAATAAACAGCGAAGGGATGAGTAAAGACGCGCATATTAATCTCAAGATCCTACAAGTCCGAGCGCGCGCGCGCGCGCACACACACACACACACACACACGCACACACACACACACACAGCCCCTTTTGTAAGTCTCATCTACTCCCGCAGCATTTCTTGGTCCCCCTCCCTTCACAACTCTCGGTTGCTGTGCTCCCCCACCTCTGTCCCTCTGCCCACCTCCATGGAAACACTCTGAAGGACCTCCAGTGGAGTGCCCACATGCGTCCATCCACCATGCACCAGTGAGTCCCATTAGGTGCCGCTGATAAAGGGGCAAGTTGTAGCCGCCATCGCTACCCTGCTTGGCTACTGTGAAGTAGGGGAGGCAGACTTTGGTTCTACAACCCCAATTCTACTTAAAACTGTGACTGCAATGCTAGAAGACCAGGCAACATTAGCAAAACCTTCTGAGGCCCAGCTCTGTGGCCAGGAAGCGTCGGCAAGGGAGGGACTTGGATACAGCAGCAGGATGGGGGGGGGCTTACTCAGAAAGATGAAGGGACTAGGCTTCTGGGCTTCATCCAGAGCAATAACAAGATCTGGAAGAATTTGAACCAGGGACACTTCTGGGACTGATTAGAAAAGATTGCTGGAAGTGGGTGCCAGGAAGCCCCAGTGAGAGGTGACTGGGGAGGTAGAGGATGTCAGGAGAGCCGTCTGCAGGGCCCGGGGAGGGGTAGGGCTGGGTGTCTCTGGAAAGCTAGAGATGGAAGTTAGGAGAAGGAGGAAGCCAGGGGTTTATGGGAGAACACCTCAGCCATTTTGAGGCTGAGGCGCCCTTTGGATGCCCCAGAAGGACCCCAGTTAGGGACCTGGGGCTTGAGGGGAGGGCTGGGAGGGAAACACATGGGCAGGTATGGAGAACTTTTGGAATCTGGGGTGAGAGGTGCCACCCAGGGGATGCCTGCCCTTGACCCTGTCACCAGGGAGCGCACAAAGGCCAGGGTCCCACACACCCGAGCCTGCATCTTCTGCTGCTCAGTTTGGCCCTGCAGCACAGGGTGGGGTCTGAATAGAAAGAGGACACTTCTTGGGAGTTCTGTATGCTAACAGGACTCCATGCAGACCCAGGAAGAGCTGAGGAGCCAGTGAGACCTAAGACCCTTGAACCTCTCCCGTCCCCGCCCCTCCTCCCTCATGTGTGCGCATGCTCAGCAGCTGCTAGACCCCTGCTTCTGCATGTGCCAGTGTAGCCCCCGGCCCCACCCTGAACTGCTCCCAGGAACCCTGCATGTTCAGCCGAGCCCACATGTTATGGTCCGCCCCATGGAAGGGATGGCTTGTTCTCGGGGGGGTGGAGGGAAGAGGGTTGGGTATTTTTGGTCAGTGGTCCCATCCCAGTGGAGCTGGGTGGCCAGGCAGGACCAGGCATCAGGTCAGCGGGGCATGGTGGGTGACACTTAGCTAGACTTGCAGGCTTGTGTGAGGCTCTTGGGACAGGCTCATAATGGTTGGGCCCTAGAGGGACCTGATGTAGGAGCCCAAGGCCTGTTCCCCATCTCAGAAGCCCAAGGGCCACATCTTTTGTGCCAGAGGCCTCTTATCAGCCTCGGAAATCCTTCAGACTCGAGTCACTGCCTCTCAGCTTCTAAGCCAGAGCTAGATCAAGGCGCATGTCCAGTAAAGAGATGCCTCCAGGAAGCAGCCTAACCACACAGTTTACTGCCCAAAGACAAATGAAATCCCAGCACTTGGGAGTCTGAGGCAGGAGGATCTCAAATTCAAGACCAACCTGGATGATAGCACAATCCTGATGTAATAAATAAATAATTCATGGTGCAAATAGGGACAGATGAAAGGCCAGAAGAAAGCTGTTGTCTAGGCCATCAAGCATCTTTTATCATTAGGCCTCCTTATTAGCCTTGCCACATGACCTGTCTCCAAGACTCCTACAAATCCTTAGACTGGGGCGCCAGAAGGCTCCCTCCTAGCCAGAGACCCCGTGCCCACTGCCTTCAGCCTGCTGATAGTGACCCTGCGATCCCATGCAGGAAACTCAAATACTCTGTAAGCCAATCACCAGAGAGATTAGGAAACTGGAGAGTACTAGCCAGACTCCAGGGACAGCTGTGCGAGGCCTGGGGAACCCAAAAGGCCAGATTGGTGAGCAAAATCTGATTTTCAAGTTAGCAACTCTTTTCTTAAAAATAAAAATAAAATTTGAAAAAGCTCAGGCCCAACAAATGACTCTCACTGGCTACGCTGGGTCACTTCGCACCCCTTGCCAGCCTCCCCGAAGCCCCCTGGAGTCCTGGGCCTTGCCCACACTTTTCAACCACCTCTCTCCATTCATAGCCGGGGCAGAGGCCAGAGGCAGCGACTAGACCAGGGTTTGGAGGGCAGGCAGGGTCCACCCAGCGAGGTCCTGGGGCCAGGGATAGCTTATCTCCCCACCCTCAGCACTGGCCCCTTGGTAGGCCCTGGGCTGATGAGAGCTCACTCGCCCCGGGAGCTGAGACCTTCCTGCTTCCCGCAGGCCTGGTCCCGAGACACCACCCAGCCCCAGAAGCTGAGAAGCCATCCCTGAGAGGGGGGAAAAGGGCCCCTAATGCATCTTCTCCGACTCAGCGGGCAGCGAGGACTCACCCTGCAGCCGAACAGCCCCAGCTCCCTCCCGTCCTCCCCATTCCCGCTCGCCAAGGGGGTAAGAAAAGATGCCCTTCCGCTTCTCCCCATTGGCTCCAGCCGCTGCTCCTCTGGGCCGTGGGGTGAGGTCAGGGCGGGCAGGAGCGGGTGGGCAGCTCGGCAGGGCAGGGCAGGGCAGGGTGCCCGGTGAGTCCCAGGACAGATGCATTTCTGGCCCCGAGCGTAACATGCCCTCGGAACCGCGTTTGCCCCCTCGGCCTGCGTGTGCTGGCGCCTTTCCCCACCCGCCCGTGTCTGTGCTTCGTACTCTTGTGCTGGGTTCTGCAACTTGACCGCTTGTGTCCTACCGTCTCAGTGCATTTGGTTGTTGGGAGAAATAAAACCATCTCGATTTTTTTCCTGATTGGATGATTCGGATTATTTTCTTTTCCGTGCTCTTTTGTTACTTCCTTCTCAACCCTGTTCCTTTCTCCTCCTTCCCCTCCCCTCGCCTTTTCTCCACTTGAGAGTGGACCTGGCTGGGTGGGCTTAAGCTTTTGAGTTGATGTATCTTCCTTCCCCGACCCACCTTCCCTACCCAACTCTTTTTTTTTTTTTTTTTTTTTTTTCAGTTCCCCTCTGCTCCGTTGCATTACCAGTGCTTTCTCTCCTCGCCCTCCTTATTCGGGGTGTGGCTTGCTTTTCCTATTGGTTGGCTTCATGTAGGGGCCTCTGTGAGTGTTGACTCTAAGCTCCTCTGGGTGGGTGGATGGTCACCTTTCCTCCTCATCTCCTCAGAATAACTTCATCAACCTGAGCTTTCTCCGCCTCTTCCGTGCTGCCCGACTCATCAAACTCCTCCGACAGGGTTACACCATCCGCATTCTCCTCTGGACCTTCGTGCAGTCCTTCAAGGTACGCTGCAGCCGCCACTCCTGCTGCTGGTCTGGGCCAGAGCAGACCCCTAGCTCTGGGCGAGATGAGGAAACCGGGCTGGAAGTCCTTCTGGGATAGCTAGGTCGCCATGAGCATGACTCTTGTCGAAAGTCTGCGCACAGGGTCTACAGAGCTCTGAAGACCTCGTGCGCCCTGGCAGCCTGGGGCACATGATCACCTGACCCAGTGCAAGCAGCTCTGGGCCAGCCGCCAGCCACCCTTCCTCACTGCCTTCTCTCCCTCCAGGCCCTACCGTATGTCTGTCTGCTGATCGCCATGCTCTTCTTCATCTACGCCATCATTGGGATGCAGGTGACCCCGCACCCTTGGGGTTCCAGGGCTGCGGGAGGGAAGCCTGCCTTAGAGGTGCCAGGGTGTCTGGGTCGGATCGTCACCCTCCAACTCTCCAGGTGTTTGGCAACATCGGCATTGACGGGGAAGATGAGGACAGCGATGAGGATGAGTTCCAGATCACCGAGCACAATAACTTCCGGACCTTCTTCCAGGCGCTCATGCTTCTCTTCCGGTGAGGGGGCTGGGGGCTCATGCTTCTGTTTAGGTTGGGTTCGAACCATGCTGTGTGTTCATTACTCTTCTGGCTGGTGGTGTGGTCCCTCTGACTCTTCCATTTGGGGTGGAGTTAAGTCCTGCGCAAATCTCCTTCCCTTCTTCCCAATAGTGCACAAGGATCCTGGACAGGGTAGGAGCATAGGAGGAATATTCCATCTAGTTGAATCATCCTGACCAGCTTTAGGGGTGGGAGTACTTGTGAGACCCATGTCCCACAAAGGAACACTTGAGCAAAATGAGGCAGTTCTTTTGTAAAAAGCATGCAACAAGAACCAGACGATCTAGCAAGCATCTTAGGGCCAAGATACTTTCTTTTTTTGTCTGTTTAGTTGGTTTGTTTTGTTTGTATCCCTGGCTCTCCTGGACTCTCTTTGTAGACCAGGCTGCCCTCGAACTCACAGAGATCCGCCTGCCTCTGCCTCCCAAGTGCTGGGATGAAAGGCGTGTGGCAGTTTCTGTCTTTTATCACTGGCATAGGTATTGACTGTGTTTCATCCCATTGGTGGCAACTACTTCTCAAGCTGATGTGATTAACTAGTAGGTGCAAAGGGGACAAGGAATATTCAGAAAACATGAGCCCTTCCTCAGCTAACTACTTTCAATAGGGGAAAAAAATGTTTCCCACCATCTCCCCATCTTTGTTACACTCCCCTCCCCAACTTAGCTAGCATACATTGGCTATAAACTATTGTTATCACAAGGGATGGCATAAGCATGGTTCATGGTACATCCACCTTCCTGGAGAAAAGTCCCTTAACCACTTGACTGACCTAGCCCAACTGGAATGTGAGGTTTTTCACCCTAGATAGAAAATCTGTCCTCTTGACCAGGAGTTTTGTCTCAACAGGCATTTACTGCTTGTCTTAGTGTGGGTTTCTGTTGCTGTGATGAAACACCATGACCAAAAGCAAGTTGGAGAAGAAAGGGTTTATTCTGCTTACACTTCCACATTATCATTGAAGGAAGTCAGGACAGGAACCCAAAGAGGCCAGGAACCTGGAGGCAGAAGCCGATGCAGAGGCCATGGAGGGGTGCTGCTTACTGGCTTACTCCCATGGCTTGCTCAGCCTGCTTTCTGATAGAACCCAGGACCCCCAGCTCCAGGGTGGCCCCACCCACAACAGGCTGGGGCCTCCCTGCTCAATCACGAATTAAGAAAATGCTCTAACATTCTCTCAGCTGAGGCTCCCTTCTCTCAGATGACCCCAGCTTGTGTCAAGTTGACATAAAAGTAGCCAGCACAAGAGCCCAGGAAGGGTGCTGCTTACTGGCTTGCGCAGCCTGCTTTCTCATAGACCCCAGGACCACCATTCCAGGGATGACACTGGAGGCATTTTCTTTTTTCTTTTTTAACGTCCCTACCACAGTTTCTCCTCTCCCCTCTGTCACCTTCTCCCACATCCCACCCCCCCTCCGTTTCTCCTCAGGAAAGGGCAGGCCTCCCATGGACCATTGTATATGGCCCATGCATCGACCATTGCATATGAAGTTGCAGTGAGACTAAGCACATTCTCTCATACTGAGGGTGGACAAGGCAGCCTCTTAGGAGAAAAAGGGTCCCCAAAACAGGCAAAAGAGTCAGAGACAGCCCCAGCTCCCGCTGTTAGGAGTCTCACAGGAAGACCAAGCCACACAACTCAGGTCTGGGTCAGTCCTGTGCAGGCTCCCTATTGTCAGTTCCGTCTCTGTGAGCCCCTATGAGCCCTGGTTGGTTGATTGTGTAGGTTTTCTTGTAGTGTCTTGACCCCTCTGGCCCCTGCAATCCTTCCAATCTCTCTTCCACAAGATTCCCCAAGCTCTGCGTAATGTTTGGCTGTGGGTCTGCATCTGTTTCCTCTCTGATGACAGCTGGGCTAGGCACTGATCTCTCAGTATAGCAGAATATCAGTAGGAATCATCTTCTATCCTAGGTCTCTTAGCCGTCCAGCTCTGGGTCCCGGCCCTCCCGGCAGTGTCTGGTGGGCTCCCTCTCAGGGCCTGGACCTCAGGCTGGACCAGTCATTTCTGCACTGCCTTCACCCCAGTGCATCTTGTAGGTCAGATTGTAGGTCAAAGGTTTTGTGTCTGGGTTGGTGTCCCAGTCCCTCCACTGGAAGTCTTGCCTAGTTACAGGAAACGGCCAGTTCAGGCTCCATATCCTCCACTGCTAGGAGTCTTAGCTGGGGTCACCCTCATCGGTTCCTGGGAGTTTCCATTGCACTGGGTTTCTAACTCATCGCAGAGATGCCCCTCAATTCCAGTTGTTTTTCCCAGTATTCTCTCTCTCCATCCTCCCCACCACCACCACCTGATCCCTTCTGTTCCTGTAACCACCCCCTAGTGAGAAATTTGTAATGGGTTTTTTTAAAACACAGAAATGTAAGAATATGTTTTTATTTTGACCCCAGGTGTGGGGAGATGCGGTTACTTTGCAGGAGCTGTCTATAATTTGCCTCATGTTCTGGCAGGGGCATGATTTTGCCAGCTGCAGATAGTTGCTGGGATTGTGTGACATTTGGAATTCTGGGACTTTTCAGAAGGTATATAAATGCTAGGCCCCCGAGAGACGTGCTGAATTGTTAGTTGTTGGTTGGTTGCTGTTGGTCATGGTTTGGTAAGTATTCTTGCTTAGAAAAGAAACAAGAAGAATTTAGATATCCTGACAGCAAAGATCAAATTTTCCCCCAAGGAACCCTAATTAGCAACCTAATTAACCCTAATTAGTCTGAGATAATGTTGCCCCCTTTTGAACCCCTGACTTTATTCAGGGATCTCTTTCCTCTCCTCTCTATCCTTTTTTCTCATAGCTAATGTTAGGAGTTGAAAGGGAAGAAGAGAAGGGGTGGAGAATGGTGGAAGAAAGAAAACCTACAAAGTAATAAAAAGCCAGGCTACACACCCTCCTCCCCTATCCAGACACACACACACACACACACACACACACACACACCGCCAGCCTCCATCCACCCTCGGGAGATTCATTCCTGTCCCACGCTCCTGCGAGCCCTCCTTGTTGCCTAGCTTCTCTGGGTCTGTGGATTGTAGCATGGTTATTCGTTACTGCGCAGATAATATCCACTTATAAGTGAGTACATGCCATGCTTGCCTTTCTGAGTCTGGGTTAATGGAGGCATTTTCTTAATTGAGGGTCCTTCCTCAGATGACATTAGCTTGTGTCATGTTGACATAAAACTATCCTGCACACTGCTATTTCACTATTCTGCTAAAATGGTAACCCTAGGGTTGTTTAGGAAACTGATCAAAGATCAGGGGCACCAAAACACTTTGGCATGTGTCTCCTTTGAGGTTTCTTTTGCTGAGAAGAAACACCGTGACCAAAAAGCAAGTTGAAGAGGAAAGAGTTTATTTGCCTTATACTTCTGTATTGCTGTTTATTCTCAAAGCAAGTGAGGACAGAAACTCAAGCAGGGCAGGCATCTGGAGGCAGGAGCTGATGCAGAGGCCATGGAGGACTGCTGCTTACTGGCTTGCTTCCCATGGCTTGCTCAGCCTGCTTTCTTACAGAAGCCAGAGCCACCAGCTCAGGGATAGCACCACCCACAATGGGCTGGGCTCTTGCCCATAGATCACTAATTTACAAATACCTTACAGCCTGATCTTATAGAGGTGTTTTTTCAACTGACGGTCCTCCTCTCAGTTTGTGTGTCAAATTGGCATAAGACTAGCCAGCACAGCATATTTGGTCTCTGATGAGAACAGGGCTACTAAGAAGCACAAGGATGGTTTTGGCTTTTGGCCAGAAAGGAACGTATTTTACTTTGGGATCTTTCTACCCTAAACTGTCTAGACAATTTCTGCCTCTGTCTATGGTGAATGTGTGGCAATCTGGCTCCTGTCAACTGAATTGGAGGTAACAAGTGCAGTTTTGGGTAACCCATCCAGGGAGCACATCTCTCTTCAACCGTCAGACGTAGAGAGGGAAGGGACCTTTGACTGATCTGTGGAAAGAGACGGGAGGGAGAAGTCAAAGCGAGAGAGATTAGCCTTGGCACGGAACCAGAAGCCAGAAGCCACGTCCGAATCAAAGTCCCTCAGAAACTCTAGATGGGCTCACGAGCACCCATCTGCTGTGCTCCTCCTCGCTCTTCTTTTGCATGGCCTGACTCTAGAGTGATGAACCCAGGATCTATTTTCAGACACTATGATAGCTGTTGGATTGGCTAGAATCACAGTGTAAGGGCCTCCCAGATGGCTCTAGAGAGAGAAAAATTCTGATTTTTTTAGGTTAAAAAAAAAAAAAAGAAAAAGCCAAGAGAGCTTAGCTGAAGGTAGGTCCTACAGTAAGCCAAAGTCTGAAGTCTCAAATCTGAGCAAATGAGCTGGGTGTGGTAGCACACACCTTAATGCCAACACGAGAGGCAGAGGCAGGTGGGATCTGTGAGTTCGAAGACAGCCAGGGCTACACAGAGAAACCCTGTTTCAAAAAACAAACAAACTAACTAACTAACAAACAAACGGGTCTGAAGAGATGGCGCGGTGGTTAAGAGCACTGGCTGCTCTTCCAGAGGACCCGGGTTCAATTCCCAGACCCTCATTAGCAGCTCACAACTGTCTGTAACTCCACTTCCAGGGGATCCAACACACTGATACAAACATATTTAGACAAAACACCAATGCACATAGAATAAAAATAAATAAATCATTCAAAGCAAAAACAAAAAAACCCAGAACTTGTTTGAAACAGGGTCTTACTATGTAGCTGTCCTAGTACTCACTACAGACCTGCAGAGCCTGTCTTTCATCGTCCCCGTCAGTTAGAACTCGGACAGTGCTCTGACCCCTCCGCTGACCTCTGAGGGCTCTTGCATGCATGTGGTGTACAGACATACCCAGAGACACACACACATAAGTAAAGGTCATCATCGTTGGTCCCCTTAACTATTGATGCTTCTTCAAGCGGTGAGGGCTTGGGCAGGGTCTCGGGACCCTCTCTGAGTATCCAGCCCCTCCCTCCTGCCAGCCAGCTGTGTGCAGTTCTGCCCTAATTGCGCTTGGCCTTGAGGTCTTGGGGGAGGAGCAAGAGTATGAAGCAGGATGTAGTAAAGCTCGCCAGCAGCAGGGGGATGGGCCTCTGAGGACTGAACTCCAAGCAGCCTGCAGAAGCACTTTTATTGTTACACAAAAGGCCTTTTATCAAGTCAGTTCCACAAGCCAAAACCTCCTATCTGATCTCAGAGTTGTCTGAAGGGACTATTACCTAAGCAATTATCAGCCATTACAAGAATTCCTGGCTTGCCAGGAATGTCTTAAAACTGAGGTCATGCAAAGGCTCTGAAAGTCCCAAAGGGAGAGCAACGCCATAATCCCTGATAACAAGCACTGATAATGTACGAAAGGTTGCTGCCAGGCCTCAGTGGCCATTGCTCCAGAGGCCTGGTGCAGTGGTCCTTCTAAAACCCCACTGCAGAACACCTAGACCCGGAGTACTGGCAGCTGCCACCTGGGTGCTGGGAAGCAAACTCTGCTGTCCCTCGAGAGCAGCAAGCCCTCTCTGTCGTTGTTGATACTTGCCGAGATTATAACACAAGCACATTTCTCCCTTCCTTACCCTCTTTTAAATTCATGGCCTCTTTCTTTTTCATTAATTGTTACCCTCTACATACACACTGTCCATCTTTCCTTAGTCCATGGCACGGAGCATACAGCGAACGGGGTCAGGGAGCTTCTTATGCAACAAAAACCAGATTCCCTGTGTGGGGGAATCTGTGCCCTTTACTTTCCTTGGAGCTCAGTTTGGCCTGATTATTTCCCATTCCTCTTCTGTCTCTGCCCTGTCCCTAAGGAGGGGGTTTCTGGAATCTAAATTGAGAGTCCCATAGAGCCCCCCGGGGGTGCAACCCCTCCTTCATTCTGAACAGCCTCCATAGTGTCCTGACCACAAACTGGGAGGTGCAGTTTTCCTGCAATACTGAGAAACTTGAATTCCAGCCTGGGAGCCTTTCCTGCCCACTTTACCTGAGACCCTGGGAGCAACTACAACTTGGCAAGGAATGTGTCCCCCAGGTGAAATTCAAGCCAAGTCCCCCAAATTGTTAGAAACAAAGACTGATCTCCATGTTCCATGAAGGAATATAACAACAAAGCACACGTAGCAACCACACCAGGACCAAGATGGCTTCTGTCAGTGCCAGGTGGTGGCACTGGTGGCAGCTTGGCTTCAGGTCTGACATGACTGGCTAATTGGCACAAAGAGAAAGGTTCAGAAAAATATAGTGCCTTCTCCAGCCAACTACTTTTGATTTTAAAACAGTATCTTACACTCGTGAGGAAACTGAGGCCTATGGAGTCAGGTGTTTGGGTTTATGTTCGCTTTTTTGGTTTGGTTTGATTTGGTTTTTGCTTCCGTGTTTTTGTTTGGTTGGTTTGGTTTGGTTTGGTTTGGGTTTTTTTGAGTCGAGGTTTCTCTTTGTAGTCCTGGCTGTCCTGAAGCTCACTCTGTAGGCAGATTAGCCTCCAATTGGAGATCTACCTGCCTCTGCCTCCCAAGTGCTAGGATTAAAGGTGTGTGCCACCATGTCTGGCTAGCTGTTTGGTTCTTGATCCTGGCTGCATGTAGGAGTTCTTTGAGCCAATAGACATTGGCTGAGTAGCTACTGTGTCCCACATGTTGACTGGATACAGCCAAGAATGTGGCCTAGGGAAAGTTTAAATTCTGCCCTGTAGGAGCAGGTCTCCTGAGGAAGACCATTGGTAAGCTAATTATTGAGGCTGTTAAAGAGAACAGGAGAGGTTCAGAGGAGTGGAAATGGGCTGTGGTGCTGCTCGCCTGTGGTGCTGCTCACCTGCCGTCCCAGCACACAGGAAGAGGCAGGCAAGAGGACTGAGAGCATGAGGCCAGCCTAGGCTACACAGTGAGACCCTTAAGAGACAGAAAAATCCTAGGAGGGAACATCTAGGCAGAAAGTATAGCCAGCACAAATGCCCTGATATGGCTGACATGCTTGAAGACAAGAGCCTGGCATGCCGGGAGCAGCAGCCTGGGAGAAAAGGCTAAGAGATGGGCCTTCGGAGAGAAGGGTTTGGAATCACAGATCAGATCCCCAGATGACCACCTGGTGCGCTCATTTTTAAACTATTTTATTTGTGGTATTTAGTCCTCCACCTCCCTTCCACCTATCATTTAACCCTAGGTAAGAGAGAGAAGGTCAGCGGGGAAGGGGGCGCAGCCGCCTTTACTTCTCCCAGCTGCTTAGGGGTGGTGGGTTCTTAGGGGGCTATCCCAGTCTCTGGCAAAAGCAAACACAGCAAGCAGTCTCCTCCACGCCACCACAGCCACACCGTCCAACTCTGCTCTCTACAAACTGCCACACCTGCTCTTTCCGGGCTCTCATGGTTATAGCCCTCAGAGTCCTAGACCACGCCCCTCTCCGTGCTGCAGGCCATTTCCAGCTGGCAGAGACCACGCCCTTCAGGAAGCAATTATCAGCTGTGGACAAACTAAAGCCCAAACTAAAATCCCACACTGGGGATTAAAACAAAAACATGTTTACAAACATAAGTGAGTTTTTAAAGAAACCAAAAGTTCGGTTACAACCACCACCGTCAAGCCCCATTCCAGCCCCATCTTCCAGGACGTCCTGTGGGCTTTCCTGTTCCTCTTTCTTAACCTTTATAAAATTTCAGTGGGTGTGGATGCCCCTGCCATGGCATAGAGGTGGAGATCAGGGGACAGCTTGTGGGAGTCAGTTCTCCCCTTTTACCACATGGGTCCGGGATCACATTCAGGTGGCCAGGCTTGTGGCAAGAAACCTGTGCTCACTACCTCACTGACTCCCCAACCCGTGAACCAGGCGGACCAGGCTTACACACAGCCTTCTGAGCACTTAGGGAGAGGGGATGGTACCCTGGGACTCGAGCCCGAGGCTGGCCAGCCCAGAGCCTCAGTCCTTACCCTTCTAGGGAGGCGGTAGTGTCCACTTGGGGCCGGAGCCCAGGTCACTGACGCTGCGTATCCCCAGGAGCGCCACAGGGGAAGCGTGGCACAACATCATGCTCTCCTGCCTCAGCGGGAAGCCGTGTGACAAGAACTCTGGGATCCTCACCGCCGACTGTGGCAATGAGTTCGCATACTTCTACTTTGTCTCTTTCATCTTCCTTTGCTCGTTTCTGGTGAGTCTGCACACGTGGAGGGCTATGTCCTTACCTGGTACTGACTCGGGTGGAGTCCTTGCTCTCTCTCGGCTTCTGTCGTAGTGCCTCCTATATGGCGACATCTGGATGTGGGGGCTGAGGGTCTTTGCACTGTAGGATGTTAAAGACCACCCTGGCTCCCTTACTCTGAGCCAGTAGCAGACACTTCCTCCTGCAGAGGACCAGGGACTCCCCGATTGGAACTGGACCCCAGTGAGAATCTGTTCTCGGCTCTGGTGGGAGGGTTTGGACCACAGCAGGCAATGGCTTTGGCCCCGGGCGCACATAGCCCCCTACCTCTGACTACGCCACCTCTCTCAGGCTTTGCCTCCGCGTGTATCTCTCCACCTCTCTCTCTCCACTTTGCCACTGGCTTCCACTCTCATTGGCCTTGTGTGTGGGTATCTTTTGTGTCTGTGCTGTTTATGTCTGTGCCCTTTCCCTCATCTGGTCTCTTCCTTTTTCCCTTGGGTCTCTGTGTCCCTGCCTCTCCCCCTATGGTCTCCTCTCTGCTCCCATTGACCCTCAGATGCTGAATCTCTTTGTTGCTGTCATCATGGATAACTTTGAGTACCTCACCCGAGATTCCTCCATCCTGGGCCCCCACCACCTGGACGAGTACGTGCGTGTCTGGGCCGAGTATGACCCTGCTGCCTGGTAAGGAGGCATCTCAAACATTCTCTGCCTTGTCTACCTCCTCCTGAAACTGGAACAGGAACTAAAGCAGGTCTCAGGTGTGGGACACCGAGTCCTCGGGTTTTAGCAGGGACCTCGTGAGTGAGTCCCAGGGTGGGAATCGTGACTTTCACACGACCCCAGGTCGCACGCCCCTTGTCCAAGCCTTTCTAGATGGAGATGCTTAACTATGAAGGTTTTCAAGGCTCCCCGGCCCACACGAATCCTCTGACCTCTTACAGTGAGGCCTCTGGCTGGTAACCTGCATTAAGAACCTCTGGCCTCTAGCCACCTGGGAGTGTCAGAGTGGCAGAATCCAGCCCAAAACTTAGTGTAGGCTGGGCATTGTGGCACATGTAGGAATTCCCAGCACTCAAAAGGCTGTGGCAGGAGGATCAGGAGTGTAGGGTCTTGCTTTAAAAACAATCAGAATAAACCGGACATGGTAGCACATGTCTTTAATTCCAGAAAACAAGAAGCAGTTGGATTTCTGTGAATTTGAGGCCAACTTGGTCTGTAGAGTGAGTTCTAGGCCAGCCAAAACTATATGATACATGAAACTGTTTCAAACAAATAAACAAAAGAGCTGGATTTAGTGGTGCACACCTTTAATTCCAGCAGTCAGGAGGCGCACGCAGGCAGGCCTCTGAATTCAAGGCTAGCCTGGTCTACAGAGAGAGTTTCAGGATAGCCAGGGCTACACATAGAAACCCTATTTCAAAACCAAGAAAAAAAAATTATATATAATATAAATATAATAATTATAAATAAATAAAAATTATAATTTAAATTATCATTATATTATAAGGCTTACAAAAGAGCCAAACATGGTGGTGTACTATTATAATCTCAGCTTTTAGGAGACTGAGGCAGGAGGATCAGGAGTTTGAGATCCATTACCCCACTTCAAAACAAAATTTTAGAGCTAGCAAGATGGTTCAGTGTGTCAAGGCGGTTGCTACCTGGCCTGGCTACCTGAGTTCAATCCCTGGTACCACCCATATGGTGAGAAGCCGTTCCTACAGGTTGTTCTCGCACCTGCACACACACACACACACACACACACACACACACACACACACACACACAGCCTTAGTTAGGGTTTGATTGCTGTGAAGAGATACAATGACCAAGGCAACTCTTAAAAAGAAAAACATTTAATTGCGGCTGGCTTACAGTTCAGGTTTAGTCCATTATCATCATGGCGGGAACATGGCAGCGTGCAGGCAGACATGGTGCTGGAGGAGACGAGAGTTCCACATCTTGATGCTCAGGCAGCAGGAGAATCCTGGGAGACTTGATGTAGCTTGGGCATATATAACCTGAAAGCCCACCTCCTCAGTGACACACTTTCTCCAACAAGGCCACATCTCCTAGTAGTGCCACTCCCAATGGGCAAGCATTCAAATACATCGGTCTATAGGGTCCATATCTATTCAAACCATCACATACACTAAATGTAATTTCTTAATCAAAAAATGGGACTGGAGAGATGGCTCAGTGGTTAAGGTCATATGCTGCTTTTCAGAGCACCTAGGTTCAGTTCTCAGCCTATATAGTGAGTTCCAGGACAGCCAAGGTCAGATGGTGAAATCCTATCTCAAAAAAGAAAACAAAACCTACAATTAAAACAAAAAAGTCAGAAGGTGAAAATAAGCCTTTCTTAAAATTAAAATAAAAAATATAGGGCTAGAGAGATGACTGAGTGGTTAAAAGCACTTGCTGCCCTGGTGGAGGACCCAGGTTCAGTTCCCAGCACCCACATGGTGGCTAACCATGTCTGTAACTCCAGCTCAGGGAGATCTTAGGCCTCCTCTGGCCTCTGGGTATTCACATACATGTACCTAAGTAAATAATAAAAATTTTTATTAAAAAAACTATGTCAAGGATGTGACCCGGTGGTAGACTCTTGCCTAGCATATTTGTGGCTCTTAGTTCCACCTCCCACACCTTGAAAAACAAAACAAAAGCCTTAGAGCAGATTACACAGGAAGGGGTGGGGCTTGCAACCTGTTGATGATGGCAAGGTTGAGTTTCCCTATCACACACACACACACACATACACACACACACACACACACACACACAAGCGCACGCTCTGCTGGCAAGCGCGGGGGGGGGGGGGGTGTCACAGCATCTGCGACTGGGCGAAGCTCTCCGGGGCAGGATTCTAGCTCCTGCTGGGCGCAGCCAGCAGGAGCATTACTGCAGAGGAGGGGAGGCACGAACAGTCTGTGCATTGCCTCCGCTGGCCTCAACCCTGGAGGAGAGGCCCGCAAGGAAATAGAGAGAGCTGTCTGTCTCTCCCACGGCTGCACCCAGACAAGCCCTCCTTGAGCCAGACAGGCTTGGGCAAAGCATGTGGCTGGAGCTGGGTTTGGGGCCCTTTTAACTCTTCCTTTTTGATTTTAGGTCACTACAGTGGGATGCTGTCCCTCCTCTAGGCCACACACCCACCCACACCAGTGTAGCCCATGTAGCTGGCAAAGGACAGAGATGCAGAGGAATCCTGGGTGGAGAGCCTAGACCCTGCAACGTCCCCCTTCCCCATAAAAGCCTCTGTCCCTGGGGGGAGGGGGGGTGCCCAAGTGTCCGTAAATACATCTAACCCCTTACTTATCCAAGGTTCCCACGCTTTCAAATAAGGAGGCCTCGGTCTCATCACCCTGCTCTCACTGTGTGCTTTGGGAGCCCTTCTCGAGGGGCAACCCAGACCTCCACTAACCCTCTCTTCTCCTTTCAGCGGCCGCATTCACTATAAGGACATGTACAGTTTATTGCGAGTAATATCGCCCCCTCTCGGCTTAGGCAAGAAATGTCCTCATAGGGTTGCTTGCAAGGTTTGATTTCCACTAAAACCTGCTAGCATCGATTGAATGAGTGTGGCTTGGGGTCTTCCATATATATATTTCATATATATATATTTCTCAAAAAACAGAGCCATCTCTCTCTTGCATTAAACTAGCAAACTCTTAGCCTCCAGAATGCGGCCATGCAGACTCCACGAAGCATGGGACGTGCCCCTCTGTTCCCTCTGAACATCTGTGCTTGCTCTTAGCTGAAGCTGCCCATCCCGTGGTCTCAATGACACCCCCACATCAGACGCATCCCTTGGGGGAGTTGTAATTTTGCATTTCCCTACCCCCACTCTCTCCTCACCACTCCCCACCTCCCAAAGCCTCCAGCCCTCCTTCCCACCCGTCATGCCCTGTGCTAGCTCCTACACTCACCCAGGCCCCCTCAGAGACCAGCCTCAGCTAAACCAGAGCACTTGGCCCCTTGAACAGGAGGGCCCTCCAGCTCTTCGCCCACCCGAGCCACAGCTTGGAGCCCAGGTGGAATCTGACTGTTTCTCTTTTCTCTCTCTCTCTCTCTCTGCCTGCTTGTAAGCAGTGAAATAATCATTTTTAATTACCTTTTCTTCCATTTTTCTCCTCTTTTCCATTTATTTGAAATATCTATTTTATTGTTCTCTGCCTTTCTCTATTTTTTCGGCTCGTGTGGTTTTTTTTCTTCTTCTTTTTTTTCTTCTTTTTCTGTTTCTCTCCCCCATCCCCTCACCCTTTTGGTTCTCTGCCCACCCACCCCTCCTGTTTTTTGTTTTTGGTGCTGCCAGGGGTCGCATGCCTTACCCGGACATGTATCAGATGCTGAGACACATGTCCCCGCCCCTGGGTCTGGGGAAGAAGTGCCCGGCCAGAGTGGCTTACAAGGTAGTCTATCTTTGCCAACACCGATGTCCCAGAGCTCGGGATTTTTCGGTGATAACCACAATACCCAGCGAGTCTTCTGCCAACATTCCTCTTCTTTTTTCTTTTTTCTTTTCTCGAGTAACTGAGTCATGAGCATCCCTTGACTCTCAGCAGCGCACTGTGTCCTTTCTGATGAGTGTCTAAGTGTTTTGAGACTCCATTATGGCCAACAAGCCACGGGGAGGGGGAGGGACTGCTCTAATGCCCCAGCACCCATATGACCCCCCTGGGGAGCCAAATTGTACTTCTCTGCCCATCCAGAAACACAACCCAGGCCCAGGCCAGACTGTGTTTTATACCTTGTTCCCTTAAGCCCTCACACACACATCTGAAGCTGACCTCTGACTTAGGGCCCGGGGGGGATCTGACACCTCCTACAGCTGAGCACCCCATCCTCCCTTTGCCCTGGAGATGTCTCCCCAGTGCCTGAACCATGCCACCCATCTACCCAAGGTGCCCCAACATGCCTCTCCACTCCATTGTTTCAGAGCAAGCAGGAGGGCTGCAGCTGCCCCGACCCCGAACGCGGTGCACCAAATCAGGCCTTGCACGCTGCCTTGGAGGGGCCTGGGCGTGGGTGGGTGGGGTGTATGCCAGCTGAGGGAGTGAGGAGACTGCTGCTCCTCTAGACTTCTGTCCTGGAATCTCCCCCGGCCCTGGAGGACATCTGCTCCCTCAGTTCATCCTCGAGCTGGCCAGGGATGACCTTCAAACCCCAAGGCCCAGAAGTGACTCCTCATCCCGACCTTCCCATCCACCTCCATCTCCCTCTCCTTTCAGTGCTATTCCAAGCCCATTGTGGCTGTTTCCCTCTCCTCTCAGATTTCAGCCTCTTCCCACAAATGTCCTGCCTAGCCTGAATCTCGTACATATGAAGCCACCATGCTCCCTGAGGCAATTTTGTGTACATTTAAAGGAGCATGTTTTCTACAGGACACTGCTGGGAAAGCGTGTTACAGAGAACACACTTTCCTCCCTGTAGTCTGTGGTTTCTAAGCTCCAGAGCCCTTTGTGTAGCACACACCTGCCCCACACAGCGGCCTCCCTCCCTGCCCACTCCAACATCCCACTCCTGCCTTAGCCTTGGTTGACTGTCTTCCCTACTGTTTCCCTGCTCTGTGAATCCCCTGGTGAGCCCCAGGCGTGCCCTTAACATCCTCCCAAGCCTGTGGCATACCAAAGCCCAACATTTCCCCTTCCCAAGCCACCAAGCAGGACAGGACCCCCATCTGGGACACAGAATCCCTTCCCTGGGCCTCAGGAACGCCCCTCATCCCCTCTCCCCACTACTGCACAGACAGCCATGACCTGGCGAGCCCCAACAGTCACTTCCCACGGAGCTATGAATGAGTCTCGAGATTCCGTCTGCATGTGCCCGTTTGTTCTGCTCTGTGTAGGCCTCGCTGCATGTCCACAAGGGGCCTGCGTGGGGAGGTGCCTGCCGCTTCTGAGGATGGAATGCTGCGGCTGGGTGCCTATCATCTGCCCATTCTGGGCCGAGCCGGGGGTGGGGGCAGGGAGCGGCGGCTGTGGCCGTGGACCCCACCGCAAGGCTGCTGCACGCACATGCTGCTGACATCTGCCTTCTGCTCTTTCTCTTTGGGTGGAAGTGAAGGGGAGCTTTTGAGAAGAACTCTGGGGCAGGGCAAGAATCTGGGGCAACAGCTCTGGACCCCTGCACCTCAGGTCCCACAGGTGGGATTTCAAACTGAAAGAAACAGCTTGGGCAGGGAATGGTGTCAGGCCCTGGCATTCCAGCTACGCAGGAGGGCAAGGCAGGAGGATTGTCATGAGTTCCGAGGACAGCATTGGCTACTAGCAAGACCGTGTCCTCAAAAAAAAAATAAATAAAGGGGGCAAGGTGGGATCAGCAGCATGGAGAGCCTTTTGTTGCACCATGCAGGGGAAATGAGAAATTCTGTGCTGGCATGGTGACCAAAGAGGAGGTTGCCTGGACTTCAGAGTTCTTCCCGGGGCTCCCTGGGTCAGGTGAATTTAGATTGCAAGATGCTGGCAGGGCCCAAGAGTAACTGTCTCCACCCGGGGTCTTCCATAGAGACTTCTTCGGATGGACCTGCCCGTAGCAGATGACAATACAGTCCACTTCAACTCCACCCTCATGGCACTGATCCGAACCGCCCTGGATATCAAGATTGCCAAGGGTAAGGCAAGCTCCAGACCTGGGGTTGGGATGCACTGTGCCTTGAAGGGGAAAGCAGGGGCAGCCAGGGGCTCCCACTCCTGGTGGGTTGTCAGAGGGACCACTGCCCTTGTCCATGTCTTCATTCTCGAATCTGTGGAAACATTTAGCGCATAGTTCAAGTGTGCCAGACACCCTTCCACCAAAAGGGTGCAGCAGCTTCCACTTACAAAGGAGAGGCCACACTCTCCCACGTCTCTGAGTGGTGGAATAACCAGTTATGTGGACACAGCAGGGAAAAGAACCCCAGGCTCAGGCCAGCCTATGTGCAAAAGCCCTGAGAGGTAGGAATAAGTGAAGGGAAGAGTAGGAACTGCAGGGGGCCCTGCTGAGCTGACTTGGCCTTTGATGAGGAGACACCCCAGGGACCAGAGAAAAGAGGTAGGGTCTGGCCAGGAAGTGGTGATGTACACATTTAATCCCAGCACTCAGGAGACAGAGGCAGGCAGATCTCTCTGAGTTCAAGTCCAGGCCAGCCTGGTCTATAGAGTGAGTTCTAGGTACACAGAGAGAAAGAAACGTGCCTTGGAAAAGAAAAAAACAAAAACTGGTAGGATCTGCTCTAGGTCACGTTGGAAAGATGGCTCCTAGTCTATAGAGACAACCCAGGGGGATGCGGTAGGTTGGGGGCCTACATGAACCTAGCCATTGTTACTGGTCATGAACTAGCTGGGACCATGCACTTTATAAAGAAGAGACAGGCTGGCAAGTGGCCAGCACTTGCCACCAAGTCCTGAGGACCTGCGTTCAGTTGCTAAAAGTTGTTTTCTCCCTTCCTTATGTGTGCTGTGGCTCCCAATTGGGGTGGGTCCTGGGAACTGCTGCTCCCTGATCCATGCTGGTCTGAGGGAGAGGGGGGTCGCAGGTCGGGGTGGGTCCTGGGAAACGGGACAGGCCGGGGAACTGGAGTGTGGGGCGCTCAGAGAAAGTGGAGCACAGCGGGCCCTGGGCAGCCCTGGCCCCTGCTGCTGCAGGCTGTGGCAGGCCAGTAGATGGGGGGCTGTCACCTGCTGTTCCCTGACCTATGCTGTTTTCAGGGTGCCGCAGATCAGGGTGGGTCCTGGGAAATGGAGCAGGCCGAGAAACTTGGTGTGGGGTGTGCAGGGGAAGTAGGACACGGTGAGCAGCAGGAAAACATGAAAGCAGCCATCGGGACCACGAGCACCTAGAGACCCCAGAGACCTGTTACAAGAGACCACCAGGCCTGCTAATAACCAAAGGCCACAGGTCATCGCAAGAACACCAGAAACAAAACCCAGGGCCATAGGACCCCACCAAACCCCAGCCATCTCAGCACAGCAAGTCCCGAGGATCCTGCCACTCTGGAAGCACAAGAAAATGACCGTGTGTGTGTGTGTGTG